>NC_138547.1:8175619-8677188 GCF_964234715.1 Podarcis melisellensis | reverse complement strand
ATTTATTAGATGATCAAAAAATTTATGGAAAAATCCAAAAAAGGCCTTGAGTGATTATTTTGAAATAAACACTCAAGGACAGACAAAATTTCAGATGGTCTGGGACACAAGCAAGGCAGTAATGAGAGGATTGTTTATACAACAAAATTCATTTAAATAGAAATTGAAAGAAAAATGGGGAAAGGAGATTTTTGAGGAAATTGCAGACAAGGAGAAACAATTGTCAAAGAAAGCAAATAAAGAGCCAGTCAAACAGGCAATTAGAACATTACAAACTCAATATTCTATGATAGTTAATGAGGAAATTAGCTGGAAAATAAAAAGAATGAAACAAAAAATATTTTGAGCATGCCAATAAATCAGGAAAAATTGCTAGCATGGCAGCTGAAGAAATAAATAAATAAAATTAATATAAATGGAAAGATCACAGATAAGACGGAGGAAATAAGAGCAGCATTTGTAAAATATTTCTCAGATCAGTATAGGAAAGGAAAGGAGATTTTTTTTTTTTTAAATAGAAGAATATATTAAAAGTATTAATTTACCAAAAATAAAAGAGGAAAAAATGGCAATCTTAAATACTCAAATAACAGTTCAAGAACTGCTAGAGGCAATGAAGTGGACTAAAAATGGCAAGTCTCCTGGCCCAGATAGACTAATGGCAAAGTATTATAAAAAATAAAGTGAACAATTGGTAAACCCACTGAAAGATGTTATGAATAAGATCTTAAATACAGGTGAAATTCCAGAAACATGGAAAGAGGTGTATATTACAGTAATTCCAAAACAAGATTCAGAATTGCTGCAAATTAGAAATTATAGGCCTATCTAATTGTTAAACAATGATTATAAACTATTTGCAAGCATTTTAGCTAATAGAATGAAAAAAATATTAAATGAGTATATACATCAGGATCAGGTAGGATTCCTTCCAGGTAGGCAAATGAAGGAGAATATGAGAAAATAATTTGAATATAATAGAATACCTGGAGGTCAAAAATGAAAAGAAAGCAGTAATGTTGTTTATAGATGCCGAAAAAGTCTTTGAACAACATCTCTTGGAATTTCATGATAAAGTTACTTGAGGAAATTAAATGTGGATCTATATTTTTAAAAGGAATACAAGCAAATTTTTCAGAACAGAAAGCGAAATTAATTGTAAATCAGGTGATAACGGATGAATGTAAGATACAAAAAGGAACCAGACAAGGTTGCCCATTATCACCGCTGTCGTGCATTCTGGTTCTGGAAGTACTTGCCAGGAATATAACAGCAGATAAAGAGATCACTGGGATAAAAACTGGGAAAAGTGAGTTTAAACTGAAAGCATATGCTGGTGATTTGGTGATCACAGTGAAAGATCCAAAAAATTCTCTTCCTTCCCTAGAGTTATAGAAAAGATTCAGAAATTTGGGGAAGTGGCAGGATTTAAATTAAATAGGAATAAAACTAAATTATTAGTTAAAAATTTGAAGGAAGAAGAGAAAAAAGAGTTGGAGCAAAGTATTGAAACAGAAGTCCATAAAAAGGTCAAATACTTAGGGATGTGGTTAACATCAAGAAATAAAAATATTTACAAAGATAATTATGAATTGAGATAAAAAGAAATATAGAAATATGGAGCAGAATGAATCTCTCCCTATTAGGAAAAATAGCAGCAGTAAAAATTAATGTTTTGCCAAAAAATGATATTTATTTTTTCAGTCAGTCCCAGTAATGGTGAAAGATGATTGCCTCAAAAGATGGCAGAAGGAAATCTCCAAGTTATCTGGAGGGGCAAAAGGCCAAGGATAAAGCATAAGATACTTACAGATACAAAAAAAAAGAGGCGGTTTTGCCCTCCCATACCTTAAATTGTATTATGAGGCTGCATGTTTGGTATGGATTAGGGACTGGAAAAGCAAGAACCATTGGATTTGGAAGGTCATGATAATAGATTCGGATGGCATGCATATCTATGGTATGGGAAAGGAAAAGTACATAAAGGATTTTATAATCATATAATTAGGAAATCATTAATGAGGGTTTGGGAGAGATATAAAGATTTAATAGAACAGAAGACACCTTGGTGGCTTTTACCACTTGAAGCTTTGCTGCTCAAGCCACTTGGTAAAAAAGGAAAGTGGCTTACATACAGTGACTTACTAAAGGACCAAGAAGGAAAATGGAAGCTAAAGGAGTATGAGGAAATAAAAGATCATTTTCAGAGTTGGTTACATTACAGGCAATTACATGAGATATACAAAGAAGACAACAAGAAAGGATTTAGTTATACTACTTCTAGATTCCAAAAGGAAGTCATAGAAGGGAAAGTGAAGTTGCTGAAGGGTGCATATAGTATTCTGCTGGAACGGGAAACAAAAGATGAGGAGGTGAAATCGGTCAAGATCAAATGGACACAAGATATAGGACATAATATACAATTTGAAGATTGGGAAAAATTGTGGAGAATAGATCTAAAATTTACAAACTGTTCTCTTTTGAAAGTAAATTATATGAAAATGATGTATAGATGGTATATATGTATAGATGTATAGATGGTATATGATGTATAGATGGTATATAACACCAGTACAGATTGCAAGAATGTACAAAACTGGGTCAAACGTATGCTGGAAGTGTAAAGAAAAAGAAGGGGCTTTTTACCACATGTGGTGGGAATGTAGAGAAATTAAATTTTTTGGGGGAAATGATATATAATAAGTTGAAGAAAATGTTTCAATTGACATTTGTAAAAAAAAAACCAGAAGCATTTTTGTTAGGGATTGTAGGGAAAGACCTGCAAGGAAAAATAAAGAATTTATTTATGTATGCTACAATGGTGGCAAGAGTCTTAATAGCACAAGGATGGAAGAATGAGGAAATCCTGACAAAAGAACAGTGGCAAGAGAAATTGATGGACTATGCAGAATTGGCGAAACTGACATGCAAACTGCGAGACAAGGACAACTGTGACTTTAAAGAAGAATGGGAACTCTTTACAAACTAATTAAAAACCCCAAAATGAATTGGACTCCTTGGCAGGTTTTGAATAAACATACACAAATTTATTGATTGTTAACATAATAGACAGATAATTTACAATTTTACAATATGCAGAGAATAACATGTGCTGAAAAATCAGAGAGAGGAGCTGAGGGAAGTCTTGGGTGGGAATGAGGGAGGGCTTTTCTTGGGGAGGGGGGAGGGGAAAATTGGGGGCAAATAATGAAGATAATATGTTTTGATAATTTGTTATGTTGAAATTCTCAATAATTTTTTTTTAAAGGAAAGTTTGCTGGCATCTAAAATCTTTGTGAGCTGCTCCCATTCAGTTTAGAGTAGGCATAGGCAAACTCGGCCCCCCAGGTGTTTTGGGACTACAACTCCCATCATCCCTGACCCCATCATCTCAAAACATCTAGGAGGTTGAGGAAGCCTACATTATAATCATCATCAGTATTGAGATGGTCTGTCCTCTGCTCTTCAGCCTAGAATAGCTTCCAGAGTGGCTTACATACAATCAATTAAACAAGACTGTCCTTGCCTGCAGGCTTACCATTCTAAACAAAATGAAAATACATGACACATAAGGGGAAAGAGAAGAGGGGGAAAACAGGCACCAGTTCTTGAAGAGCTGCTCTGTTGGCAATGAAAGTTGGCATCTGGGTCTGAAGCAAAGTCTCATCTTAGTGTCTATATCCCTGTGTCTCTTGATATGTGGGCTTGGTGAATAGCTGTCTGTTCTTATTGGGACTGGGGGGGGGTAGTGGAAGCTGCCTATATTTTTCATTATTTATTTATAACCTCCTTAGTGTATTTGAAAAAAATAAAATCTCTAAGCAGCAGTGCAACATCATTAAAAAAGTGTTGTTGTTGTTTTTTAAAAAAGCAACATCAAAACTGCAAATCCAGCTGCACGAAAGCAAATTCAAAACAAGGAATTGGAGGCAGGGGTTAGCGGGGACGCCATCGAATGTTTGCATTCTGCAAACAAGTACATGTGTAAACGCATGTAACGGAGGTTCATTCATACAGCAGGAGAGGCTGCGACTCTTTCTTTTACCCACCCCCATCCCTTTATTTGCAGATGTTGGCTCCGCCCCTCACCAGAGTTGGTCGCTGAGCAGAGCCGCAGGCCGTGCGGGTGCGTATGTCTGTGTGTGTGTAGAGGGGGGGGGGGAGAGAGAGAGAGATGCTGAGCAGGCGGCGCGCTGATTGGCCCGGTGGGGGTATGACGCCATCCACGGCACCACCAGCCTCTTTCTGCATCAGCATCAGCAGCTCGCATCACAATCCGACCACGCCCTGCCTGGACCTGCCTCCTCCTCCGCCGTCCCCCCCCCTCCGCATCCTTGCCCAGACTGCCCTCCCTCCTTCCTTTTGCAGTCAGCTGAGAAGCCAAACCGGAGTGCAGTTTTGTGCGGGGTTTTGAGCCGAGCAGCAGCAGGAAAAGAAGAAAAGGGGAAACCAGACGTGGGGATTCCTCCCCACACAAATATCTCAAGAAGAAGAACAAGAGAGGGACGTCATGGCACCAGCTGGGCTTAAGGCTGTGGTGGGAGAAAGTAAGATTAAACTCTTTTTGTTGTTGCTTCCTTCCTCTCTCTCCCCCGCCCACCTTTCATTTAATGGTCAATGAGACGGGGGCTTCTATTCCCCCGCCTCCTGCTCCGTAGTCCCCATTGTAAAAATAAATAAGGGGCGCAGCTGCAGAAATCTGGAGAGTTGGTGGTAGCGGTGAATGAAATAGAGTATTAAGAGGGATGGAAGGGGGAGATTTGGAGCGTCACTGCAGACCTTACGTTTTTTTTGTTGGGTGGGGGCGCCCTCGATGGTCGAGGACTCTACGGGTAAAGAGATCCCTTCCAACACCACCCTTTTTATAGAATTAGTATCTATTCATATTATGAATAGCTTCTTGGCCAAAAAAGAGAAGCGTTCGTAACTGGAAGGGAAAAGGCAGAGAGGGACGCTGTTATTCTGCAGTATGTAGAGTGGAAGATGAGGGAGGGGGAAAACAGTACCGGCTTGACTATCCCCCTCATCCTTGCCCCGTTTTAAGGGAGGGGGGCGCTTTTACCAGTCGATGTATCATTAGCAGATCAATGTAAGACTGGTGTCTCCTGTATCCTTAACGGATTTATCTGTGACTGAAAATTATATCTGTTTTATGGCCTGCGATACAGAACATGGAGAATGTGTGTGTGTGTGTGTGTGTGTAAGCGTCAACTGAGAAATCCTCTTGTTCTTGCAGGTTCATTTGGGGCGCCCCCCCCTAAATCCAGTCCTTTATTCTCTCTATCCGACTCCTCCCGCATGCATAGTGGAAGATCTAGCGCAGATCCTGCAGTGTCAGTTCAAAAACAGCCCGGTTGTTATCCCTCCCACCAATATCTCATGTATTTTTCTCTCTGTCATCCTCCCTTCAATAAACCAATAATTATTAGGGGGGGTGTACTTGTGAAGAATCCAACGAAATTCAGAAGTCCTTAGAATGAAAGCATATAACAGAAGCTTTTTCCTGCATGAGAGGCTTTTTCCTGAAAATGAGAATTTGGTTTATATGTGCTCGCACTGATTTAAGGGAGGGGGCCTTTGCACACGGAACTGAAATGCTATTTTTGGTCCTTTTGAGTTGTGCATTCTAAAGTATATCCAGGGAATGGTGTGGAAGGGGGATTTGCTTTATTGTTCATCCTGCAAAATTTTGCATTTTAATTTTTTTCTTAATGTGCCAGCCATATACTAAAACGTATCGATTATATAGGTCAAGTGACATATTGCCAAAGTCCTCTTCCATTTGTACAATGCAAGTAAATAATTTCAGCCCTTGGTAGGTACGCAGATAAATAGTGAAGACGATAAGGTGGTGGTTACTTTTAATGGAGGTATGTTGCTATGGCTCATTTAAATCCGCCATCTGTCTGAAGCAATTACAGTTAAGCCGTATTTTCAAAGGCAGCGTTGCCCAAATTATACCAGTCGTTTAAAAAAGAAAAGCAACATAATGTTAAATAATTATTATTTTTGCTTTCTCATAGAAAATGAAAAGAGCAGAATCATAGCTGGGAAACAGCCCAAAAAGGCGGCGGGTTTTTTTTTTAGTATTTAGGAAAGAAGGCATCTTCCTCCATGTTATGACACTGGTTCAGCACTGCAGTCAGATGAGGCTGGAGATGGTGCGTGGTGGCATGACTTGGCGAGGTGGGGGCTGGGGAAAGAAATAATCCTCTTAGATTTATGGCCTGCTTTATGTTGCACTAAATCACCTGTCCAGAGACCACTGATCAGCATCTTTGCCTGACTGTTGCGTGTTCTCAATTCTAAAAAAGGCATTGAGACTCAGGTGCTGCTAAAAGGTGGTGTAGGGGGAATGTTTTCTCCCTGCTTTAGCCCAAATACCACCCTTTCCTGCAAGGCAGGGCAGAATCCCCCCCTCTCTCTCTTGAGCTTCAATATTTATTTATTTATTTCAGAGGGGGCAGCATAAAAAAATAAATAAATGAGAAGAGCTTTGTTTGCGTTGTATCCCCACTTGCTGGAAACATTTCTAGGTAGGAACGACACAAAAATAAAATCAAAGCGTAATGATTGAGGCAACGAGGGAAATGCTGGCCAATCTCAGTGTTTGCTTTTGGTGACCTCTAGCCCATGCACTGTGAATCCCCCCCCCCCCTTAGGTATATCGTACCTTGACACAGTTCCGTTACAGCAGCAACTAATCATCACAATCGTCAGCCATTCAAGATGCTAATGTGAATTTGTTGGTGGTGATACTGTGAAAATTAGGCAGAATTCAGGACCCTGTTCTGCGGTTCTCCTTACAAGCCATGCTTTAGGTCTCTCAAAAGCGTGTGAGAGAGATGCTTAACAGCAGACTATCTGATTTATACTGATATGAACCTGGCTGCCTATTGAGATGATCACCAGAGGCCTTGCTTCAGAACATTCGCCTTTTATAGGGGTGTCACTACCCTACAACCGCTATGCCACACTAGCAGTCCTCATAATGTTTACTCTCCAGCAAATATTCAGTAGCATACCTACAGTGTCTGAACATAGATACCATTTTAAAGTTAGCATGTTTTTATCCTTTTGATAAAGCCAAGGTCAATGAATATCCTCTAAACCCAACTGACCACATCTTGTGACTGTGAGTTGCGTGAGTTTTAATGAAGCAGAGGTGCAGAGATACTTAAGAAGCTTTTGAGTGGTTCTGTTGTATCTAAAGCAAGGGTGAAGGACCCATGGACCTCCAGATGTTTCTGGACCATAGTTTCCATTATCATTGACCATACTATCTAGGGCTAATAGGAGCTGGAGTCCCAACAACCTTGGGTGGGGAGTGGGTGGGCACAGGTTCCCCACCACTGATCTAAAGGCAGAGCTATAGGCCTGCCATACATGTTATGGGTTCTATCCAACTAAGTTCTACTCAGAATAGACCCAGATAAATTAATGGATTTGTGGGAGTCAGCTCCATTATTTTCAGTGGGTCTTCTCTGAGTAGGGCTAGCATTGGATACAAACCAGTGTTGTTGTTTTCTGATATATCTGCAATACCAGGGTTGGCTACAGTGCCTTGTCTAGTGTATGTGAAATGGCAAACATTATTATGATTGTCCATCACTCTAAGCTGCCTTACTGCGTTTCCATCTCCACCATTCCCATTCAAAAAATTCCCTCATGATTCACAAAGCTTAACCCTCTTGATTCCTCCTCCTGCATTTGTATTCCTGTCTTGGCAAATCCTAAATTCTAATTTTGATTTTCTTTCCTTTTTAAAGTGGAACTTGTGATTTGTTCTTAGACTTTCCTTAGAGTGGACCCATTGAAATCAATGAACCTAAGTTAGTTCTGCGCATCAGTTTCCATGGGTTTTACAGGTGCCATACAATACTCATTCCTCACTTGTAATAAATAGTTATTCAAGTATGGCAGCACCTACACTTTGGAACTCCTTGCCTGATGGCACCTGGCAGGCACCTTCACTGTATTCTCTTTTGGCTCCTGCGGAAAGCACTTTTGTTCAGGCAAGTCTCTCTAGATACCTGAGATGTTAATGACTTTTAACCCCTCTTAAAATGTTTTGGGTACTTGTTTTTGCAGATCACTTACATTTTTTAATTTGAGGTTTTGTTATAATCAAGTGGTATATGAATGTTATTAGCTAAATCAACGAGCTTTAGGTATGACTCCATGGAATTCATACAATTTGATAAGACCTGATCAAACCTACCCAAGTGAGTGGGATAAATCCTTGCTCATTTCACAAAGGGTCATCTTCCTTTACTACATGGGTTTGGACTCACAGGCTACTTTTCTCATGGATTCTGCTCTATATACCCTGCACTGAATCTGAATTGGACCCCTTTGAGGCTGCTATTTAAAAAGAGGGGGGCAACAGTTAAATAGATGACAACATGTTTTGTGTCTAGGTGGGCCCTTGGAATACACCCAGAAAGTGACTGTCGG
This sequence comes from Podarcis melisellensis, assembly GCF_964234715.1. Lineage (NCBI taxonomy): Eukaryota > Metazoa > Chordata > Lepidosauria > Squamata > Lacertidae > Podarcis > Podarcis melisellensis. The sequence goes on along the minus strand of NC_138547.1, from coordinate 8,668,731 downwards.
ACTGAAGGTAGCTGCTGGGTCGAAGTTCCCTAGGTGACTCTCAGTACTTTTAAGGTTGGTGGGTGGGGGAGCTGTGAGCAACTCCCATCATCACTTGACCATTGGTCAGGCTGTCTGTGGCTGAAGTTATCATCCAGCAAAGCCTGGAGTGCCACAGCTCTCTTTACCCCATGCTACTTGAGGGGTGGTTTCTTTCAGCAGGGCGAGCTTGATGACAATGAACGTTCTCCTTCACACACACTCTCCCAGTGTTCGAAACTCCCATTGTTCTAGGCGCATTTTGCGACAGGGAATTTCATTAAGACGAGCAGTTTCTGAGCTCTGGACCCATTACTGTGCCTAAGATTTCAGATTAAAACTGCAGAGTGGAAGGAAGAGAGGACTTTTTTCTGTCTCCCCACTTCCAGCTGCTCTCTGAAGAATGGAGAAGGGACCCTCTTGAGAATATATGGGGAGTGGGCAGGGGAAAGACTAGATCATGTGAAAAATGAACATAATATTTGGCTGCAGTCATTTTCACCTTTGTATTCTTTTTTTATAAAAACGTGCACCTGGACATTCCGTTGTTGCACCCATGACCTAGGTTTAAGGTCTCCTAGCTTTCATATCTCAGTTTCAAACACTGCTCTCTCTTATCTGTATCCTGTTGTGAAACACAGTTTTGTGGGCAGAACTGTTGTGGCTTTATGAGTGCTGTGCAGGGATGCTTTGACCTCTGCCTGTGTTTATCTGAGGGGCCTGCATGGCGAGACATTGGCCAGATCGTGCAACATGCCTTCACAGCCCCTCTAGCCATGACTTCCTGATGCTTTGCATCCTCGGGGATGAAGTTATTTCCTGCCTTTCATTTTCATCTGTGTGCTCATTCCTAGTTTCCATCTGAATTAGCTTGTGATGGTGTAGGAACTTCTGAATGCAGCCAAATTTCTGACCCTCAGGAGGCTCCCTGTCCTGTCCTTGCTGCACATCCTTGAGTGTTTTATTTTCCTGGCTGGGATGTGCCTTGTGGTGATGCCTCTCACATGCCAGGGTGGAGGATAGAGAATGATGTGCGGCTATTGGTAGAAATCTGCCCGCCGTACAAAGGTGTTACTTGCATTTTCTGCTCTGCCCACGTCTGCCTTTGGCTCCGACCCAGCACTAGGAATGTGGCCCCTGGAAAGTTGTATTGAAGTGAATATGGCCCTGAGACTGAAAAAGGTTCCTTGCCCCAGTGTACCTTCTTTGAAAAGGTACTTGCTACACCAAAGTCAGTCACATCCACACAATGCATTAAAAGCACATTTATTTATTTATTTATTGGGTTTTACCTTGGTGGAAAAAAATCTAAGGAGTTCAAGGTGGCATCCACAACAACCCAGTGAGGTAGGTTAGACTGAGTGGCAGTAACTGGCCCAAGGTCACCCACTGAGCTTCAAGACCGAGTGGAGATTTGAACCCTGGTCCTCCTGGTCCCAATCTATACCACACTGGCTTTCATGGCTGTCCCTCAACTACTAATCTAGGAAACTATAGATTGGGGGAAGAGGGCATGACTGAGGTGAGAGTGTGGCCTGGGAAGAGTCCCAGGGGCCAAATAGGGAGACTAGGAGGCCAAATTTCCCCACCCCTGTTGTAATGTTGAACTGAAATCCTGCCTTCCTTTGTTTTTTACCCACTGGTTCTAGCCCTGACCCCCTGAAGCAACAGTGACCAACCCCGCTCCCACTTTTCTTCAACAGCCCTTCTGATCATACCATGCCTTCCCTGAATCTGGAGACCCAGCGTGGTTCAAGTGTCCTGCTAGGACCTGGGAGACCAGGGTTCAAATTCCAACTAATCCATGAAGCTCGCTGGGTGAACTTGGGCCAGTTACTCACTCTCAGCCTAACTTCCCTCCCAGGGTTGTGGGTATTAAATGAGGAGGGAGAGAACTGTGTAGGGCGCCTTGAGCTTTTTGGGGAAAGGGTGGGATATAAATGCAGTGAATAAATATGAATAAATAATTTTCTCTTCACCAGGCTAACAGTATCATGCTCTGTTCCTGAAAGGACATGGTTTCCAGACCCTTAGCATCTTGGGCCTCATCTACACTGTACATTTAAGTCAGTATCATACAACTTTAATCAGTTGTGTCTTCCTCCACAAAATCCTGCAGACTGTTGTTTTTTCAGGGAACTGAGAATTTTTAGATCTCCTGACACCTCCCTTGCAAAAGGGGACATTAAAGTTTTGCTTGACCTGACATTTACTGCATGTTATATGTTAAAAGAGAATTATATGAAAATGATATATATGTGGTATCTGACACCAAGTAAGTTAGCAAAAATGTATAAATCAGAATTATATACCTGTTGGAAAAAGAAGGTACCTTCTTCCACATGTGGTGGACATGTAAAGCTGTGAAAGGCTACTGGGAGATGATTTATAATGAAATGAAAACAATGTTGAAAAGGGCTTTTATTATTAAAAAAAACAGAAGCCTTTCTCTTACGAATATTAGGTTTGACATAAAGGAAAATCTCTTTATGTATGCAACAACGATAGCCCTAATAGCATATGCTTAGAAATTGAAGGAAGGTACAATGCCAACTAAGGAGGAAGGGCAGGCTAAATCAAAGAGTATGCTGAATTGGTTAGTTTAACTGGCAAATTAAGAAAACAGGAAGGGATAATATTTAAGAATGTTTGGAAAATGTTTGTTGAATATTTGGAAGATTATTGTAAACATCTAAAAACATTAGCAGGAATAGACTAAATCTAGCAGTGAAAATATAAACAAAGGGAAAATTGGTTGAGTTAAAATAGGGACTAATTAGAGTTTGCAGCAATGAAGGAGAACTTTAATGAACCATGGGGGGTGGGAGAAGGAAGTCAATCTTTAATGTATGGATTGTTTGATGTATGTTGATTTACAAAACTGAAAATGATAAATAAAATCTATTTAAAAAACAAACAAACAAGTTTTGCTTGCCTGTTGCACTGAACACAGGTGCATTCTGTCTCTCCACATGTACAAGTGTTTGTGTGAAAGTGTGTACATTTGTACTTAGCTGTTCATCTGTACTCCTCAGCTGTTGTGTACACAGGCTGTAACCTTGTTGAAAATGGGATGTAAATAATTTTACCAGTGTACTGCCCAACTGTTAGGGGTGTTCCCATTCAGCAACGATACAATGAATGACATTCAGCAAGGATACAGCTGTACACTTGAGCAATCATTCACTGGTATCATTCAAGAGAGTACAGTTCTGTGTATACCATAGTTGAATGTACACACATCAAGTGTTCACTCTTTCACACAAATGCTGTTTCATGTATACTTGTACCTGTGGTCAGTGTAGCATACGAATGAACCTATTGTGTACATATATTGCACATTCATTGACTGTTACCTGTGTGAATATCTGTACAGTGAATGTTCCACGAAGGCTGAGATGTTTTCTTATTTGCCAGACAGCTGTAACCTAGGGCTGTATCTCTTTTTTGATTTAGGATTGGAAGTGAACGGTTTAAAAATATTTTGGCTAATTTAAAAAGGCACCCACCCCAATTAATTGGGTTACTTATTTTTAATCTAAGTCCTCAGGGGGTGGGTGAAAACATGGGTGGCTGGTACCATTTGGGAAGAGGCATATTTCCTCGTTTTACACAGAACCAATTTTTTTTAAAATTAAATTATTTATATGCTGATATTCATAGAAGTTTACATTTATACATAAAATCACCCAATAAATATAAAAATATTATGATGAGAAATTGGCTAACTAATTATGGAAATACATTCTTAATTGCCTGTTTAAGCCTAATGGAATAGAAAAGTTTTCAACAGGCATTGAAAATTTGAAACAGACGGTGCCTGCTGAATGTTTTGGAGGTGGGGGAGGGGTGATTAACAAAATGAATCCTCCCGGGCCTTAGTTTGCCTACTCATGCTTTATACCTTTGTACATTTCCATTCATATCTAACTTTTTCTTAACAAAAAAAATTCCTTCCAGTAGCACCTTAAAGACCAACTAAGTTAGTTCTTGGTATGAGCTTTCGTGTGCATGCACACTTCTTCAGATACACTAACTTAGTTGGTCTTTAAGGTGCTACTGGAAGGAATTTTTTTTATTTTGACTATGGCAGACCAACACGACTACCTATCTGTAACTGTAACTTTTTCTTAAACACCTATTTGCACCCTATAGCCTTTTTACCCTTTGGGAATTTAGTAAGTGTGCAAGTGTTGTTTTTATTCAATGCTTCAAATTCTTCCTTGGTTGCTTCTATCCACTTGTCAGCTTCTTCTGCAGGAAGTTTGTCGATTTCTTTCCATGTGTCAGGTTCACCATTAGGCACTGCTCTTGCGATGTATGATAGTTGCTCTGCTGGCACACTTTTGTTAACTCATGATGAGTGTCTGATTGACAGTTCTAATTGTTCATCCATATCATCACACACAGCTTCTTCCTCTTCTGCTGGTAGATTTTCTATACTTGGACTAGTTTTCTCTGTTCTTTCAACTTCTGTGATCAGTTTTACTGGAACCTCTTCAGTTACCAAATCAGCATTAGTCTGTTTCTCTTTAAAATTGTTCTGATTAGGAACACATGCACAAGATTGCTCTTCTTCTCTAAAATACACTACTCACTTTCACTTCTCCTGTCCTTGGATTAAGAATTATGTAACCTTTGCACCCCTTCTCAAAGCTGACAAATATTCAGGCCTGATGCTAAGATTGGTACATCTTTGTTATGGCACATATGCAAAAACTTTTGATCCAAAGACTCTAATGTGACTGATGTTCAGTACTCCTTCAAACCCAAGATCAAATGCTGTTTTATTTGCAGCTTTTTTTTGGCAGCCTGTTCTGCAAATATGTTGCTGTCATACTTGCCTCACCCCAAGACTCAAATGATAAATTTGACTTCATCAACATACATCTGACCATCTCCACCAGAAAGCAATTCTTCCTCTCTGCTATTCCATTTTGTTCTGGGGTAAATGGGGTGGTGTGCAAACGTTTAATACCATTTTCCTCTAGGTAAGATTTGATGTGGCGTGACATGTACTCACCGCCGTTGTTTGAAAGTATTGCTCGTGGTTTCCTCCCAAATTGATTTTCAATATTTGCAACAAACATCTTCAATTTCTCTGCAATTTCTGATTTTTCCTTTAAAAGATAAGTTGTGCAGTATTGGGAATAATCGTCAATAAATGTTAAAATACACTTATTTTCCCCATGAGACGTTGGTTGAATTGGACCACATATATCAGTATGAATAAGTTGCAAAGGCTCTGTTGAACTTCTCTAGCTTTGCTTTGTTCCCCAGCAAACAACTTTCACATACTTCACCATTCAGGTCAACTTTACAAGGTTTAATCTCCATTCCTCTCACCAAAGTCTCTATGGCCCAGCCTTTTGTATCACAGATGAACACAGGTTGCACTTGCACTTGAACTCTACTTGACCATATTCACCCTTTATTTATCTGTATCTAGCGCAAAGACTCCATTATTTTCAAAACCTTGTGCATGTAAAACTCTGCCTTTGGTAATTACACATCTGTTGTGATTAAAATTTCCATTAAAACCACACTTGGTCAGGGTTGACGCACTCAGCAAACTGTTAATTATGGAAAGTAAACTACCTTTCTAACTTCATTACAAACAGTTCTTCTGCCTCCAACACACTTCTAGTTGGTGCTCTTGCTCCTTTTCCTTGCACAGAATTTTTGTGCCCATTTGCAACCCTAACTGCTCTGGTGAGTTTTCATTTAACTCACTGAAAAAATTAGCATCACATGTCATGTGCAATGAAGCTCCTGAATCAATTAACCAACTCGTTACTGTTCCTCATCACTGGTCATCGGCCACTCTGGCTGCAGTTGATGAGGACTGGAGTCCAAGAATATTTGTGATTTATGGAAATAAAAAGTGAGAGGGCACTATGTATCAACCACCTCAAGCCCTACAATTGGCAGAGAGGGCTCTGTTGGTGTTGCCTTTTCTGGTTGCTGCCCATTTGGCATGGATTGGTGGTGGGACCTTCTCGGTGGTCGTTCCCCATTTGTGGAGTCTCCTTCCTTGTGAGGTACATCTACATCCCTCAATTTTGACTTTCAGGTGAAATTTTAAAACATTGCTGGTTTACCCAGTCATTTGAAGGCATGTATAGATATCAATTCCTGGCAACCACGAAGTTAATAACTGCGTGGGTGAGGTTTTTCTTCTTCCGTATTGACCCTAACACATTTCAAAGCAGCTGATCTCTTCCTTGGGAGCACAGTGCGCATAAATAATATAAAATAATATTCAGTAATCTGTTAGGATTTAATGTCACACAATAAAATTAACTCCCAGACGTCAGCAAATAATAAACAGAAATTCACTCTTAACAATTACAATAAATAATTACTAAACTCTGATCAATAAAAATAACTAGTCACAATGCATAAAATACCACAATACATACAAAACCACGCAAAAGGATAAAACTGAGAAACAAAGACACACGACTTATAAAATCATAGAATTTTAAGGTTGGAAGAGACCTCAAGGCGTTCAACCTCCTGCAATGCAGGAAGCACAGCTAAAGAATCCATGACAAATGGCCACCCAACCTTTGCTTAGAAACCCCCCGTGATGGAGAGTTCATCACCCTGCGAGGGAGCCCATTCCAAATGCGGAGAACATTTGTATAGGCTCTTCATGAAGGTGATTTTTGATGGGGCTGTGGCAAGGGAAGAAACTCCCTTCACCTGTAATAAAAACTTCCCAAAGGGTGCTGCTTGTGCTTCCTGTCTCACCACACATGTTAATTTCTAGCCTTGCCCTGAATCTGTGTTGCTTTTTATTATTTATTATTGCATTTTTATCCTGCCTTTTCTCCAAAGAGCTCAGTGTGCTATGCACACTTCTTCTCCCTCTACATTTTGTCCTCAAAGCAAACCTGCGAGAGAAGTTAGTCTAAGAGGTAGTAGTGACTGTGGCCCAAGGTCACCCAGTGGGATTTGTGGCTGAGTGGGGGATTTGACCCCTGGTCTCCCAGCTACTCAGTCTGACACTCTAACCATTAATACTGCACTGTCCCTCTGTCAAGGTAGTTATGGGCATCTGCTTACAAATCTCCCTAACTAGATTGTGGCTTTTTTAAAGAGTAAAATAAAATGTTGCCCATAGACATTTGTGTTATGCAGAGTTTGTTGTCGACAGCCCTGGTGCTGAGGGATTTGGACCAGCACCAAGGTGAATCAGCAGTAGCGGAAGCTGCTACGGGTTTGTTGATTCTCTTAGGAGGTCACCAACCTGGCACAGTTCTTCTTTCTTTTCGTTGATTCTAGGAATAAGAAGACTGCCAGCTTCCTAAGATGGCATGGGCATGATAGTCTGATTCTTATTTATTAATAGCTTGCTTTCCCTCCAAGGACCTCTCAAAGTGTCTAATGCATTGCCCGCTAACAATCCCATGGCATTTGGTGGGTTGGCTTTGCTGTCTTCTACATGGCAACTACTCAGGGGATGCTATTTCCCCACCCCTCAGAAAGCTAGCACCTCAGGGAGAACACTTCTAGCCTGAAGTGCTTGTTTTCCAGCAGCAAAGAGGATTATTGTTGTTGGCTTTTCCCCCTAATGCGGCAAATGAATTGGCCTGAAGTGGAACATAGGAATAGAGGAAGCTGGCGTATACTGAATCAGGCCATTGGTGCATTTAGCTCAGTCCTGTCTGCGCTGATTGATGATGACTTTCCTGTGTTTCAGGCAAGGGTCATTTTGAGCCCCGTCTGGAGACCTGGGAGCTTTTGCATGCATAGCAGATGCTCTTCCACTGAGCTATGGCCCTTCCCTTAAGAGAGGGGAACATAGGAAGCTGCCTTATACTGACTAGGCCATTGGTCCTGCTAGCTTAGCATTGTCTACACGGGCTGACAGGGGCCTCTCTGGGTTTCAGGCAGGGAGTCTCTCCCTGCTTCAACTGAAGATGCTGGAACATTTTACATGCAAAGCCACGAAGCTATGACCCTGGTACAGCCCTAGAAGGATCCTACAGTTCTGTTTGTTTGTTTGTTTGTTTGTTTAGATCTGCTGGAAAGAAGCCATGAGAGAGGGCTGGACTGCATGCTTGCATCTATGTTACCATCATACTGCTCAAGCTATACATCTGTAAACAAATGGATCAAAAATATTTAAGGCTTTTGTGCAATGATCTTCAGAGGAAAATACAGTCTCTTTGGCTGCCCTGAATACGTACTATCGCTCTATTAGCAAAATGGGCTAGTTGGTGCCGATAGGACTGTAGCCAAAAACGGGCTACTGAGAAAAAAGTGGGTGTTATTCACATACTGTGTGGAACCTCAAGCTTTGCAGACATGCAAAAAAACCACTAGGAAAATACCCTCCGCCAACCCGCTGCAGTAAGGACGGAGTGTGCTTGGTGGCCCTAACCCTAACCCTAACCCTACACTGCAACATTTTGTTGCAGCTCTCACTTGTTACTTCTGTTTTACATATTGGTAACAGAGACATAGGGCTCTTCCAGACTTCATTTTGCGCCGTGTTTCTAGGCACTGGTCTGGGCTTTAAAGTGTGTACTGTACCTATGTTTGGAAAGCCCAGTGCAAAAGGAAGTCTGGATGAGCCTATAGTGCCTTTAAAAAATACTACTAAAATGTATTCCAGTATCGCCTAAAGCAAAGGGTGTCCTTTATCTGAGGAACAAATCCTGCTATCAGGTCAAGCACACGTTTTTTTCCAGCATGCTATTTTAGCAATGTCATTGTGACGGTGTCCATTTTTTTCCTTCTGGGTGTTGTCCTTTATTGATCTGGTTGCTCACCTCTCTCCTCTCTTTCCTTTCTCTCCTTCCTAGCAAACTCATGTTGTTATTCTTCCATGTTTTTGAGACAATGTTATTCTCCAACCCACACACCTTTTTGCATTCAGCCCCCCCCCCAAAAAAAACCCAAAACAAAGAACCCTCCAGTACTGTATAGGGAAACTGGAAAGTCCCATTCTTGTATGTGTGGAGTGTTTAAAGGAAGCGCCCCCCACACACCCAGTTTCCAGAGAAATGTCCCCTCTGTGTGTCCCCTTGAAACCTCCTTTCCCTCTTTTCCTTCTTATTAGATTTCCTGAGCTGAAAGCAGAGAGAAGGAGAGGGAGAGAGTGTGAATGTATGTCCTGAGCAATGCTGCAATGCAGTTCTGAGGATCAAGAGCATGGCACAAGAAATGGCTGAGAGGGCCAAATTGTGCTTTGCTGCAGAAGGATGGGGAGGTTAGCCACTTCACACACCTCCAAAATAACACACCCATCACCCAAATAAATAATAATAACTGCAGAAAACTTTAAGGGAGGGAGAGAGAGAACCTTTAACTGCTATGTATATGTGCAAGTTCAGAAATGGTGGCTATAATTTAAATGGAAAGGCAGGACCTCTGTGCCTGCTCAACCAAGTGCTCATAGTTCTTCCAGTGTTCTTTTTACAATCTCTAAAGCAGACTTGTACCAGGCAGCCCTTGAAATAGAACTCTGACCTCTATTTTCACATGGTTAAACAATGAAACATACACCTGCAAGAAATAGCAGTGGCCACTGATTCAGAGGGCTTCAAAAGAGCATTAGACAAATGGAGGATCAGGCTATTAGATAGCATGGATATGTTCTTCCTGCACTGTTGCAGGCAGTATATGTCTCTGAAGACCAGTTCTGGGAAATCACAAGTAGGGAATTGCTATTGCAAACTGGTTCAGCTTTCGGGCTTCCCACTGGGGTGCCTTGCTGGCTACTGTGTGAGCAGGAAGCTGAACTTGGTGGGCCTTTGGCCTGATCCAGCAGGACTCCTTCTATGTCCTTAAGATGACACTTTTGAAAAAAAAAAAAGGCAGCTTTCTGTGGCTTACCTTCTTGCACAAGTCATCTGGCTGAAGAATCTCGAAGCTTGATCTCACTTTGTCTGCCCTGTGCTGCCTAAGGGGAGCCAATGGTGTCATTACTTGGAGGTATTGATCACCGCCAGGAGGTTTGGTGGGTGGGAATTGGCGGTTCCCTCACTGCAAGAAGTGAACTAAGGGAACCAGGCAGAGGGCCTTATCAGCAGTGGTCACTCCCTCCCTTCAGATGTCAAGGAGATAAATGATTACACAACTTTTAGATGACATCTGAGGGCAGCCCGCTATTAGGAAGTTTTTAAATGTTTGACGTTTTATTATGCAGTGGTGCCCCACAAGCAGTGGCGTAGCGTGGGTTGTCAGCACCCGGGGCAAGGCAAGTAATTTGCGCCCCCTAACCCGTGGATTTGCGCCCCCTAACCCGTGGATTTGCGCCCCCTAACCCCCAGATGTTGCGGCCGGCCCCCCTGCACCCCCCACGCTACGCCACTGGTTGCATTCATGCCACCTTGAGATTTGTTTGATTATTGTTCTCATTTGACACCATTTATAACTTATTTTTGGCCCGTCTTACTGATATTTGGGTAGAATAATAAACTGTTTCATGTTTATGTCCCTGTGCATCTGATTAAGAATGAACACAAATGGCCTTGCAAAATGCAGGCTATAAGAACCAGAAGACAAGCTTTATTTCAGACAGCAAATATGACTCAGGCACCCAACAGACCCCTCCAGATCAGGAAAGCTGCATTTCGTGGAGTGGTGGTGATGTCGGGAGCAGAGGCATAGGGGGGGGAGCAGAATCCTTTATTTGCTCACTATTTCCTTGCTGGGACACAGGTGGTGCTGTGGCTTAAACCACAGGGCCTAGGACTTGCCGATCAGAAGGTCAGTGGTTCGAATCCCCGCGACAGGGTGAGCTCCCGTTGGTCGGTCCCTGCTCCTGCCAACCTAGCAGTTTGAAAGCTCTGCACATGCTCGCGGAGCCTCTTTCTCAGCTGCGCGGGGCTTCCTTCCCTGGATCTGGTTTTCGTTGGAGGAGTGAGGCCGCGGCGCCCTCAAGCATGTGCAGAGGGCCGCGGAGAGCGCGGGCGGCCTTTCCCCTGCGCGACTCCGCCTCCGCCCGGGGTGGTTCCCCATCCTGGGTCCCTCCCCCGATGGCCGGGAGGAGGCGGGCAGGCGCGCTCGGCCGTGCCTGGCTCGGAGGACCAGCCTCCCTCGACGGGGCGCTCGCGGGGAGGAAGGAGCACGGTGCCGGCGCTGTCGCCGACTGGACTGCCGGCCGGGATCGCCCAGGGGGAATCGGCGCTCTGCACGTGCTCCGGGGCCGGCTGGCTGCTGCGGGGAAACTTCACGCACCGCTTTCTGAAGTACGGGCGACGCAGCCTCCGCGAAGGGCTCGGCGCCGTCGGAAGAGCCCTGCGTGGCCCGAAGCGTGCTGCACTGTCCCTCCCTCGCTCTCTCTCCGCACAGTGGGCGGCGACCTGGCAGTTCGGATTCGCACAGCCAGCACTGTGAGAGAGAGTGTGTGAACCAGGTAGGGGCAGAGAGCTGCGAGTGCGCCCCCCAAAATGTTGCGCCCGGTGCGGCTGGCACCCCCTGCACCCCCCACGCTACGCCACTGCCCACAAGACGAATGCCTCGCAAAATGAAAAACCCGCAAGACGAAAGGGTTTTTCAGTTTTTGCGTTGCTTCGCAAGACGAATTTCCCTATGGGCTTGCTTCGCAAGACGAAAACGTCTTGCGAGTTTGTTCGCTTTTTTCCTAAAGCCGCTTGAAGAGGCGCAGTTGCGACGGACCGTGCTTCGCAAGACGAAAAACATCGCAAGACGAAAAGACTCGCGGAACGAATTATTTTCGTCTTGCGAGGCACCACTGTGTTTTTATATTTTGCTGGAAGCCACCCAGAGTGGCTGGAGAAACCCAGCCAGATGGGCAGGGTATAAATGTTGTTGCTGTTATCAGAAGGAATGAATATGCTCTAGCTAAATACCCACTATAGCGGGGGGTGTATGCCTCTTAAGACCAGTTGCTAAGAATAAAAAGTAGGGAGAGCTCTTGTGCTGTGTCCTACTTGTGGATTTCCCTTTTGGGCATCTGGTTGGACTAAGGATGTTGGACTAAATGGGCCACTGGCCTGCTCTAGTGGGGCCCTTCTTAAAGTAGATCACAAGGCAGCTGCTTTCCAAGGTACTGGGTGTGGCTTTCACATCACTCACTGCCTTTCAACTTTAGATGCCAGCAAGTGAACTCGAAACTTGATGTGCAGAGGGAAGGCGTACTACTCAGCTATGGCCTCTTCCCTCCCCAGGAAGATTACTGGGAGAGCTGTAGTCCTCTCACTTTTGTACGTCTTGAAACACAACAGGCGCTGCCGAAGCAGAAATAAACCTGTGTGTATGGTGTTGTTGTTGTTGTTGTTTTTTAAAAAATATTGCCCTTGCCTTGCTTAATTAGAGGTTAAAAATATACACACAGCACAAATGAGGTGGTAGAGTCCAAGAGTGGTAGAAAGGACTGTACCATGCCCAGCTGTAGGGGTCTGAAGCTGGAAGTGTGTTCTATTCCTAAAGAGATTTGAAAACAAAAATGAAGGAGTCTTTCAAAAATTGTGTCCCTCCGCTCCACTATAATCTCGAAGTGGTGTGATCTCCCCTTCCTTCCTGCTACTGTTGCCTGTGCAGCCCATGCCTAGAAAAGGGGAAGCTGACAATAGGCTGCGGCTTGGTGCAGATCATAGGGTGGGGGAGATAACTCTGTGCAAACTACAGGGCTTGGTTTTTCTTTTTGCTGAGCCAGATTATGTAAGCAGAAGGTTTGCAATGCCTTGTTACTCTGGAAACTTCCTCTATGCTTTCTGTAGAAAGGGGTGTGTGCAGCAGTGTGTGTGTGTGTGTGTGTGTGTGTGTGTGTGTATTTCCTCCTTTTGTCTCTTAAGCTATTTGTTGAAAGAAAAAGACCTTCACTTTTTAAAAAGTGAGATAAAAAATATATATATTTACTCCTGCACATTTGCTGTGCACTTTTCTTGGTAGGGATTGGTCTCTCAATTTTGTTACCCCTCTGTTTCTCAAGTTCAGTTTTCCACATTTGTGCAACAGTTTGTGATTATTTTTTTTTATGGCATACGTTCTTGAAAGTGAGTCAACGTTTTAGTGCAAATTTCTAACTTGCACATTTTTGCAAGCAGTTTTCTTTAAAAAAATATTTTTATTAAGCAATTTCAACATAACAAATTATCAAACCGTATATTCACATACATTATTTCCCCCTTTTTTTCTCCCCCCCTTCCATCCCTCCCTCCCCCCTCCCACCAGGGACTTCCCTCAGCTCCTCTCTCTGATTTCTCTGCGCATATTATTCTCGGCATGTTATAATGTTATACATATCCTTACCTTATCTATCTATCATGTTATCAACCAATAAATTTGTGTATGTTTATTCAACAAGCAGTTTTCTTTATGCAGTGTTCCAGAAAAATCCATATGGATGACCAGTCGCTCTCGGCCTGAGCCTTTCCAGAAGACTCTATGTGGATGACTAACATCTGTTTGCTTATCACTCAAATCATCCTCACAAGGACTATATATATATATATATACACACACATACACACATATACATACAGTATTTCAGGAGGAAGGGGTAGGGCTATATTAGAGAAGGGCTGTAGCTCAGGGGCAGAGTACCTATTTTGCATGGACAATTGTCTCAGCTTCAATCCCTGGCATCGCCAAGTACCGTGGGTCTGGGAGTGTCTACTGCCAGAAACCCTGGAGAGCTGCTGCCAGTCGGTGTAAACAATACTGAGCTACATAGACAAATGGTTTGGATTGGTATAAGGCAGCTTCCTGTGTCCCTAGGAGCAACTGTCCAGATCTTATAGCACATGCAGAGGGTGAAAATGGTGGGTGACTTGTGTATACGGGGGTCCAGTGTGAGTCCCTTCCGCTTAGTGTAAACCATCCATAAAAGGGTTGCCAAATGCGATTTAGCTTGGGGATTACAAGGCATCACCTCAAGCTGCTTGTTTCTTGTTTCTAAATAAGGTTCTAATGTCTCTCTCTCTCTGTGTCAGATTATCAGCTCCTTGCAGAGAAGGCAAGCAAATTGAGGGACTGATGCCTCTGTGTGTGTGTGTGCTGTGAGCGAGGAGGTTTTATGCATGTTGAGGTGCACTACTGTGGACCCCTTTCCAGTTTGTCGTTTGGTTGTTTAAATCCCTTCATTTCTTAGTTGCTTCTCCCTGTTCTAAGAATTCTAGATGTGGTTAAAAGGCCTGGTGAAGCATAGTTGTAATCTAGAAATTCCTCACTTTGGGGGCATATTGGGGACACAGGGTTTTTCACACTAGCTATGCCCACCGAGTCTCAAGCTTTGTTTTCCTCAGAAGAAGGAAGCCTGTTTCTATTTCTAGAGGCTCCTCCTGCAATGTAGAATAGTAATTTTTCAGGGTTCAGTGTTGAAGAGAGAATCACTTCCTTGGTCAGTAGTTTTCTAGGGGCCACAGGACCATGGCAGGTGGGGTCACAGGCAAAAATAGAAGAGAAAATGGATGTTTCTCTTACTTTTGTACGATAGACAACCAATGTTAGAAAGATATGAAAGCTAGGAGCTAAATGGCACCTTAAGCCTAGGTTATGGGCACTGCAATGGAGTGTCTATGCCAGTGGTTCCCAACTTTATTTTGGCCATGCCCCACCTAAGCATCTCTAAAATCCTGACCCCCCCCCCGACATATTATTTTTATTATTCAAAAAATGAACTCCTATTCATGTGGAGGAAGCCTAAAAGGCCATTCGCTGTTAATAACTCATTTTCGAATTACCCCCCTTAAAAATCAAATTGCCCTCCTATGGGACATGTGCCCCACCTCATCAGAAGACTAGACCGTGTGAAAAAATGAACATAAGATTTTAGCTGCAGTTCATTCATTTTCAGCTTTGTATTCTTGTTTTTAAAAAGTGTGCCTAGACTCATGGTTCCCATCTGAAGATTCCAAAAAACAAAGCTATGCTTCCCCTGCCAGCCCCCTTAGTATTCTTATGAGGGTCGCTTCTCAAATCTTCAGAGAGTGGCTGGAAGTAGGGAGGCAGAAAAAGCTCCTCCTTTTCTTCCACCAGTGGCAGGTTTAATCTGAAATCTTAGGCGCAAGACTGCGCCCAGAGCTCAGAAACTGCTCGCATTAATGAAATTCCCTGCCACAAAATGTGCCTAGAACAATGGGAGTTTTGAACGCTTTAGACAACATTCCAGCCATGCAAAAGTAAGGAGTTTCTGGGCACTTGAGCATATACACCCATTTCACAGTATTCTCATGCTAAAAGCTGGCTCGAGGGGAAAGGGAAGAAGTCTCTCACTTCTACACAGTTCTCCCAGGTGCACAGACAGAACCAATCACAGGATTGAAACATTGTGGGAGGATGAGAAATGATTTAGAATAGAGGAGAATCAATGGGCTAAGTCCATTTATGGACTAAAAAGCCAGTTGGTTGATATCAAATGTAAGAGAAACTGCTCTTAAGATATTTCATTGTTTATCTAGGACTCCTGTATGATTATCTGATTTTCTACCAATGGTTGCCCATAACTGTTGGTCAGCATGTGCTCTTTGGTGGCACTGGCCTATAGTGGAAAAGTTTTCAACAGATATCCATGGGGGACTTGCAGACATTACAGAACTTATTGCCTTTATATCAGAATTATTTTTATTATAAGAATGTAAGATCAGGCCAGTGGCTCATTTGGTCCCTACTGTTCTCACAGTGGCCAACCAGTTACTCGTGGGAAACCACGGAGAAGTGTGGCCTTGGGACAGTCTCAGATCGCTGACCCCTGTGGCCTGAGATTCCTCACCTGTGGTCTGTAATTCCAGGCCCAGGAATTACATTTGGCTACCAGAACTTAATGAGGTTCCCAGACCTTCAACACAGAAATCCACTCCTGTTTACTTGACTGAAGTACCATGTTCAGTATATTTTGTTAATAAATCAGATTGTTTGATTGAAGTACAGTTGGTTTGGTTTGATCCACCAGGATTCTCAAGTTCCCAACACTTGCTGTGGGCCTCTTAGCAAAGCTACTCTGCAATCCTACTGCTATATATTCAGTAGGCACTGGCAACTAATAATACCAGTAAACTGTCCTGTTGTGAGTTTAATCCCAATGATACCTGAATGCCCAGATAATTTGGTTTCCCTTGTGATTTTGGGGGACAAGGGGATAGGGGGATAAAGATTTTCCTGAGCACATAATGCCTATGTTGTCTGGACAGAGAAACTGGTTGGCTGCTGCCTAAAATCCAGGTTTGCTTTCTGTGTTGTTTACAAGTGGGACCTGCAACAGAAAGTTGCAGTGTGAAGTGCTTGCATTATCTGACCTTTGTCACTGGTCATGGTTATGTGCTGCTCTTCAGCTTTCTGGCTCTTATCCCATCTCTATCCATGTCAAATATCTTAAATTGTGGGGGACACACATTAAGTCTCTAATGCACATAGACTTAAATGCACACACATTGATATTTAAGGCTATTACACAGTATGCAGTCTGCCATTTTGTGTCCTGTGGAAGGTTCACTTTGAATTCTTGATCGTGCAGCACACTAGCAGTTTTCCATTATGCAACAGGACATCCTTGTCCTTGGCAAGCCAGCATGTTGGTAGAGAAGGGTAGGAGGGAATGTTTTCCTTTGACGTGTTGCTTTCTCCCAGGGGTGTAGCCAGGATTTTTGTTAGGGGAGCCAGAACCTCAGTTACCTAAGTATTTTTTATTGATTTTTTATGGGGGGAGGGGCAAACATAAAATTCTGGTATTTTGCAGGAGAGATTCAATCTGGAGATGACCCTAGCCACCACAGTTGCAATTGGGGAAGGGGCATAGCTCAGTGGTAGAGCACCTGCACCTGCCTTACAAGTAAAAGGTCCCAGGTTCCAACCCTGGCATCTCTAGGTAGGGCTGGGAATGTCTCCTGCTTGAAACCCTGGAGAGCTGCATCCAATCTCTGTAGACAATACTGAGCTAGATCAGGGGTCAGCAACCTTTTTCAGCTGTGGGCCAGTCCACCATCCCTCAGACCATGTGGTGGGCCAGAATATATTTTTTGGGAAGAAATGAACCAATTCCTATGCTCCACAAATAACCCAGTGATGCATTTTAAATAAAAGGACACATTCTACTCAATGTAAAAATATGCTGATTCCTGGACCATCCACAGGCTGGATTGAGAAGGCGATTGGGCCGCATCTGGCCCACGGGCCTTAGGTTGCCTACCACTGAGCTAGATGAACCAATGGCCTGATTGACTCATTATAAGGCAGCTGCCTCTGTTCCTAATCATGGAAGGGGAAGCTCAACACTCAATTGTGCATTTGTTGGGAAGAGTGTCTTAGAATCCAGATATAGGGAGGGGAGGTACTTTGGAGGAGGGAATCCTCTTACTCCTCCCTAACTCGCTTTTGCCTCCTTGCTGTTGTTACCTTTCTTCTCATTTCAAAAATAAAATTTTAAGGGCAGGGAGAAGGCAGAGTGCCAGTTGAACATAAGAAGAGCCCTAATGGAGCTGCTCAGTGACCCATCTAGCCCAACACAGTGGCCAACAAAAACTGTAATACGCTTCCCACCTTAGATTTCCAGATGAGTATTCCCTCCATCAAAGAAGGCAGAACATAAGAGCCTGGCTGCTGCATCAGGCCAGTGGTTCATCTAGTTCAGCATCTTCTTCTCATGGACGCCAGCCAGATGCCTCCAAGAAGCCCATAGGCAGGACCTGAATGCAACAGCACCATTCCTGCTTATGATTCCTAGAAACTGGTGTTCAGAGGCATACTGCCTCCTGCAGTGGAGGTAGAACATGGCTGTTATGGCTAGGAGCTATTGATGCTTGTGCAGTAAAAATAGAAAATAAATAACAGAGTAAACCTTGCTCAGTGAGGCATTCTAAGGTGGTAGAAAAGGAGACGATCTCAGCCATAGGACCTTGGGGCAGTGTGCAGCATAACACTTCTATTTTCTGATCTTGTTTTCTTTCTTCCTTCCTTCTAGAAATTATGGCTGATGTGATCAAAAAGGTGAAGAAGAAGGGGGAATGGAAGGTGAGAGGCTTGATATTGACAGATTGTGAGTTAGTAGAAATTAGTGTGCTTATGTGTGTATGTACACAGTTATAACCAATTCCAGCTAGCCATCTGCTGCCTTGTCCCACTTTTCCAGAGAAAGATTAGTTCACTGTGACGTCTTGGTAGGCTCAGGGTGTGCATGTTTTGTAGCATTTGTCACAGATATGATTCAGGGCTTTGCATCCAGAGAAACCTCTTCAATTTTATTTATTTGTTTGTTTATTGAGATTTCCTACCTGTGCTTCACCATAAGGTCTGTGGATTGGTTACAAGTACTTTTTAAAATATAAATTAAATCTTTATTATATCTTCAATTATTCAGACTTTTTGTGTGTGTGCCATTGCTTCATATATGTTTTTATTGCATTGTAAAACATTTTGAGATGCCTCAGGAGAAGTAATTCATAAATGAAGGAAAGAATAATAATACAGCATATAGATAAAACCGGTTTAACTATAAAACAACTGAAACCATTCCAAGTGGAACAGAAGAATACAACTTCAGCAGCAGAGGTGGTAAAGACTGTGGTAATGAGGTCATTTTAACATACAGGGAAAGCTATACAGGGGAAATGCCAGGTGCATCTCTGTGGCGAGGGAGTTCCACAATTTAGGGGCTGTTGCCCAGAAGTCCTCTCCCTCCTGGGCCACCATTCTCTGCACCTCTGAGGGTGGCAGGCCTACCTAGAGAGCCGCACACACAGATCATAACACCTGAGAAGGTCAGGAGGGATGGAGATGGTCTTTCAAAACTGGGCTCATGTGAGTTCCACTGGAACCCTCAACTCAGGAGTTACTGCTGTTCCAGATGAAGCATCCTGTGCCATAGTAGGTGATGTGTTGTGGGATCAGTTTCAGCCAATGCAGACTGCTGATGTGGACAAGGTGCTTGCAGCTGTACGCCCAACTACATGCCCTCTTGACCCCTGTCCCTCCTGGACTACTAAATCTAATAGAGAGGGTTTCATTGGTTGGGTCCAGAGTGTGGTACATACTTCCTTGCAGTATGTGACTGCTGCCTTGAAAGAAATGGTGGTGTGGTCTCTCCTAAGAAAAGCAACTTTGGACTGGAATCCACGAGTCACAAATTCTCCCTTCTTGGGAAAGGTGGTGGAGAGAGTTGCAGTGGAGCAGCTGCAAGCATTCTTGGATGACACTGGTTATTTAGATCCATTCCAGTCTGGGTTGAGTTGTCCTTGGTCACTGTAATGGATGACTTTTACAGACAATGAGACAAAAGGAGTGTGACCTTGCTCCTGCTTCTCGATCACTCATTGCTGTTGACCATGGCATCCTCTGAACCAGCTCCAATGGGAATTGGAGGCACTGTGTTACAACAGTTTTGGTCCTACCTGTGGGTCTGAGTCCAGAGAGTAACACTGGGAGAGTGTTTTTCACTGGTTCTGCTATGGGGTGACTAATACCTGAAGCCACTAGAAGCGGTCCTTAAGTAATTTGGAAGCAAGATGCCATCAGTATTGTTATCACACTCACCTCTGTTTCTATCTAAACCTCTGAATAAGGAGAGTCTATGGGGGCCTGGACTGGTGCCTGAATGCACTGGTGGGATGGATGAGGTAAGGAAATTGGGTTAAATCCTAGCAAGGTGGAGGCACTGTGGATGAATGCTTACCAAGTATGAGTCAGTTGTCTGCTTTGAATAGGATTGTACTCCTCCTGAAGGAGCAGGTACGCAGTTTGGGGCTTCTTCTACATCCAGATTAGTCACTGCAAGTCCAGATAGCCTCAGTGACTAGAGGTGCCTTTTCTAGCTGCAACTGGTGCAATAGCTGCAACTGTTCCTCTGAACCTGGAGAGCTTGACCACCGTAGTTCAGTCACTGGTGACTTCAGGGTTGGATTACTGCAGTACGGAATCTACAACTAGTGCAAAATGCTGCAGTGTGATTACTTACGGGAGTGAGACCCTGCTAGCATATAACACCTCTGCTTGGGACCAGTTTATCTGCAGGATCACCTTACCCAACACACATTCCTGCTCAACCACCTTGATCTGAGGAACTGTCACTCTTACAGACACCACATGACCCCCATTCCGCACTTGTAAGAAAACAGTCTTTTGTGTGACAGTACCTACACTTTGGAGCTCCCTGTCTGTTGACATGAGGCAGGTGCCTTCACTGTATCTCAGTGCCTGCTTAGAACATTTAGGCAAGCCTGTCCAGACATGTGGAAGTTACATGTGCCTTGTTTGTTTTAACTACAGTTAGCTACAGTTAACTGTTGTAAGCTGAAGACTAGCCTTTTTACCTGAACCTTGGGCACATGAGATACATATTTTTGGATCCACCATATTCTCTTGGCTGTAATTCACTTTAAACTGATTTTGATTGTGTCTTTAAATTGCTGTTACCCCACTCTAGGACCTTATGGTGAAGGGCAGGTAAGTGATGATGATGATGGTGATGATAATGGGGAAGAAGAAGCTCATATGCAGGACAGTTTTAGTTAAACCGCAAGCCAAGTCGGTGGCAACTTTTGCATGACTTCTTTCTCCTTCTCTCCCAGGTGCTGGTGGTGGATCAGCTGAGTATGCGTATGCTTTCTTCTTGCTGCAAAATGACTGATATAATGACTGAGGGCATAACAAGTGAGTGCATTGTTCAGGACCTCCCCCACCCCCTTTCTCCATCCACCTCACCCTCATTGTCTGGATAGAACCAAACCTGGATACCACCTAGTTTGCCTGGCATATGGGTTGCCAGGATGATGAGGATGATGGTTTCAGTTTATATACTGCCTCTTATCAAAAGCTCTCAGGGCGGTGTAGAAGCATATTACAAAACATCAATGACAATAACACAGACAGCCCATGGGCCCACTTGAATTTCTGAGCAAGTGCCATGGGTGCCAATCTCCTCTCAGAGACAGTTATCAAACATCTTCTTTTGGACTTAAAGCTGTGTTTCTGTGAAGTTTCATTGTATGTGAAGCCCTGTTCTCTTGAAACTGAGATGTTTTCAGCATTCCTAAATGTTTAGTTTTGGAGCATACAATGGTTAAAAAGCTCCACATTCATACTGAGGCCAATTGGACTGGTAGTTGAAACTTATACCAATACTAGCAAAAGAACAATGTATTTCACTTCCCTAGTGGGCAGCAGGTTAGTGGAGGGGGGGCAGGGCACGTGGGACTCATAGCTCTGGCCCCTCCCCCATCTCAGCATCTGCCTCACTCTTCCATCTTAGGGCCTGAATACATCACTACTTGTGTTCCTGGGTAGTGGCTTCATTTAGTAAGTCAGAAGCACAACAGCCACCCAAGTCCATTTTATTTTGAGTATTGGCTGTGTTGTTGTTATTGCTGTTGGAGGTGGTGGTGGTTTTCCAAGGGGAAAGCTAACTTCTCACTTGGACTGATTGAATTGTAGGCTATTGATCTCTGAGAATGGAGCAATAACTAGTTGCAGGACTTGGCAACCACCTTGAATCTGCCGTATTTTCCTCCCTGATGAAAATTTCTGTTGCGTTGCCTTTTGCAGTTGTGGAAGACATCAACAAGCGCCGGGAGCCACTGCCCAGCCTGGAGGCTGTGTACCTCATCACCCCATCAGAGAAAGTAAGTGTGATAGAAGCCTGATAGAAGTGTATAAAATTCTGCGTGGTGTGGAGAAAGTGGAGAGAGAAAAGTTTCTCTCTCTCTCTCTCTCTCTCTCTCTTGCATAACTCTAAAACTCAAGGACATCCAGTAAAGCTGAATGTTGGAGGAATCAAGTGTTTTATTACACTGTGCATAGTTAAACTGTGGAACTCGCTCCCACAGGAGGTAGTTGAAATATACTCAGAGTCGAGAGTGGATTTCATGCTCTTTATTCAGCTCATAGTGGTGAGGAGGAAAGAAAGTCCCCCCAAAGTATCTGCTTTATATACATTATTTATACAATGGGCTGCACGAGATTGGCTAATTCCAGAATTCTCCTGTAGGCCAATCAGGTTGTGGATTCACTTCCACCTGGAGCTGGATTGGTTGGGTCCTGCAGACCAATCATACTGCTGCATTGTTCTAGGACCAATCAGACTGCTGCATTCTGAATCCTGTTGTTCTAGGACCAATCAGACTGCTGCATTTTGGATCCTATTCAACTCAGTACATAACAGTAGTGATGGCCATAAACTTGAATGGCTTTAAAAGAGGATTAGACAAATTCATGGAGGGCAAGGCTATCAATGGTTACTGGCTGTGATGGCTTATGTTCTTCCTCCATTGTCAGAAGCAGAATGCCTCTGAATCCTAGTTCCTTGGACATTGCTGTGCTCAGGTCCTGGTTGCCAGCTTCCCATTGTTGGGATATGTCCAAGGGAACGGGGGCATGTCGCAGGCCCCCCAGCTGGCTCCAGCCCCCCGGCCGGCAGCCGGGCGAACTCCGGTCCTTGGAACAGCATCCAAACAGCAGCACACAGCTTCAGAAGCCTTCAGTAGCTTGAACACACCTTAATCAGCAGAGTGAATAACACACAACAGAAGTGATGGACAGAGGCATATGTAAAACATATTTACAAGCAGTTTATTCAGCATAGTTCAGGACAAAGAAAACATATCTGCTCTCTTTCATGTCCAAGAGCAGGAAACATAAGCAAAAGCTATACACAACGGAAGTTCCCATCAGGCTGTGCTGGAAGTAAACAGACATGTGACATAAAACAATTCCACATGCCTGTTCTGATGGTGGAATGGAACATCAATATCCTAACACCATTTGGGGCATCTGATTTGCCGCTATAAGAAGAAGATGCAGAACTAGATGGGTCATTCCCCTTATCCAGTATGGCTTTTCTTATGAGGTAGCATGCCTCTGAAATGGCTAAGGGGGTTGGCTATTCTGGAATGCCCACCCTAAGAAGACACATCTGGCACTAATGCTGCAATATTTTTTGGTGCCTGGTTAAGACTTCCCTCATTTAGACAGACTTCTAGTCAGAAATGTTTTTTTGCCCTAATTTGTTCTCTATATTATGCTGTTTGTTTAAATATATTGCATGTCATGTGAATTGTCCTCACAGCTTTGTACTCTACCCTGGACTCTTCGGGTGATGGCCATTCAAGGAATGACTTAAATAGAGCTGGTGAAGTCTGGGGGTGAGAATGTTGAACGAGACCCTGGGAGGGCAGGGTTCGAATCGCCACTCAGCCATATGAAGCCCACTGGGTATACTTGGGCCCAGCTGGGAACTATCTCTCAGCCTAGCCTACCTTATAGGGTTGTTGCAAGAATAAAATGGAGAGGAGCAAGAATAAAGTATGCCACCTTGAACTCCTTGAAGAAAAGGTGCGATAAAAGGTAAAGGGACCCCTGACCATTAGGTCCAGTCGTGACCGACTCTGGGGTTGCGGCACTCATCTCACTTTACTGGCCGAGGGAGCCGGCGTACAGCTTCCGGGTCATGTGGCCAGCATGACTAAGCCGCTTCTGGCGAACCAGAACAGCGCACAGAAATGCAGTTTACCTTTCTGCCAGACCTATTTATCTACTTGCACTTTGATGTGCTTTTGAACTGCTAGGTTGGCAGGAGCAGGGACTGAGCAACAGGAGATGACCCCGTCGCGGGGATTCAAACTGCCGACCTTCTGATCTGCAGGCCCTAGGCTCTGTGGTTTAACCCACAGCACCACCCGCATCCCTAAGGGATATGAATGTACTAATATTTTAAATGAAACCAGTAGGGTTGTATTTTGGGACAAAACTGTATTGGCCAATTCTCCTATCCAAAGACAGAACTTCCCAACCTCATTTTAAGCAAGTCAAGCCTTGTTATAATAGTGGTCACTGGGGCAGGATCAGGGAGTCAGGAGAATGCTTTTTACAAAGTGGGCTCACCAAGCAAACTAACGTGGGAAAAATTGTCTTCATACCAACCAAGGTCTGAACTTTGAGCAGAACTAGCGAGCATCTAAAACTGATTGTTTTTACTTATTCTTCTTTCTCCTAGTCTGTTGAGTCTCTCATTGGTGATTTCAAGGAACCACCGAATGCCAAGTATCGAGCTGCCCACGTCTTCTTTACTGACTGTAAGCATACTGGGAAATTCTCTCTGCCCCTCCTTGTTATAACTGAAAGTTTCAAGAACTGCACTCTATGGTGCTACAAACCAAGCATGGGGAACTTCTTTCACCTCCTGCTGTCTATGTAGGGTTGCCATACATCTGGGAAACAGGACAATCTGGGGGAATTTTTACAAATTTTTTTTAAAAAAATATGTACACATTTATTCAGTTTGGTGGGTCCATATCTCCTAGTCTTCTGTTTCCAGATTAAACAAATAATGAATTGATGAAACGTTACAGAATCATACCACAGGTAAAATTTCTGAGTCAATTTAATTAAGCTAGAAAAGATGCATCATAGGTAGGAAAAATGCACATGGACCCAAATCTGTTTGCAAGAATATTGTCTACATAATTTCATAGACACAGCTCCAATTAACAGTTGGTTCAGTATTATGAGCTACATTTTGCATGTGCATGGAAACAGCATTTGCTTCCAGTATCATTTTTTGCTTAGCCTTGTTATTATTTCCACTGTTGGGCCAATTAATGTGGCGCTTTACAGAAGCTAACTGATAGGCAGTGTTGAGATTTTAAATGATGCAAGATGAAGCTCACACTGTACACTAGAGGAAATAAGACATATAAATATATTATGCTCAAAACTCCATGCATATGTACCAGAGCGTCAGAAAACTGTTTTTGTGAACAAAATAAGTACATACGTGGATTAAAAATCTGCACAACTTACCTACACCAGTGGTTCTCAAAGGGTGTTTCAATTTTTGCATTTTAAAGGAAATGTCCAGGGTTTTTTATTTTATTTTTGCATGGGTGGTGCGGGTGTGGGCAGCTTGGCAGCAGGTTCAGCTGCAGTTGGCACTGCACACTGCAGCCACTGCTAACCCAAGCCGGAGAAAGAGGCATGTGGGCATGGCGGTGGTGGCCCCACACTCCCATTTGCCTCTTTCCCTGGCTCAGGTTGGCAGTGGCTCAAGCTGTCCTCTGTTTTTGCTCTTCAAGATATGGCAACCCTAGTCTATGCAACCATCTAGGACCCACAAGGCATGGTAGGCAGAGCTGGACGCAAAAGTGGGTAGACCAAGTAATGCTAATATAACATTTGTTTGAGTAGGCTTGTTTCTACACACACAAACCTTTCGCTCAGGCAAGCATGAAGAAAGATGTGAGTTCAAGGACCTATCACAATCTAGTAAAATCACCCAGGGAAGGTTCAAAGTATGGCGGGGGAGGGTGTGTGGCCTGTGGGCAGTCCTGAGGGCCAGAAAGAGAGGGCTGGACAGCTGCCTCTGGCTCCCCAGGCCAAAGATTTCTACTTCAAGCAGGTTCTCCAGACAGTGTTGATTGGTGGATGCACACTATTTCCTGCAAGGACCTGCTGATCTGTAACTTCTGCAGAAAAGGGAGGAATTCCTTAAGTTGCAACATCTGAAATGACCTTGGCAAAAATCCTAGCAAGAGATGCTGCAGAAGATGACTTGTTCCTTATGTGGAAAAAAGAAGACTGAAAAGCAAAACAAAGCGGCGGCTTCAGTGATGAATGAATGGGAATGTGACATAGAAAGGAGGGATTCGGAGGCAGCAATGGATGGTGTGTCCCCTGTGGTTTTGAGGAAATGGCCCTGTATGGTGTGGGTGGGCCTGATTTGGCTCCTCACCTCATACCCCCACAGAGGCATCCAAATGGTTTTGAGTTGGCTGTTTGACTATAGTGGCTACTTTTACCCCATTCTTCCAGCTTGCCCCGATTCCTTGTTTAATGAGCTGGTCAAGTCCCGTGCTGCGAAAGTCATCAAGACTCTGACAGAGATCAACATTGCTTTCCTGCCCTACGAGTCTCAAGTGAGTCCACAGAGTGGTGGGGGGGGGGTGAGTGGGGGTGTGGGAGCCAAACTTGCTTTTGCATGCAAAAGGTCAGCCTGTTTGTCCAGCTCACCAGTGTCACCCTCTGACTGGCAGTGGCTCTCCAGTTTCCCAGTCATGAATTTTTTCCATCGCTTGCTACCTGATTGTTTGAACTTGAGGTGGTGGGGAACTGAACCTGGCCTTCCCTTTCTATTTGATATTCTCTGCTCATTATGTCCAAAAATGCTTTGAGCCTGTGCAACAACTGAGAAAGGACTGTGCATTTCTAGTTTTCACTTTCAGCACAGATTTGGTGTGTCAGGGGGAAAACACCCCACTTCATTTCAAAGCACTTCTGCCTGGTTCAATTTGGATCTTCATTTCAATTTTCTTTCTTCCTTTCTTACATTTATATACCACATTTTCCTCCAAGTTGCTGAAATCAGTGTACAATTGCAGATTGCGGAGAACTGACTTTGGGATTGGAGAAATTGGAAAGTTAAGAAAACTGAAATTTATTTTTTTATTTCCTTATTGCATTTATGCACCAGTTTTGCTATGGGGAGCTCAAAGTGGCTTACACGCTTTCACCCCCATTCTATTTTATCATCACAACAACCCTGTGAAGTAGGTTAGGTTGAGAATAATGACTGCTCCAGGGTCACCCAGGGGGACTTCATGGCTGAATTGCGATTTGAACCCTGGTCTCACAGGTCTTACCTTCATGTCTCCCCCATTCACCATTATTATGAAATAATAATTTTAAAAGCAGCTGTAACTTTTATTTTCCTTTTGACATAACGATAAAATTTGCAGAAGATGCAACAGAATCATGTGTGGTGTTGTGGTTAGTGTGTTGGACTAGGGCTTCATAGACCAAGGTTCAAATCTCCAACGTGGCCCATGAAGCTCACTGGGTGATCCTGGACTGGCAACTGTCTCTCAACCTACCTATCTCATCTGTTGTGAGATAAAATGGGGTGAGGGGAACTACCTTGAGTCCTTGAGGTGGGGAAAGGTGGGATATAAAATGTAGGAAACAACAACAACATTAACAGAAGATTCTCCCCCTCCCCCTCAGTGAGCAGGTCTGGCTACCAATTAAAGGGCTGGTCCAATTAAGACTCACATCTCCCTAGGGGCCCCACTGATAAGAGCCCCACCCCAGTCAGCAGTGATGACAATTCTCTTGTGTGTGCCTCATTCAACAGCCCCTGAAAGCTGAAGCTACAGCCTCGTATGTATTCTTGTATGCTTTTTAAGTTGCCTACAGAGGAAAGAGGGGATTACAGGCTTACATAAGGGCTTGCAGTGGGAATTGCAATTCATGCAACAGCTTTCTAGGCGAGGGAGTGGCCTCCCTCCTTCCTGCCCTCCTGTGCTTGTCTTCCTTGATTTATTTATTCTTTCTCCAGGCCTGCCTCTCTCTGTTGCGGCCTTAGCCTTCCTGCTCACACACCCACACCCAGGCACAAACAAACACAGATGTTCCCTGCGTTCTACTCTTTCTCTTCTATCATTGGCTGGTTCTCTCCAATGGGAGAAGCAAGGAGCCTTCCTTGGCCATCTGCTTTGCAATTGGCCCTTCCTGTGCCGTACCAAGGGGTGGGTGGGTGACGTGACTAGGAACAGATGGCAGGCAGGTGTACAGAGCTATAAATACTAAACAGGTCACTCTTCTCTGCACAAACATGCCCTTGGCGAATAAGCACAGAGATGACTTCACTTCCAGCGGAACTACTGATGACGAACAGAAGAGAACCATGCATGCCACCTGAATCTCCTGGGGAGGGGGAAGGAGAGATAAAAACGCAATAATAAATAAATAAATATAGCCAAAACTGCATCGGGCACAGATATGAGGGAGATATAGTGAGAGCTCAGAGATTTGCAAAAGTATAAAAATGAAATCTTAAGGGGGAGGGACTTAAGATGGAGGATATCCCAGAAAACTGCACAGTAAAGACTTTGGAGAGGGGAGAGAGAGGATGGAATGGGGCAGCTGGAAGTTGGACAATCCATGCTGTCAGGTACTATAGCGGCAGCAGTGTAGACAGCATTTTACAGACATTAGCAAAAAGGCAAATCCCTGCCCTGACAGCCTTAACAGCCTACTGTTCTATTGCTTGAGTGAGCAATGACAGCAATGACAGGGAAACAAGCATGGCAAGGGATGAGCGCAAGCAGATCTAGGCATGCAAATATAAGTTTTGTTTTAGCCCTCCTGGATCAAATCAAAATCCAGCTAAGTCCTGCATCTTCTTTCCCACTGTCAGCAGCCGGATGCCTTTGGAGCACCCCAGAGCAAAAATGCAATAGACTTACGCTCTACTGTTGCCCTATAGGAACCAGCAATTGAGTAGTAGGCTGGATCTCAAGCTACAGGCTGCATTTAGCTACCATGGCTCATAGCTATTGGTAGACCTCCTGCATGGATTTGTTTCATTCTTCTTTAAAGCCATCCAAGCCATGGCGGTCGCCATCACATTATGACTGTATGATGAACTCCCTGCTTGGTCTATTCTCTGTTGGCCTACCAGCCAGCTTATCCTCTGAACTTAGGGAGGCAACTGAACAGTGTTGAGAGGAAAGATTTACTCCCTTCCCTTCCCTTCATCAAACTCTATCCCCCTTTGCACCCAGTGGTGATGTTGCATCCCACTAAACCAAGTAGCAACCTAGGAGCAGTATGTGGCCCTCAGCTCCATTTTGTGTGCTTTGGAACATTTCCCTGGTGCTTCTCTATTCTTCCAACCCATCAAAGAGTTGCTTCCTTCTTGTTTTCCTCTTATTTTTTCAAGTTTTCTTTTTAAATGTCCCCCCATATTTGTGTTTAGTTTCAGAACAGTTGGAAAGGGCAGTGTTTAAGTGGTGAAGGTTGGAGAATATTGCGCTAGCCCACAGTTGAGCATGATGCGTGATTGTGGCTATTGTTACAGCTGTTTGCGATGGAGCAGACGGAAATCTCAAAGGGTGCTTTGCCATGATATATTTGGTTTCCCTTTTTCTGCAGAGGTATTTGTTGGAGATATTTGCTCCCCCTTAATTCCCAACATCTGCTGCACCATCATGCCCTGCTTTTGAACTGTCCCTGAGACATCTGTCAGATCTCCTCCAGGAGGCAGAATATTAATCTGAATGGACCATTCTCCTGACTGCGCGTGGCAGCAGTCAAGATACAAAAACAACAACAAAAAAGCTAGTTGCAGAGGGGGTTTAATTTGAGCAAGATTTCTTCCCTTTCAGGGTCTGTTTTCAACCCCAGGACTCGCTTCTGTGTTTAAGTACTTTATGTTCAGTTCAGCTAATAGGGTCTACAGACCATAAACATCCCAATATAATAAAGGGTTATCATGACAACCACACAGCTGAGGAAGAAAACCCCACAATATACATGGACACAAAGTGTGCATTTTAAAATACGAACACAATAAAACCCATGTACAATCAGAAATAGTTTTTTTTTTTAAAGACACTTTTGACATGGGGCTCATCTTCTCTTTAACAATTCTGGCCTGGTTTTAATGACTATAGCAAGGAACTATATTTTCTGTAATCTTAGGGTTGGAGTCCCCTGTTGCTATTGAAACATAAATTTCGTCAAATTTCCGCTGTTTTTTATCTGTGGTGGAAATGCCCTCTGGCACTGATGGAATTGGGATGATGCTATTACTGAAATAAGCCTCACTGTATGCTACTCCTTGTTTAAAGACCACAACCTGTGCTGACTATGCATATTTTCGGGTGATTACACAGAAGCACTTTCTGAGGACTTGATAAGGTTTATGCTTGTGGGAGCATGTATAATTACAGCACAGCACTTCAAAATATTTTGGGTCTGACTGTCCAGAAGTATTGTATCAAATCTTGGGTCTTAGCAATAATGAAGAAACTAACAAGTCACCTTAACACCCCATCTGCACCTTACATTTACAGCAGAATTATACCACTTTGAAGAGGCAGGGTCCCACCCCCCAAGAATCCTGGGAAGTATAGTTTAGAATCTATCTATCTAATCTATCTATCATGTATCTATCATCTATCTGTCTATCACTATCTATCATCTCTCTCTCTCTCTCTCTCTCTCTCATCTATTATCTACCTACCTACCCTTAATCCAAAATTTACAGAGCAGTTCAAAACATAAAAATACAAAATGAGAACATAAAATACATAATAACACAAACAAAAAAAGTAACCTCCACCCACAAACCCATTTAAAAAGCCATAGAACATGCAATCAGCCAAAGGCCTGGTTGTAAAGGAATGTTTTTGCCTGGTGCCTGGAGATGTGTAATGAAGGCAGCAGACGAAAGTGGTTTAACAGTCACCCCTTCTTATTAGGGAACTCTACTAGGCTTAGTTCCCAGCATCTCCTATGTAGGGCAGGGAATGTCCTTCTCTGAAATGCCAGAGAGCTGCTGCCAGTCAGTGCATGCAAACCTGAGCTAGAGGAACCAGTGGTCTGACTTGGGATAAGTCAGCTTCCTATGTTCCCACCTTGGAGAGGTTTGCTGGCTCCCGTGTGTGATATCCACCCATTTTACTTGGCCTTGACAATTTAGCTCACTTTGTCATTCTGCTGTTCTTTTGATGCCCTCTGCAGGTTTACTCCCTGGACTCTGCTGACTCTTTCCAGAGCTTCTACAGCCCTCACAAGGCCCAGATGAAAAACCCGATCTTGGAGCGCCTGGCAGAGCAGATTGCCACCCTTTGTGCCACCCTGAAGGAATACCCTGCTGTCCGATACAGAGGGTGAGTCTGGGTTCTGGACAGGGGTCTTCTAAAGGAAGCGCTTTGTGCTCCGCCAACCCTGACCTTTCTTTCCTTTACTTACCTGGTAGTAAATAGCAACAATGAATAGGATGCTTTGTTTACTATTTCTCTTCCTCCTCCCCTCCTCCATCCTGATGTGCCCCGAATATATTTATAGATAGTAGCTTTAAGGCAGGGTTTCACATACAAGTTATAGCTAAAACAAATCCTTAGAAATAACTTCCCCAAACTGACTCAGGTTAATGAATCACACTTGCAAATCAGCTCACTTTTCTTTATTTTCTATGTATTTATTTTTTGGAAAGGTTTGCTTGAATTGTCCATGCTGGCTGGAAAGGATGGGAGTTAGGAGTTTTATTGATTTATTTTATAAAAAGTATATGTATGCTGCCATCTCTTAAAATGTCAGGGTGGTGTACAACAACATGTATACAATGAAAACATAAAGCAACATTTAAATAAAGGTCTGGGAAGCCACAGGTTCCTTGTACCTGCTTTGGGAAAAGGAAAACTAGATGAATCCTGTTCCCATCCAGCAAAGCAGCTCACACCTTCTTTAAAGTGGGAGCTGAACTGATGTATTTGTGGGTTTTTCTGGGTCCAGCAGCACGAACGACTCTGGGGTTGTGGCACTCATCTTGCTTTACAGGCCGAGGGAGCTTCTACAGACAGATTTTCCAGGTCATGTGGCCAGCATGACTAAGCCGCTTCTGGTGAAGCCAGAGCAGCGCACAGAAACTCTGTTTACCTTCCCGCCAGAGTGGTACCTATTTATCTACTTGCACTTTGACATGCTTTCAAACTGAAAGGTTGGCAGGAGCAGGGAGCTCACCCCATTGCAGGGATTTGAACCGCCGACCTTCTGATCAGCAAGCCCAAGCAGCACAGTGGTTTAAACCACAGCGCCACCTGCGTCTCCTGTGTGTGTGTATATATATATATATATATATATATATATATATATATATATATATCATTGTTTTTCTGCATTTTTGCAGGGATTACAAAGACAATGCCATGCTGGCCCAGCTGATCCAGGACAAACTCGATGCTTACAAGGCTGATGACCCTACCATGGGTGAGGTGAGTACTTCAGTGTGGAACAACCAACAAGGTCAGGTCGTATAAACTGGGCACCTTTCCTCTTAAGGGGCACATGTCTAGCTGGGTTCCTGACAATTCCGGGGTGGGAAACTAGATTCAGCCAGCAGGAGGACCTGCCTCACAGAACTCCAGGGGACACTTTGACTGCTGGGTGGGGGCAGCAACCTGCCATTCCCCTGATGTCATCATGACACCAGGTGGCAGCTTCAGAGGGGCTTGCTGTCCTTGAACTGGGAAGGTCAGGGATTGGGTGTGACACATGATGGCTTTGAGGGTGGGGCTTGTCCATGCTCCCCCTGTCCCCACCCACACTTTGAGCCTTTCTGTTGTGTTTCTCCCCTCCTAAGGGTCCAGACAAAGCCCGCTCCCAGCTCGTCATCCTGGACCGCGGCTTTGACCCCAGCTCTCCAGTGCTCCATGAACTGACATTCCAAGCCATGAGCTATGATCTGCTTCCCATTGAGAATGACGTCTACAAGTAAGGGTCCTGCAGACACCCTGGTGGTTGCAAAAGCCCTAAGGACAGTGTTCCGCTAAACCCTTGAGCGAGTGGAATGACTTCCACCTACACCATAGGACTTTCCCCCCTCTTCCCCATGCACACCTTAGGCCTCCCCAAAATCTGCTCCGAAAGTTTTGGTGAACCCCATAACTTGTAAATGAATTTTAAAATAGATTTTTCAAAAAGTACTACTGCACTTACCTTCTCTCCCCATAGTTAAACTGCAGAACTCACTCCCACAGGAGGCAATGATGGCTTTTAAAAAGGATTAGAGAAATCAATGGAGGAGAGTGCTATTGATGACTACTAGCTATGATGGCTATGCTCTGCCTTCCCAGTTTGAGGCAGCAATGCTTCTGAATACCAGTTGCTTGAATCCTGATTGTGGGTTTACCCCAGGCCTCTGGTTGGCCACCGCGAGAGCTTCCCCCAAATAAACCTGGGAGCTGTAGTTTGTTAAGGGTGCTGAGAGTTGTTAGGAGGTTCTTATGTTCTTACATTCTCTTTCTCCCTCTCTAGGTATGAGACAAGTGGCATTGGGGAGGCCCGTGTCAAAGAGGTTCTGCTGGATGAAGATGATGACCTCTGGGTCACCTTGCGCCATAAACACATTGCTGAAGTCTCCCAGTAAGAGCGCATCTCCTCTCTCTTGGTGGTATTGAGCTCACTCTGCATATTGCAAAACAGTGGCTGCCTTTTGTTCCTGTTGCCTGAGGTTATTTTAGGAGGGAGCAGCCTTCCAGCTAGAAATATTGTGCAAAAGGAGAGATTATATATGTTTGTTTTTGTGGGGGGGGGAATCATAACGCAGAGCAGAACAGCAGAATCCTAAATCCAATTAAGAAGGTTTAATTTATTAATTGAAGTTTGATACCACTTTTTATTTTTTAAACAGCAAAGCACACATCCAACTGGATAGTATACAGACTGTCCTTTCTTCCTCCCCATTCCCTCATTTGTAAGAGGCTAACATTAATAATCATAATTTGCACAGCAGTTTTCAAGTGTTTGTGGTCACTGTACAAACTCTGGTTTTCCATACCAGTAAAAAGTTAACTTTAATTATGTTTTTCCAAGTATTCAAAGTACTTTACATGCATTGTCTAGCATAGTCCTTACCGTGACCCTATGAAGTCATTGGGTGTTATTATTTTCCATTTTGCAAGATGGGATATTATTATTATTATTATTATTATTATTATTATTATTATTATTATTATTTGCAGAGGAAGGAGGACTCAGGCTGAGAGTGTGTGTACATGGGTTGCTTAAGACCATCTAGTGAGTTCACGGCCCACAGGAGACTTGAATCAGTAGATCAATCCCTAATCTGTAGCTCAGTCACTCCACTGAGGCAGTTCAGCTTCTTCAGTGAAGTCCATTGGAACTGATGGGATCACACACACTCGTAACCTCCCTGTATTGAGTTGCAGCCCTAAAGACTTACATTTAACCTCCTGTGTTGGTCTGTGGCCTGAAGCTACGCTTTTAGGAAGTGAACTGTGTTTCCTGTCTGGGCAGCCTTCTGAGGGCAATGTACCAGTGGTGGGTGGGGCCAGAAGCAAAAGTGCATGGAGCAATGAATGCAAATTTTATCTTCATAGAGTAGGCAACTTTCCATGTGCAATTGCACCCTGCTCTCTGTCCTCCATCCAGACAAGCAAGAGGCATTATTAGGGTTGAAGGACACATTCTAGCCCTACTAGAGATGCTTGGGCCAGTGAGGGGTGTGGCCTGGGGA
Organism: Podarcis melisellensis; assembly: GCF_964234715.1. Classification (NCBI taxonomy): domain Eukaryota; kingdom Metazoa; phylum Chordata; class Lepidosauria; order Squamata; family Lacertidae; genus Podarcis; species Podarcis melisellensis. The sequence goes on along the minus strand of NC_138547.1, from coordinate 8,634,770 downwards.
GAGTTCTGAGGGCCAGATAGAGAGATCCAAAGGGCCTTATTTGACCACCAGTCCTGAGGTTCCCCACCACTGCTCTAGGGAAGGCTCATGGCTTGAGCTGGATGTAGGGAGGTTGTTACTGACTTGCTTTGTCTTTATTTGATTCCAGGGAGGTCACCCGCTCTCTGAAGGACTTCTCTTCCAGTAAAAGGATGAATACGGGTGATAAGGTGAGCTTAAACAAGCAACCATATGTTAGAATGTTTAAGATTGAATAGAGAGCTAGAAGCAGGGGCAGGAAACGTGCCCATTTATTCCTGTAGATATAAACTCTCCCCCCTCAAATGTAGCAAATATATAAAAGACCAAGTACTATGACTGGCTGAAGAATCTGGGGGTGTTTACTCTGGAGAAGAAAGGATTACGATCACATTGTCAAATATTTAAAGGGCTGCTGTACAGCTGACGCAGCGAATTACTGAGTGAAGCATTGATAGGTTCAAATTACAGAAAAAGGATTAGACTATTATGAGGAACATGATTACACTGTTAGAGGTGGTGAGTTCCCCTTCATGAGGAATTAGACTGGTCCTTTTGAGGCTCCTTTGAATTCTTTGTGTTGGAGCCAGATGAAGTTTGTTAAACGTGGTCCCACTGATACCAAGTTAATCATGACTTCACTTAATCTTTATTGACTTCATTAAGAACTCCTGGCAAGTGTGTACCACACGTTTAAAGCCCTCTTATACCCCTTCGGCTGTTGTGACTTCCCACAAAGAGGGAACTGTAGTTTCTTAAAAGTCCTAAGAGGTGTTGGGAGACACACTGTTCCCCACACCAAGCTACAATTTCTAGAGTTGCCTGGGAAGACAAATTGACTGCTAAACCACTCTGGGAACTGTAGCCACCAACCAGCTCTCAGTGCTATTAACAAACCATTTTTAGTGTTATTTTTAGTGATGTCATGACTGTTAAGGGCACTGAAGAGTTGTTAGGATGCCCCTATTCCCCTCACAGAGCAACAATTCCCAAAGTAGTTTATCAATCAATCCCTCTTCCCAGGGAACTCTGGGAATTGAGGAGGGGTTCTCCTAAAAACTCTCATCCCCCTTGACAAATTACAGTTCCCAGGATTCTGTGGGGGAAGCCATTGCCATTTAAAATGCTTTACAGGTTCTTTCAATGAATAGTGCAAGAAATGGTGTTTGCCTGGGTACAGCTCAATGGTTCTAAGTAAGATTTTATCCTCCCCCCTCCAACCCCCCCCCCCAACAACCTGGCTGTCTTGCTTGAACTGTTTAAGATCTTCATTGTTTAGCTCAGGTCATCTAGTCCAAAAGCTGCCAGGTACCCTTTGGAAGCAAGGCATGTGGATGATTTTTGTTCTCTGTTTAAAACTTGTAGACAACCATGAGGGATCTCTCCCAGATGCTGAAAAAGATGCCCCAGTATCAGAAGGAGCTGAGCAAGGTAAGACCTATTTGACAGTAGAACGGACTCCCTCGGGAGGTGGTGGACTCTCCTTCTGTGGAGGTTTTTTTTTAACAGAGGTTGAGTGGCCATCTGTCGTGGATGCTTCAACTGAGATTGCTGCATTGCAGGGGGTTAGACTAGATGACCCTCAGGTCCCTTCCAATTCTACAAGTCTATGGTTCTGTGCACTGACGACGGACAGTAGCTTAGCCACATTTATTTTATTTTATTTACATTTCTTTTCAGTACTCCACTCACCTTCACCTGGCTGAAGATTGCATGAAACACTACCAAGGCACTGTGGACAAGCTCTGCCGAGTTGAACAGGTAAACCAACTGATTCAGAAAATTGCTGAGCAGGTTGTGCTGATGGAAAGACATTGCTGCAAACACATTCTTATGTCAGCAACACCATGTGGTGTTTTTTGTGTGTGTGTGTGTGTGTGTGGTGCATTTTGCATAATTTGCTAGGAATCTCAGAAAGAGCTGACTTAGCTGCTGACTAGGTTGCTCCATTTCCCCTTTATTGATGGAGTGTAGTCTTACAGAGGTCACCTTTTGTTTTTAAGTGCTCTGTGACATACAATGGAAGGGTTACAATGCATGTGTCTTCCTCCAAAAGGGGGAGGTGCACATCAAAGCTTTGAAATGCTCATGGACATGATATCTGGGTGGCTGTAGGGAATGTGTTTATTAAGCATGGGAAACTGTAAGGGTTGGGAAGAACTTGGATTAACTTTTCATTTGTAGGTGAGAATGAATAGGCAGGCAGTGGGGGAATGGAAGACTGGGTGGGGAGGAGTATCCTAGTCTGTTGGAAGTCTTGGAACTCAGCTTGCACTGGAGGCTGATGTGTCTGCAGGGCAAAGAGCAGATGGAGAGAGAAACCTCCAAGTTTCTTAGCCCATCCTTTCTGACGTAACCTGTGCTGACCTTCCCTTAGGTCAGGCATGTCCAAAGTCCATTTCGGGGGCCTAATCCGGCCAGCTGGTCGATTTAATCTGGCCCCTGTGGCAGTATATGTCCTGGGTAAAATCCTAAAAAAAGTTCAGCAACTTCAATTCAATCCAAAAAAAAAGCTCAACAACTTTGGTCACCCCTTACACATGTTCACTTCTGGCCCTCTTTGGAAAAAGTTTGGGCACCCCTGCCTTAGGTTCTAGACTGATACTCTTGGGGTTGCTGACCTCATTTCCTACTTCCTCCCACTCCATGAGGATTCAGCAAGATCAAGCATGGCTCGAGGCATCTCCATCTTAGATAGAAATAGGAGCTTTCCCATCAAACATGTAATAAATGCAGTGTCTTACTTTTCCCTAAATTCAGGATCTCAGTGTGATTATATTAAGAGTAAAGTTGTGCTGCTCCAGCATTTTCCCTCCCTGGATTTGACATGGACATCAGGCGGCAGAGGACAATCTACCTTGTAGATCCAAAGTGGGAAAAGACTGATGGATGCTATATATTTCTTCTTCAGGACCTGGCCATGGGAACCGATGCAGAGGGGGAGAAAATAAAGGACCCAATGAGGGCTATTGTCCCCATCCTGCTTGATGCAAATGTCAGCACTTATGACAAGATCCGTATCATCCTGCTCTACATCTTCCTGAAGAATGGTAGGTGATGTAGCTGCTTGCTTCCAAAGTGGTTGATATTGATCCCCACCCCACCCCAGAGGTCAATGGGGCAGTGCAGAGGCTGAATAAAGACTTTGTGGTAAGGAAGGGGTTGTTAAACTCCCAGGGATGTAAAAAAGAATCTCATAAGATGTAGTTCAAAAAGTTTAATTGGGAACTATGAGCCTGAGAAATAAAAGGCCTAGGCATGTGTGGAACCATGTGTCCTCTGGTTAATGAGGAACCTCTGTATTTATTAAGATGATTCCACAATATACTACACAGATTTGCATTCAAGTATTCTTTTTTCTGGAACGCAGGTGGCTTTGTGGTCTAAACCACAGAGCCTAGAGCTTGCCGATCAGAAGGTCGGTGGTTCAAATCCCCACAATGGGGTGAGCTCCTTTCGCTCGGTCCCAGTTTGAAAGCACATCAAAGTTCAAGTAGATAAATAGGTACTGCTCCAGCAGGAAGGTAAATGGCATTTCCGTGCGCTGTTCTGGTTCGCCAGAAGCAGCTTACTCATGCTGACCACATGACCCGGAAGCTCTACGCTGGCTCCCTTGGCCAATAAAGCAAGATGAGCGCCGCAACTCCACAGTTGTCTGCCACTGGACCTAACGGTCAGAGGTCCCTTTACCTCTTTACACTTTTTTCTACTTCCTTATTTTTCTTTCGTTTTATGATTTCAAGTTATGGTGATTGATGATTGATAAATGTTGATTATATGCTGGTATTACTTGACTTTATTTCATTCACGTTCTTAAAAATTTGGGTTGGGGTCAATGGAAACTTTGTAAGTCCATCCATGGGGTCAATAAACTCAGAGGTTTGCAAAACCTGGCGAAAGGGGTGCTTGAGTGACATGTAGAATTATTTATCTTTTTTGGGGAGGGAAATAGCCTCATTTTTTATGTTTTTCCACCCTCCCAGGCATCACTGAGGAAAACCTCAACAAGCTGATTCAACATGCTCAGATTCCACCTGAGGACAGTGAGATCATCACCAATATGGCCCACCTTGGAGTACCCATCATCACAGATGTAAGTTTTTACCTGGTCTTGAAGATTTTTTAGCAATGACTCAGAGATGCCTTTCCCAGTTGCTGAAGGAGAAGGGCTGTAGCTCAGCATGCAAAGCTGGAAAACAGACTCAGTCATAACATCCTGAGGCCCTTCTCTGTGTGCCACCTTCGAAGGAGGCCCTGAGAGTGGCAACAAGAGAGCAGGCCTTCTCTGTATAGTAGCCACCTGTTCATGCAATGCTCCCCCAGGGAGGTTCTTCTGGTGCCTTCAGGTGTCAGGCAAAAATGGTCCTCTTCAACCAAGTGTTTGTCTGATTAACATTTACAGCCTTTTTAATGAGTTTGTGAGTATGTGTGTGGGGGGGGTATCATCCTGTTCTTTTAAAAACTATTTCTTTGTGCTTTTGCCTTGTATTTTTATCATGTGAACCACCCTGAGATCTTATGATGAAGGCTGGTATATAAATAATAACAATACATCTATAGTGGTACCTCGGGTTACAGACGCTTCAGGTTACATACGCTTCAGGTTACAGACTCTGCCAACCCAGAAATATTACCTCGGGTTAAGAACTTTGCTTCAGGATGAGAACAGAAATCGTGCTCCGGCAGTGCGGTGGCAGCAGGAGGCCCCATTAGCTAAAGTGGTGCTTCAGGTTAAGAACAGTTTCAGGTTAAGAACGGACCTCCGGAACGAATTAAGTACTTAACCCAAGGTACCACTGTACTAGATCTTTTGGGAAGTTGTTTGCCTGGCTGCTCTCTATGCATTTGGATACCTCTTTATGTTGTCATAAGCAGATTTTGCATGATGGTTCCTGAGATCAAGCGGGACGCAGGTGGCGCTATGGGTAAAACCTCAGTGCCTAGGACTTGCTGATCGTAAGGTCGGCGGTTCGAATCCCCGCGGCGGGGTGAGCTCCCGTCGTCCGGTCCCAGCTCCTGCCCACCTAGCAGTTCAAAAGCACCCCTAAGTGCAAGTAGATAAATAGGTTCCGCTTTATAGCGGGAAGGTAAATGGCATTTCCGTGTGCGGCACTGGTGCTGGCTCGCCAGTTGCAGCTTCGTCACACTGGCCATGTGACCCGGAAGTGTCTTCGGACGGCGACGGCTCCCGGCCTCTTGAGCGAGATGAGTGCGCAACCCTAGAGTCGGTCACGACTGGCCCATACGTGCAGGGTTACCTTTACCTTTACCTTTTCCTGAGATCAGAAAGCAGAATTTTTGTCTATGTTTGGATACAGCTGGACACCATTTTGGAACAAAATGGTGGACTGAGCTTCTCCAAACTGCACATGTTTGGAGGGTTTCCTGGAATTTCTGGACAACGCCGAGTACAAGGCTTCAAGTAAATTTATTAAAGCTAATATATCTAACTTAAACCTTTTCTGAATCCCAGGACATCCACTGACAAACTGTAGATTAGGGGTGGTGCCTTTTTTCTCTATGAAGGGGCATTGACCTATGGGGAAAGTAAATTCTTCTCACTTTTCCATTCCATTATTCAAAGATTGTTGTGTCAACAGCCTTGGACTAATTCAACAATTTTTCCACCTTCCCAGGGAATCATGTGAAATATATTTCAGTGTGTGGAAGAGCTAGGGATAGCCACTACAATCTTTGGGACTCTTTCTAGACTGTAGTTTGCAAAATTCTGTGGAAGAAAGCCATGCGAGTTAAAGGGGTACAAAAGTGATGGTAGTTTAAATTTACAGCTGGAATTTATTTTATGCTTCTTCATATAATATTTTCTCTTTTTGTGGGGAAGGGTGCCAGCAGCAATCATGAAATCCTCACTTTGTCCACCAGACACTGATGTGATTGAGATAAGTCTCTTATCTGGTCCCTGCAGCTCTCATCAGCACCATGAAGGAGCTTAACTTGTTAATGGCCCGTTTGCAAGGCCCAGGCGTTGCCCTAAACTAAAGCATGAAAAAGAAAGCCAGTTGTGTGGTGTGTCTGCCTTTTTTGTTCACACTCCTTCCATGTTTGCAATTGCCTATCTCCCTCTTCTCAGTCTACCTTACGCCGCAGAAGCAAGCCTGAGCGGAAGGAACGAATCAGCGAGCAGACCTACCAGCTGTCTCGATGGACCCCGGTGGTAAAGGATATTATGGAGGTAAAGATTTAAACTAGAGGAGGGGGACCTTGAAGCCCAGGGGTCAAATGTGGTCCTATGGGCCTATCTGTCTGGCCCCTGAGATTCTCTTTAGGCCACATCTCCAGTCTAGCCACACTCTCTGCTTCACATCCTCCCTGAGAGTTGTCTGGCTGGAATGTGTGCTTGAGCTGTGATAACGCCTCCTGCTTGCCTGGATGGAGGGGAGGGGCAGAAACTAGCCAGCTGTCCTAAAGTAAGATTTACATTTGTTACTCTGCCTGTGACCAGACTGGCTGCTCCTATGAAGTTTGCGGGTGGGCATGTGATGGACATGAGCAGCCTAGATCTCCCTGGATTTGGTGGTCATCATAGGGCCGGCGCTGACAGTTGGTAGGGTCAAGCACTTGTTGAAGGCATCTTTGGGGGAGGTTGCCATTAGCAACAGCTCCCTGGCTGTGTTCCTCCTTGGTTTTGTATTTGCATATTTATAATCTCTATTTTTTAAAAAAAATGTATTAAGGCTTAAAAGAATGGGAGGCATTCAAGGGCTGGCCCACTGTAAGGAAAGGAGAGACAACTGGTGGCCAAATCAACAGTCTCCAAATATACATCACCTGCTGCTATCACCTTGGTAGCAGCCATGGCTGTGGCATGCTCCTTGGAGGCTGGATCTGCTGCTTCTATAGTAGCCTCTTGGCAAATAGGAGGCATTGCTGCTCTTCTTCCCCCACCCAAAAGGAAATGGTGGGGGCTGCCTTCTGGGATCTTCTGGGGTCTACACCCACCTGGCATGATTCCCCCTCATGACAGCCTTTCATTTCCACTTTAACTGCTGGGTATGGTTGATTTGCTTACTCCCATTGTTCCTCATGTAGATCTTCACTCACTGTTTCTTTCCTGGGGTTGGTGAAGCTGGGGATGGGTCTTCTATGAAACTAGTGAAGCCCCCAAGAAATGACTTTAGTCCACATTGCTTAGAATTTTTGGGTCTAGTAGACCCAAACTGAGTCGCACAACTCAAATCGATTATTTTTGTTGTATATATTTCAACAATCCCTAGGTTTGAGAGTCAGTAGCACAGATGTTGTAAAGGTGTGGTGCTCTGTTATGGAACAACCCTCTTGAAGAAGATAACAGTGGCTACCCAGACCTCGTTGCTAGTTGCAGAGGGGGCCCCATAACAGTTCAGGCTTCAGAGCCCCCCAAAATTAGGTCCGCCACTGGGAGGGGCACCAGGTTATGATTCACCTCAAGTGCCAACATATATTGGGCCAGCCCTGAGGCATCTACAAAAAGCACCTGCAGAGTTAAAAAAACACCAGTAAAGCATCTTCAAATATTGGTTGGTTAGAAAGAGAAAATTCATATTGTGAAGGCCTGTCTAAACGGTTCCATAAAATTGGACCCCCAATCCTAAATGCACAGCTCCTAATGGACATGAGATGTGCATTGAAGCCAATGGGGGGCAAATTGCTTTGCTTAGGAAAAATGACATATAAAATGTGGCTCTAAAGAGAAAAATGTGTATATTAAGGAGAAATTTACACTAAAATGCAGGTGTAGGCTAAAAGAAAATTTCAAACTTATGTGGAAATGTGGAGAACTGAAAATGAGAAATGAGAATCCAGAGTTGACAGATTTGCTCATCCTTAGAGCTAGCAGGGATGCGGGTGGCGCTGTGGGATAAACCACAGAGCCTAGGACTTGCTGATCAGAAGGTCGCAGGTTTGAATCCCTGCAACGGGGTGAGCTCCCTTTGCTGGGTCCCTGCTCCTGCCAACCTAGCAGTTTGAAAGCACGTCAAAGTGCAAGTAGATGAATAGGTACCACTCCAGTGGGAAGGTAAATGGCGTTTCTGTGCGCTGCTCTGGTTCGCCAGAAAGTGGCTTAGTCATGCTGGCCACATGACCTGGAAGCTATACGCTGGCTCCCTCGGCCAATAAAGCGAGATGAGCGCCGCAACCCCAGAGTCGGTCATGACCGGACCTGATGGTCAGGGGTCCCTTTACCTTTACCTTAGAGTTAGCTCACTAGGATGCACATATGAAAGCTCTTCCCAAACCGCTGATCTTCTGCTCTTCTCTTTTTAGGATGCCATTGAGGACAAACTGGACACCAAACACTACCCTTACATCTCCACCCGATCCTCTGCTTCCTTCAGCACTACAGCGGTCAGGTAGGAAGAAGGCCTCACACCTCCCTCACAGGCCGGCAACAGCCACAAAGGCATTCCTTGGGTTGTACCTTCCTCCTTTTATCTTCTGTTCTAACACCCCTCCAACCTGGTTTGCGTAGCCTTGTCATGAAAGCACAACATAAAAAGCAACCACATTATTAAAGGAATGAAAGTGTGGAAGAATTTGAATCCCATGTTGAGAATAGGACTTGCGAATAAAAGCTGCCTGTGTCTTAGTGCTGTTTTACCCACTGATGGTAAGGCCACCCATGGAATATTCTGTACAGTTCTGGTTGCCTTGCCTCAAAAAGGATATTTGCAGAGCTGCAAAAAGCTCAGAGGAGGACAAACCAACTCCTCTATGAGGAAAGGTTGCATCGTTTGGGGATTTTTAGTTTAGAAAAAAGACAAGTAAGAAGTGACATGATAGAGGTGTATAGAAACTATGTGTGGTGTGGAGAAAGTGGATAGGGAGAGGTGTTTCCCTGTTTTTCATAATACTAGATATGGGAGGAACCATGACTGTCTAAAGTGGAATAGTAGTGATGGTGCTGTGGTCTAAATGACTGAGCCTCTTCGGTTTGCCGATTGGAGGGTTAGCAGTTCGAATCCACACAACGGGGCAAGCTCCTGTTGCTCGGTCCCAGCTCCTGCCAGCCTAGCAGTTCGAAAGCACACCAGTGTAAGTAGATAAATAGGTACCACTACGGTGCAAAGGTAAACGGTCCCATTGCACCAGAAGTGGTTTAGTCATGACCCAGAAAGCTGTCTGTGGACAAACGCCGGCTCCCTCGGCCTGAAAGCGGAGATGAGCACCGCACCCCATAGTTACCTTTGACTGGACTTAACCATCCAGGGGTCCTTTATCTTTTTTTTTTTACCTTCTAGTGATGTCAATGTATAGTGCAGATGGGCCTTGTGGGGGTTGTTTGTAAGGATTGCAACAGGACAATGTGTGTGACCTGTCACTTCTGACTACTCACAAGCTTGTGTGATGTGCAATCCTAGGCGGGATCATTTAGTTCATCACAATTCCATGTATTTTAAAATTGTTGAACTTCTGCCTGATGTATTTTCCCCTCCTCTTGTTTGTCCTCCTTTTCTCTCCTGCATTCAGTGCCCGCTATGGACACTGGCACAAGAACAAGGCTCCTGGGGAGTACAGGAGTGGCCCCCGCCTCATCATTTTCATTCTGGGGGGTGTGGGCCTGAATGAGATGCGCTGCGCTTATGAGGTGACTCAAGCCAGTGGGAAGTGGGAGGTGCTAATAGGTGAGTCTTTTTGGCAGAGTCATGCTTAGCCCCACCTCCCTTTTCTTCACTCCATCATGAGCTTCTCTGTACTCTTCTTTCTCTGTCTCTCTGTGTCCGTTTACCTGTCTGTCTCTTCCTCCTTATCCCTTCCCTATCTGCTCCCACCTGTGGCAAAATCCAGTCTCCAGGTGGCCTGTTCTACAGAGATCCCATTGAACGATGGTTGGTCTAGCCAGATCTCCATTTCACATCCCTAACTCCTACTGTTCCAACTAAAGCATTGTTATTTTTTTATGTAGGCAACCTTAACATTTAAGGCAGAACAATGCCACTTTAAACAGTCATGGCTTCCCCCAGAGAATTCTGAGAAGTGTCTTTGTCATCTTCTTCTTTGGCAATCACTCGTAGCCGAGTAAGATTGTCTTCCACGAACACAGTCTTGAGTCTGAGAAGTGTACTTTGCTAAGGGCCCTGAGAGTTGTTTATTGTTGTTGTTGTTGTTGTTGTTTAGTTGTTAGGAGGCCCCTATTCTGCTCATGGAGCTACAATTCCCAGGGCAGTTTAACAATCAGTGAACTCTGGGAACTGTAGGTCTTGGAGGGAAATGGGGGGCTTCCAAACAACTCTTAGCGCCCTTAGTACAATACAGTTCCTAGGACACTTTGGGGGAAGCCACAACTGTTTGAGAAGGGGCAACACAAGTGCTTTAAATGTATGGTGTGAATGCAGCCATAATTGAGTCCCTGCACAGGCAACTCTGCTGTGGCAAGGGAAACCAAACTGTGTGACTGATTGTGGGCAGGAGCTAGTCAAGTATAGTTCTTGTTCAAATGGAGCCTGTTTGAATTGCTTAGCAAGTATCTGCCTCCAGCTCTCCCACTTCCCCCTTAGCAGATTACCTGTGGAAGTTGGGGATACAGTGCTGGTGGAAGGTTCTCCAGTTCCCTGGCAGAGCATCAATTCCCTGCAGCTTTCTGGGTTTATCGTGAACGATAAAGCCCATTGGAACTGTTGGGGGGGGAGGCAGAGAGGCTGGACCCCAATTACTGGTAGTGCCAATTCATTCTACTTTTGCCCTGCCCACTTTCCTGCTAGGTTCTGCAACAGCAGCACTGAGACAAAAGAGGAGAAAGCCAACTGTATCTTTAAAATGTATCTAAAAAATAAAATAATAAGTAACCTTGGTTACTATAGGCACCCTGAGTTTTTGGGACTACTGTAGGAGGATCCAATTTGTCTAGGGCTGGCCCTTCCAATACAGAGGCCTTCTAGACCAGCCTTAACCCCCAGGCCTCTCATTTTCCATCCCAACAGCTGCCTATCCCAGGGATGGTGTGACCTCTACCCCTCCAGATGTTGCTGGATGGCAACTTTCATCATTTTGGCATATTGAATGTTGCAGCCCAGCATCTGGAGTGCTACAGGTTCTCCAATCTGAGGAAATGCCTCTTCTGAATAGAGCCTTCCTTCCTTCCGTTGCATGCAGTAGGGAATGCTGCTTCTTAGAGCAGGGGTGTGCAATATGTGGCCCTCCAGATGTTGCTGGATGGCAACTGCTGCATCCCTGATCATTGGGAGTGCTGGCTGGAGGGTTCATTTCCCATCATCTGAATACTCCTTTCAATTGAATGATTGGACCCTGCAGTCTCATCTTATGTACGACTGGGGACAGGTGTGGGTTTAAATCTGGCATGGGGAGCTTGTAGCCCCCCAGATGTTGCTGGACTCAAACACCCATCATTCGTGACTATTGGCTGTGCTGGATGCACCTCTGATGAGAGCCAGATTCTAGAAATGTCTGGAGCAGTACAGCTCTGCATCTCTTGCCCCCACCTGCTCACTGGATTTTTCCCTTCTTGGAGGTGAGCCACCTTTATAACTCTTTTTCTCTTTCTCTACTCTCATATCTTGGTTTGCCATGTGGCTTCACTGTTCTGTGCCTGTATATGTATGTATGTTTGTATGTATGTACATGTGACATGTCAGGTAACTGTTAAATGTAGCTTTTAATGTTGAACAATGCACACTTTGTCTGATCTAGGATTGTGATAGGTGTGTGTGTGTGTGTGTGTGTGTGTTTTAAATGTTCATCAAGGAACCAGGCACCATCTCATGCTCTTCCTGGGTGTCAGGCATCAATCTCCATGCCGCCTCTTAGTTAACTAGACCTATTCATTTATTCAGACCAACATTTCCATGATTGCCTTTTGGTCTCAAGGGCAATTAATGGGCTCACAAGTGATGAAAACAAAGAACAAAACTAAAAGCAGTATAAATAAGAGCAGAAGCTCTTATATCCATAGCATAAACTATTATTCGCAGAACACTTAAACTACACTTCCCAGGATTCTTTGGGGTCAGCCATGCACTTTATATGCATGTTGTGTTTGCAGCCCTTGGTTTTTAGAAACAACAAACACACAGTAAGAGGGACACAGAGCACCTGCTTTGTATGCAGAAGGTCCAAGGTTCAACCCATGGCAACTTCAGGGCAGAACAATGGGGATGGGGATGCTCCTTCAGGTATACTGGGCCGAGGCCATTTAGAGATTTAAAAGTCAGCACCAACACTTTGAATTGTGCTTGGAAACATACTGGGAACCAATGTAGGTCTTTCAAGACCGGTGTTATGTGATCTCGGCGGCCGCTCCCAGTCACCAGTCTAGCTGCCAGATTCTGAATTAGTTGTAGTTTTTGGGTCACCTTCAAAGGTAGCCCCATGTAGAGTGCATTGCAGTAGTCCAAGTTTGAAGGATGGCTGGTTCATATATTGCTTTGGCAACTGTGAATTCAGTAGCCCAATCTTCAAATGCAAACTGAATTTTCTCATCCCTCATTCAGCTGAATTATTTTGAGACATCTAACTGGGGGTGGGGTGGGTTTGCAAACCTTTTTGGCCCAGTGGGCCAGGTCACCTAGCAGAATGAAGCCAGGTAACTAACAGGGGGTAGTCTGACCCTTCTGTCAAGGTTGGCTCATGGGGGCGGAGGAAGATTGTGACCATGCAGGACTGAACTGCCTGTGCATCAGCGAATGTGCAGGGAAGGTCAATCCTTATTTCTGCAGCATGAGAGTGCATGAGAGAATTCCTTACAGAATTGAACTTCATACAATCATAGAACTGTAGAGTTGAGTTATCTAGTACAATGCCCTGCAATGCAAGAGTCACAGCTAAAGAATCCCTGACAGATTCCCATCCAACCTCTGTTTTAAAAACCTTCACTGAAGGAGAGCCCAAGTGCTGTCTGCAAAAATGCATGCACTACTAGGGTAAATTGTGCATGGGTTACATGGGGAATTGCTTAGTGAAAATGTGCATTCTAGGACACTATTGCATACAGACTTGTGCGTGTTGAGGAACATTCACACCTAAATCTGTATTTGTATACATGAGATAAACATATTTTTATATTAAAAATAATAATAATAATTACAAATGAATGTGGATAACTGAACTTAAAATTCGAACAACGAGAAACTGGGAGAAACCAAAATTGATGGATTCGCCCATTCCTAACTTGAACCCCAAACAAATTTCTGCTGCATAAAGCAGTTCCTGGAGGCCCAGTGGTGACTGCCAAAACCCAGATCCATCAACTCCACTCCACTGCATGCCTTGATGATGCTTTCCTCGACTGTCCATCTGCCTTCGTCTCTCTGTTCGTATGTGTGTCTGTCATTTCCACATTTGCTTCTTTCACACATGTTCACTCTGCTTCTTTGTACTGATACTTTCTGCTGATAATGAAGTAATGTTAAAGGCCTTTTAAAAGGAAAAGAAAAATCTTTTTTCAGCATGTGCCCTTTTGAATTGTTTTTTTGTTTTTCTCTGTGCAAGGAGTCAGCCCACACTCTGTTCTCCCGCAGGTTCTACTCACATTCTTACTCCCACCAAATTTCTCATGGATCTGAGGCATCCCGACTTCAGAGATTCCACTAGGGTATCTTTTGAGGAACAGGCTCCAACAATGGAATGAGAGCCAAAGAAAACAATAAAAAGTAAAAGCAGCTTACTATAGAAAAAGAAACTCTTCCCTCGCTTGGAAGGGCTTCTTTGATTATTACATCACTCTCTCTCTTTCTCTCTCTCTTTCCTATCTCTCTCTCTCTTCCCCCCCCTTTCCTTCTTTCTTTGTCCATTTTTTTTGGTTCTTCAAATGAGAAAATGCTTGCAGTTTTTTTCTGTCTTTAAAACAACGGTTTTGAAAATGTGCCCAGCGTTGCTTCCATCAAATCCTACACCATCTCTTATTCAGAACTTGCCCATTCCTCCCAACAACGGTGATCTATTTCCAAGGGAAACGGCAACACTCCCATGTAAAAATAAAAATATGAAAATGAAAAGGGGCTGCAGTTAGAGTTGGGAAGTGTCCATTTGCCACTTCAGATTTAAACAGGTTTGAAACTTGTTTAACTTTTGCTCAGAGTCCATTTTGGTAAATCGTAGTGTTGCACCTGCCAAGAATTCTTTGGCTTTTAAAAAGGTGTTAATAAGCTTACACCAGAGGTGGGGAACCTGTCAACTCTAATCATCCCCGACTATTTGGCCGTGCTGGTCAGGAATTATAGGAGTTGGAGTCAATGTCGGTAGGGCCACAGGTTTCCAATCACCAGAGCAGTTGATATATTCATGAAAATGCTGCTGGGCATTTGCTGTTCCTACAGAGCATTCTCTCTGCCTGCTCTCATCAGCCAAAACGCCTGCCTAGCTTGCAGTCCTTCTTGTCACTGTTACAGGGGGTGTGGTGAGGGCTGGGTCAGCTGCCCCTTGGGAGCCCCTCTCCCCTGCCCTCGCCCCGTTATGGGAGAATATATTGCATGGTCTAGATAGAATGAAAGAGTCCTGCTTTTGTTTCACTCTCAGGGAGAGGCCCTGTGGGGCTTTTTCTGCCTATGGCACCAAATTAGCTTGCCTGTCCTTTGGTGCTCCTGCTTCTTGAGCTGGTGGGAAGGAAGTTGCATTTCCTGCTCTGCCTCAAAGAGGAACAGGAGATGGGGAAAGTCAGTGACTCCAGAGAAGCAAGGAACACCTCTGAAAAGCTTGCTGGTTTGTAGCTTGCAAGTTCCTGCCCCAATAGCCATGATGGTTGTATGGCTGCTGTATGTTCAAAGGCAGGGCACCTCACTTGTTTGTCCTGATTGGCTTATTGCCTCCCAGGTCTTTTGTACAGCCTCATCACATTTCTCCTGCTTTGGATCATTTTTTATTTTATTAAATGGAGGTGCCAGCTAGTGAGTTTTGCATTGCTTAAGAGGGTGGGGTTCTTGGCACATGGGACACAGGTGTTAAGAGCATGCTTTGAGTATAGAGATGCAAGGCTAGAGCAACACACACACAAACCAAACACCCCCCCCCCCACACACACACTCATCCTCATCTGTGCCCACAGAGTGTCCCAATTGGCATCAGGCCTTAGAATCTTATTCTTTGTTGCTGTTTTTATTTCCTAACACACACTCTGGTCAAGGGTAGCCATAATTACATATTTGTTTACAGCATTTTATACCTTGCCCTTTGAACCTCAAAAGGCTCCCAGAGCAGCTTACAAGAATCATCATCTAAGACAATCTGAAAAACACCACGGCACTTGATAAAATAAGCAGTGGGAGAGCAGGGGAAAAAGCAAGCTCGATCCCAGGTTCTGAAGAAGTGGCAGCTCTTACAATGCAGTTTTAAGAGCAGCAGCTCCTTACCAGTGTCCACTGGCAGTTCTGGGAAACTTTGCCTTTTTAAGGGGTGCACAAATCCCCCACCCACTGATGCGTCTCTACCTTACTGGGGCTACAGGAAGGAGAGTTCTCTCTTTCTTCCCCCAAGGGGCCCCTGGTCATCATGGATTCCCCCCCCCCTCTTTCTTTGTCTTCAGTTACATGGGCTTTCTCCTGAAGGCTCCTGCAATTTCCTTGGATCTCACTCTCCCTGAATCCTCTCAACCCCCTTCTCCATATCTCAAATATATATATATATATGCACATTTTCAAGTATAGGCAATTCTTTCTTTCTTTCTTTCTTTCTTTCTTTCTTTCTTTCTTTCTTTCTTTCTTTCTTTCTTTCTTTCTATTTGGCTCTTCCCTCCCATCTGAGGCGGGAGAGGAAGAGGCGATCTTTTATCTGACAGCCTGCCATTTGCCACTGCATGCCAGGGCCTCATGAGCCACACAGCCACTCCTGCCTCGCTTTCGCTATCTATCTCTGCGCCCTCGACGTCAATGGCCTTATGCTGCCCTCTCCAGCATACCATATGCATCATTCCTTCACCACACTTAACTCACGGGGTTACAAAGCCTCCATCTGGTATTCTATATTTTTTTCTTTCTTTCTTTCTTTCTTTCTTTCGTTTCCGGTTTTCGCCTTTCCTTGCCTTTTCCTGCACTAGATGGAATCGTAGCTCCATAGGCTTAACATTTTTGCAAGCATTTCTTCCAGTGGTTAAAAAATAAAAAAATAAAAATTGGTACGCTGTCCCTGTGGCAGGTAAGAGGTTCTGAGTGTCAGGGAGGGGGGCGGTGTCTGCAATTCTTCTCTCTTCTTTCCTATGTATATAACAGAAACTGGTGTAGAAGGGGGTGGATTGGGGCCACCTGATAAGGGGGTTCACAAATCCTCCCCCACACAGTGGCTGCTGCTCTAACTTACCACATCACCAGCATGCCACATATGGGTGTTGGTGATCAATTTTGACCCTCTGTTCCACCATGTTGCACCTCTTAAAAACTTTTGATAATAACTTGCCTGATTCGTTTTTGTTGGGGGGTGGGACAGGCAGTCCTTAGCACATGCATTTGCTCAGACGTGGGTGCAATAGCGCCTCCCCCATCCTCGCCCCCACCCACCCAAACCCACCACAGGTCACCAAGGCCCCCGCCCTTATAGATGACAACCCCTTCCCCTTTTCTGATGCCTTTTTCAGGGTGGGAGTTCTAATATGCCTTTCTCTCCTCTTCTCCCTGCCTCCCACTCCCCCCACCCCCATTTGCAGGCTCTACTCATGTCCTCACCCCACAGAAACTGCTGGACACTCTGAAGAAACTGAATAAAACGGATGAAGAAATTAGCAGTTAAACAGACACACACACCAACACACAGATCCTTCCCTCTTTCTCTCCTCCCCCATTTCCTGCTCTTCCCTCCTTGACACCATCATCAAAAAAGCAGTGACATGGCATTTGGGGCATCCCATTTCCTTCCAGCTCTGGGGTGATCCTTGCCCCACTTAAATTTGTTGACTGGTTCCATTTCACCTTCTTCTTATTCGTCTTGGTTTCCCCTTCCATCCTACATTTCAAACGGAGGTAAATAAGAGAAGGGTTTGGGGTGGGGAAATTCCATTGTCTTTAAGACAGAGAGAAAAAAAAAGAAAGATAAGAAAAATAATATATTCTATAATATAGATATTATCTCCATATGTGTCCTCCAAAATAAACCACCAAAAACTAAACTTCCATTATTTCATCCTTGGCGATTATATGACGACGATGCTGATAATATTATTATTTTTTAATGATGATGTCCTTTTAGTTCTGGTTTTAGTTTTCTGCCCGGATGGACGAATGCTTGTGACTTATTTATGGCTATGTGATCTTGTACCTAACCTCAGATGCAAACTGTGAAAGGAATGCTCTTCTTTCCCCCACTGTGTATTGGGATTTTTGCTTGCGTTTTGGAAATAACTGTCATTTGACCTTCCTTGTCCTCCCTTGTCCCCCTGCTGCTGCTGCTGCTGTTGTTGTTGAGATTGTACATTCGATTTTCATATTTATTTAGTTTATCAGTGTGTAGGTGGTTGGTGCATTTCTGGGTGTGGTTTTTTTATTGCTTCACCCCTGACCTTTTCCAACTTTTTTGGAGCATTATTTTAAATGGAGTGTTTGTGGTTTGCAATTCCAGCATGTCTGGATCAATCTTCCTTATTAGATCTTCTTTGTCCCACCCAGGAATGATGATTTATTTCAACACAAGCATATTTAGAGACCAACCCCTGGTTTTTAATTGGTTTGAAACATGTTGGCAAATGTTATTTTTTTTCTTTAGGAAGGAACTTTATTTTAGCACTTTGGTGATACCTTTAACGAGGCAGAGTTCGCTTGTGACTTCTGTAATATTATTTATCACATTCTTCCACCTGAGGGCCTAGGGCTGTCTCTCCAATTTTATCTCCACAACAACCCTGTGAGGAAGGTCTTCTTAGTCATGGTGAGAAACCCAACGTCACTCAACCACTTGTGGTTGACTGGGGATATGAACTCTAGCGCTTTAACCTCTAGACCACATTATGTCTCTGATTTCATGGTTACATGAATAGCAGGCAGGATTTTCTGGTTCTGGGGTGCTTCCTCTTACCGGCTTCCAGAAGGCAGGCCCTGGTTGGGCAGGATCTATCAGGATCTCCAGACTTTTCTGGCCCATGAAAGCATAAGGCAAGCGCTAGCAATGGTGTATTCATTCAATAGACTTTGTTCTGGTTTGGGAGTCAATTTCCTTTCAGTAGTTTGCTGAGAGCAAAGTTGTCTTGAAACCACAATTCCCATGATTCTCTGGAGGCGGCCGCAGCTCATGTAAAATGATATGCTGTGTAGTATAGTCAGCTCATTTCCTCTGTCCTTCTAGCTTTGCCCCCTGTACTCTTGCAAGCACATGTCTAGAGTCCCTGGAATCTGCATTCCTTAACGCAGACTCTAGAGAAACTGACGTCAGTTTGAAAGAGAGTTCGCTGCTTGTGGGATGTAAGCTACACATCCTGTGCACCCCACTTTTGCTTCTAGCTTGGCAGATTCACACATTGCTGTGTGGGGCAGAGAGGCCTACTTTCTTTGCACCGCTCTTTTAATCATCTTTTATCTGTCTCCAACCCTGCTGTCCTGCCCACAAAGCAGAAATCTGCATTGTGCTGCATTGAATTGATATTCCTGGACTACAACTCCCATCACCATGCTGGCTGGGGCTGATGGGAGTTTGCATCCAACAGCACATCTGCGGCCCCTGTAGTAAGCAATGTTGGCACTTCCTTGCTTTGCCTGCTAAGGAAGGAGGAGACTATACAGCTTTCTCTTTTCAGTGACAGATGACAGATTGGCTGGGTGGTGTAGATGTACACTGCATGGTGTAGATTGCATGATGCTGAACGTGTCAGCTGTTGTGAATCATTTAATCCCTCCCATTTGTGTGATTTGAGGGAGCTCAAGTGGCTTGAAAACTGTCAGGAAAGGGAAATAATATTTTTGAGAGAGTGATGAAGGATCACTGCCCCGGGCAAAGACAAAGTGACCAGGATCTTTGCTGTGAAAACAAGAGGCGTATCCAATGTTAGTCCTACACAGAGTAGACTCATTAAACCTGGTGGCATGACCAATCTAGGTACATTCCTTTTAATGGATCTCCTCTGTGTGGGACTTAGATGCTTCCCACAGACATCATTTCTGGCCCAACAGCACCTCCTTGTTGTCATTCTCCAACAAAGAATATACCATTGAGCTTTAAATGGGCTTAAAATCTTCCTCAGCTCTGGGCTGGATTGTACCCAATTTCTTCCTGGCTTGTTTAGGAGCAAAAATAAAAAATAAACACATGACATATTTCAGGATTGAACTGAAAATAGCAAAACGGATTTGGGAAATGACATCATCAACCAGGCAGCCACAGTTTAAGTGCTTCTATGTCTATTGAGCTAATATGGGATTTGAGCAACATTACTATCCTATTTAACATAGTGACTCCAGATAGTGTGGACTACAATGACCATCACCCCACAGTGGTTGTGGGGAGCTGATTGGAACTGTAGCCCACAATATACAGTCTACAACATCCGTCTTCCTGTGTTGTTGGGAAATGTAGTCCCCACACTCTGTGGGGCGTCATGTTGACTAAAGCTCAAGCTTAACTTCAGCTGGAGCGTCTCGTTTCTTCTGCCGTCAACAATGGCATTTCTCGTCATCAAATTTTGCCCTGCACCCTTTGGATTCCTTCCCCCTTTCTATCTCTCATCATCCAGTAGTGAAACATTGCTGGCTGTGGCAAGCGCCAAAAATCCCCAATTGTTCTGCATTTATAGATCCCTTTGCCGGTCCTTCTGCTCCCCCTGCAGACTGTATGTATATGAATTAAATAATTGTGTATTGTGGTCGTCCTAACAAGCTTGAAGTAAAGTGGTTTACCGAGTCTTCCTTGTGTGTCCTTTTCTCATTTGACTCCCACAATGGCTGTGTTCGCTTACTGTGATATTTTTTTAAAAAACTGTATTTTCTTCCCTGCAGTTTTGGGCTGTCCCTCTTCCACCTGTCCCAGGGCATTAATGTCTCTTCCTAGAATATCCCAACAGAGAGAAGAAAATACTCTTTCTGTCCGCTACTATTTTTGTGGTCCATTTCCCCCCTCCCTTGCCCATAATATATTTGTTTTTCGGGCAATGGTTGTGGTCATTTTGCATCAGTAACTGTTTTGCCACCTCTCCAACCTTTTCTTGCACCCTCCCATCCCCCCCCGCCATCCCCTTCTAAATTTAGCATTGCAGCCGCTTCAAGGTATCTCTTTCTCTCCCTTTTGTTTAGATGTGATTTTGTTGTTTTTGGTGTGTTATATATATATATATATATATATATATATATTCACACACATACACTTTATCAAAAGAGAAAAACAGCAGCAAATTCTTGTTATGCAACTTGTTTAATTCTTGAAATTTCAGTGTTTGGAACTGTTGAAGCACAAACGTGTCATCTCTGTTTAGCTGTTCTTCTGTAACTTAAAAAAAGCACTTGGAGTCAATAAATGATTTACTGTCCCATCGACGAGGTAAAAGAGGATTGATTTGACATGGGAACTAGTTTGGAGTGCGGGGAGGGGGCAGGAGACAAAAGGCAGACAGAGAGATGCTTAAAGAAAGACTTTCACTTTGCAGAGTGTTTTCTAGATTTTCTCTCTCTGGCTATGTGGCCAGCCCTGCGAGGTAGGCCTGTGGACAAACTCCACAACCTCTTGAGTTAAGGTTCTGCATCTTAAAACTGTGGTCCAAATATGAGGTGCTCCATGAAGATGCTACTGATACTTTTTTCAAGATTTTGAAATGGCAGCATATGCTTTGAATGGGAGAGACCAACCACAAGCAGGTCCCTATGGGTGAATTTCCAAGGAAAATTTGCCAACCACATCTTGGCTCTTATCTTGTAAGAGAGCCCTGGTGCAGTCTGTGCTTGTCTATAACAATATTCCTGGCTTACCGTGTTTTATCGAAAGCAAGCAAACAGCACCCAATTGCTAGTACTTCATTCCTCCTTGAATGTAAATAGTATAAACAGGAGAGCCTTTGTGCTTCTCCTTAACAAGTTATGATTGGTAGCCATCCTGAAGCCACCATGACTTTTGAAGATCATAAGCTGCTGCATCCAGTCAAAGACCCATCTAGTCCAGCATCTTGGTCTTACCATGATGAACCAGACGACAATGAGCTATCTCTGAATGCAAAAGCACTCTCCTCACTTGTGATCCCCAGCGACTGGTAATCAGAGAAATACTGCCTCTGACAGTGGAGTTAAGGCATAGCCATCATAGATAGCCAATCTTAGCCTTGCTCTCCCTGAATTACCGTATTTTTGCTCTATAAGACTCAGTTTTTCCCTCCTGAAAAGTAAGGGGAAATGTGTGTGCGTCTTATGGAGTGAATGCAGGCTGCACAGCTATCCCAGAAGCCAGAACAGCAAGAGGGATTGCTGCTTTCACTGCGCAGCTATCCCTTTTGCTGTTCTGGCTTCTGAGATTCAGAGTATTTTTTTTCTTGTTTTCCTCCTCCAATGGTCTGGTGCGTCTTATAGAGTGAAAAATACAGTAGTTTGTAACCTTTTGAAGCCAACCAAATTGGTGGCCATCTCTACTCCTTATGGGAGCGAATTCCAAAGTGTGATTGTGCTATGTGAAGTAATACTTTATGTTGTTGTTCACTTGCTAATCGCAGCTTGCAAGGGAGCAACTAACCACAGTGCCCGGTTTGGATGTAAAGAAAACCTGGTACAATCTGTTTTGTTTGCATTGGGCAGCAGGAAGTACAAGCACTCTGACAGGACATCACTTGTTCCTGACTTTCTGGCTTATTGTAGGTTTCATGTGCAAACAGAGTCAGTGTGTGTGTTTGCAATCTTTCCCCTTTTTAAAAATGAATAAAGACACCAGCAGGCAAAAATCATTTATTGAGCAAGAAAAACAGAAACACCCATTTGCATTCATTACCAGAGACGTGCTTGTTTTTTATTTTATTTTATTTTAAAGGAATGTTGAAAAAGATACAACTATCATAGCTTCACAGTGATTTTGTTTGTGGTAATGGCTCCAATGCAAAACACACACACACCCAACACCCTGTGTCTGAAAGTGCTTTGAGAACTGTCTACAACATAATGCACATTTTAGCACATTTCTACAGATCGTATGAGTGTTGAGAAGGATCTGTCATTATGATTTTTTTCTTTTAAAAAAAGGTATATTTATAGATTCAAAAAATATAATTTAAAAAGGTGTCAGGGGAGAAATGGCACAGACATCCTTCATCAGCTGCCCACTTCCCCTTGCTTTCTGTTGTAATGTTTCTAAGGCACTCATCTTATGACAGCCAATTCCTGTTATTACTGCACTTTCATCTCAACTCACATAATCCACAGGCAGCATGGAACATTAGCAACAATGAGGATAGGACCAAGAACAGCCAAGGTGGCCTCAACTTCCCAGCTGCATTTAAGCGGTTGCTCAATTCAGTGATTGGCAGAAGGTAGAACAGGCTCTCCTAGGAAATCTCTGGGTTAGCCCCAACAGATCAGCAAGGGTTTCTAACTCCCAATGGTCTAATAACAACAACCCAAAAGCTGCTGTCTTAAAGGTGAGGTCCTATCTGCACTATACATTGACTGCAGCATTATACCACTTTAAACAGTTGTGGCGTTCCCTGAAGAATCCTGGGACCCGTACTTTGTTCAGGGTGCTGAGAGGTGCTTTTACACACAGCTGCAGTTCCCAGAATTTCCTGCAAAGAGGGGAATAGGGAATTTCCTAAACTCTCAGCACCGTTAACAAACCGCAGTTTCCAGGATTCTTCGGGGGAATACATGACTGCTTGAATACAGTTTCATACCGCCTCAATATATCATGCAGGTGGGCCTTAGGTTGCTGAAAAAGAATGCCTAGGGGAAAACTATGTGTTGGTTTGTGGGAGGAAGCTTGTTTCTGCTACTGATCACAAATTCCTGGGTAGCGATCATGTGCCCAGAAGGAATCCTATTGCATGTAATACAGGAATATTCTACAAGACCCAGTGATCAGCCAAACATTGGTGCTGGCAAAGCCCTGATATGACACCTAATGGGGGCTACCTACAAACTCCCTCACAGCTCTGAGACCTCCTTATTTCTCCTGCTCCTGATACTGCATATGACACTAGTTGTAAATATAAGTGCCCCTTGGGCAAACCAGCCTTGTGGGCAAAATGAGGGGGGTGGGCAGGCCTAATCAGACCTGCAGGCTGAAGGCTGCTCACCACTGATATCTGTTCTGTCTTAAATATTGATCAACTTTGCCCTGACAATGACAGCAAAAAGTGTCTGATGCTGTTATATATCTATATTGACTGCATTTGGTCTTGGCAAACTGCCTACAATGTGTTGGACCTCAGAGTGGCTGCTTGCCCAAAGTTCTTAAAGCACACACAAACAACCTAATGGGCACAAGGAAATGGGGAGGGAGAGAAAAGTATTCTGGCAAAATATATTTTGAAGACATTCTTGAAGGCAAAAAAACCCCAAAAGAGTAGACATACAAAATGTTCATTGTTTCCATTCCATAGTACCAAACCAAACAGCAATTGAAATCACACGTGTAAAAAAACAAATACACCCAAACACATATACACATATCTCTGAAAATGATACACCATGGCTACCCCTTCACAAAATAGAGCTCTTTCTCTCATGCATCACAAAGAGTCCTGAGGTAAGTATTGCAATAGACTCACGGCCCTTAGGAGGACCACCAAAAAACTTTTATGTCCTACTCTCAGCTTATTGAGCCTTGTAAGTAGGACAGTACCCTGTAAGGGGTTGTATTCAGACTAGTTCCACTGGAATTAATGAACCTAACTTACATGCATTAATTTCAGTGAGTCTGCTCTTAAGAATGACAAACATTGGATACAGTGCTGTATCTTTACAGTGAATGAGATCAGTTCAGCAACAACATGGAGGAGGTAGTAGACCTTCCTGCAAGACGATCAGGATAAAAACGTAAGAGCCCTGCTGGATCGAGCCAATGGCCCATGTAGCTTAGCATCCTGTTTTCCCAATGACCAACATATGTCCCAGTGGGAAGTCCAAAAGCAGAACCATTTGTATTTCCCAGCAGGTGGCATTTAAAGACACAGTTGTTCCACCAGTAGAGGCAGAGCATAGCCTTAAAGGCTCTGAACAGCTACTGGCCAGTGCTTATGCCCAATATCATCTTCATCTTCCTAGGAGATGAAGGGTGCTAAAGTGGGATAACTCTGCAGCAGGTGCCAGAATTGTTTGCTGGCCAACAAGCCATTTGTTGGCTGCCCCCCATAGGGCCTTTCAATTCCCTGAAAATAAGATGAGAAGAAGTACCATCTTCACATGGCCTCAGTGTGCCAGAAGATGTTTTGCTTCTGCCACTATGCCCACAAAGGAGCTTTTAAGACTTCAATTTTTAAGGCAAAAGACAGTTGAGGTAAGGTGAGAACAGAGGAACAGGCAGGTAGAGGACACCCAGCACTGGAATATCTAAGGCTGACCCAAGGACCCACCACCAAGTCCCCTGCCAACGTTAAGAGAGATACACTACCCTCAACGTCCATTGGAAAAATAAAGTAATGAAACCACTACTGTTGCCCCTACTCCATGAAAATGCTACATCTTCCCCCAAACTGCTTGGAAATTTGCCCTTTTAAGATGCGCAAAATAAGGGCAGAGATGGCTTTCGTGATACGAAGTTATGTTGCTTGTTCAGGGGAAATGCAGCAGCAGTCCCTTTCCACAATCTTTGAAGGCTCCCAGTGTGTATTAAGACAGGCACCACACACAGCCTAGAGACTTGAGCACCTCCACAATGCTTAAGAGGCTGTTGGGCAACCAAAAATGGGACACCTCCACAGCGAGTTAGGGGCTCTATGGTGGTGCTCTTTGGCACATAAAAGACCAAGAATGTTATATGAATATCTCCCCCATGTTATGTTTTGGGGGAACTGAGTCCCATTTTCCCCCTTTTTTTGCAATTCCAGCTAAACCAGTAGAGGAGGTGTCCATCCACTTGCTAAAAGAGGCAGGATCTCCGCTGGTGCCTCCCTTTGTTCAAATCTGAAGTCAGAGACCGGCTGATCCGCTTGGTGGTGAGCTTCATGTCTCTCGCAGCTACTATGGCACGGCTCAGAGACCTGTTCAGGTCCTGCAGACCAGCGCAGTCCAGAGTCATGGAGCAGCAGGAACCCTCTTGCATTTGGTGCTGAGAAGCCGAGGTTTTCAGCTCTGTGGCCTGGGGCCTGCTAGGGACAGCAGCAGGGGATGAGCTCTGAGGTGCAAGTGGAGAACAATAGCTGGCGAAGAGAAAAAGAAGGGGGGTCTGAATAAACCTTTACACTAGGTGAAAGCATTTGTGCATCTAGTTCAGTACTGCCTACACCAAGGGGAATAAATAATAATAATAATAAATTTATACCCTGCCCATGTGGCTGGGTTTCCCCAGCCACTCTGGGAGGCTTCCAATAGAACACTAAAATACAATAACCTATTAAACATTAAAAGCTTCCCTAAACAGGGCTGCCTTCAAATGTCTTCTAAAAGTTTGGTAGTTATTTTTGACTTCTGGTGGGAGGGTGTTCCACAGGGCAGGTGCCATTACCGAGAAGGCCCTCTGCCTGGTTCCCTGTAACTTGACTTCTCACAGTGAGGGAACCACCAGAAGGCCCTTGGCACTGGACCTCAGTGTCCGGGCAGAACGATGGAGGTGGAGACGCTCCTTCAGGTATACTGGACCAAGGCTGTTTAGGGCTTTAAAGGCCAGCACCAACACTTTGAATTGTGCTTGGAAACGTACTGGGAGCCAGTGTAGGTCCTTCAAGACAGGTGTTATATGGTCTTGGTGGTCGCTCCCAATCACTAGTCTAGCTGCCGCATTCTGGACTAGTGTTGGTTTACGGGTCACCTTCAAAAGTATCCCCACATAGAGCGCATTGCAGTAGTCCAAGTGAGAGATAACTAGAGCATGCACCATTCTGGCGAGACAGTCTGCGGGCAAGTAGGGTCTCAGCCTGCGTACCAGATGGAGCTGATAAACAGCTGCCCTGGACACAGAATTAACCTGTGCCTCCATGGACAGCTGTGAGTCCAGAATGATTCCCAGGCTGCACACCTGGTCCTTCAGGGGCACAGTCACCCCATTCAGGACCAGGGAGTCCGCCACACCTGCCCGCCTCCTGGCTCCCCGAAACAGTACAGTGGTACCTTGGGTTAAGTAATTTGTGCGGAGGTCCGCTCTTAACCTGAAACTGTTCTTAACCTGAAGCACCACTTTAGCTAATGGGGCCTCCCGCCGCCGCCGCGCTGCCGGAGCACGATTTCGGTTCTCATCCTGAAGCAAAGTTCTTAACCCAAGGTAATATTTCTGGGTTAGCGGAGTCTGTAACCTGAAGCATATGTAACCTGAGGTACCACTGTACTTCTGTCTTGTCTGGATTCAACCTCAGTCTGTTAGCTGCCATCCATCCTCCAACCACCTCCAGACACTCACACAGGGTGGGGGACCTTTTTCAGGCAGAGGGCTGCATTCCCATCTGTGCAACCTTCTGGGGGGCCACATGCCAGTGATGGGCAAGACCAGAGGATAAAGTGGGCAGAACAATAAATATAAATGCTACTTTAGTGGAGTGGGCTGCTATTACACACATTCATGCCCCACCCTGTCCTCCATCCAGGTAAGCAAGAGGCATCATCAGAGTGAAAAAACCAACCAACCAATCAACCAACCAACCAACCAGGCAAAAACATTCAAGGAGGGGTATGCAATAGGGCTAAGTGAGGGGTGTAGCCTTGGGAGAGTCCAGCGGACCAGACACTGAAGCTTAGAGGGACACATTTAGACCCTGAGTCTGAGGTTCCCAGCCCTGGGTCTGCACTAACTGGCCAGGAGCTCCCCAGAATCTCAGGAACAGCAAGGGCCTTTTTCATCCTTTTACCTGATCCTTCTAACTGGAGGTGCTAGGAACTGAACCTGGGGACTTCTGCTGGTAAGGTATGTGCTCTCTCACTGAACACTCCCAAATGAGTTTTGGAGGCATCAGTGGCAGGGAACAATCCAACATCAGAGTAGGAGACCTTATAGAGGCAGACAACTGAAACTGGACTACAACACCAATCACTCCTGATCACTGTCCATGTTGTCTGGAGCTTGATGGAAAGTTTTAGTCCAGCAATATCTGGAGGGCCACAGGCTCTCCATTGTTGGGGTCAACACAATAAGAGAAAAAGTCATATCTCTCAGAATTCTCACTGAACAAAGGCCTGAATGAATGGTTCTTACATCATAGGCGTTGGGGGATAGGGAACCATGGGGACATAGTTGATGGAGGCAGGAGGGCTTGGGAGTGCCAGATACCAGAGTCCAGGCTGCTGTGATTGATGGTGGTTGCTGGAGTTCTGCTGTGGTCCAGAACCTTGCTCTGCTTTGTCCCCTGCGCCATGGTCCATTCCTGGGGGCAAATGAGAAAACAAGATCTAAAATTCTCCCTAGACAGAACTGGGAGGAATTGATAACTTTATTATTATTATTATTATTATTTATAATTTTCAACATTACATAACTACAACAATGTTTGCCAAGTTTTAACATTTTCCATTTTGACACCTTTCCCCCTCTTTCTGCAGTTCCTTACATTTATTTTCATCCTTTCCTGTATACTCCAAATTGTTTTAACTTATTCTTTTATTCGTCTCTATTCTAATATATATCTCATATATATTTTATTTAAAAAAACCCTGCAAGTTTTTACAATAATTGGAGGAATTGATATCTTGCTATAAGGGAAAGTGGGAGACACAGTCTGGAGAATCCCCAAGTGTCCAACAAGTATCTCATATTTTGTTTAGTGTCCATGGAAGTTCAGTGGCACAGATGCTCATTAACACTCTTCCCCTTGAAAGACACCTGCCGAAAACATTTCCATTTCGCTAAGTGCTTTTTAGAGAATTAATTTGGCCATTTGTTCTCTGTTTTATGACCATAACATTTATACAATGCCTGAATTTTTTTATTGTTACTTGATTTCTAAAAATGTATTGGCAGTTTACAAATCAATGGCTACTAGGTATGATGGCTATGCTCTCCCTCCACTGTCAGAGGTGTCAGTCGCATCTCTGAATACCAGCTGCTGGGGAAAGTGCTGTTGTGTTCGGGTCCTGCTTCTGGTCAGACACTATGAAAACAGGAAGCCAGGCTAGATGAGCTGTTGGCTTGAGCTAGCAGCCTCATCTTATATTTTTATAAACAAAACCATTCCTCTTGGGAACTGTTTCCAAACCCCTCACCATCCTTGCTGCCCTCATCAGGACCTGCACTCCGGTTTGCCAACACGGCATCAGTTTTCACACCAGAATTTCCCTTTCTCACCATGCACTACTTTGCTTCTGGGGTTCCTGGTATCCTTGAAGCTTGGTGCTTCTGACTTCTTCGGAGTGCTTTGGTAGAAGGGTCCAAATGAACCCCTTGGGGCGTCACAGCCTAGAAATGAAAGACAAAGCAATTCATCTTGCCACAAGGACCCTCCACCCCGAATCCAAAAACAAGAATACCCAGAACCAGAGCCCTGGAGAGGATTTTTTTTTTAAAGAAAAACTACCAGTATGTGGAATCAGCTAAGATATTGAGCTATAAATTAATCATGACATTGGACATGCATGCCTCTGGGTGTGCTGATGTTGCTCCATGTCCACCACCAAAATTTTGTGAGTGCCTAGCCCCCTGAGTGAATTTTGTGGGTGCTACAGCACCCAGGGCCCCGGCACCCGGTGCCTATGCCTCAAGCATAGAACTCATTAGATAAGTCTTGGACAAACCAGTCATTCTCAGTTTCTGTTGAAACTGCTGACCCAGATTTATTTATTTTTAATCTCCTAAAAAAAGTTTATAAAAAAGAAAAGACATGTAGACCGAGTCCTTAATTTAGGAATGCAGAAATTCACCAGGTACCAGTTAACATTTAACCAAGGATAATGATTTCTGTGGCACTATTCCACCTGTTGCTAAGCGCCAGAATTGTAAAAAGGGAAAAGTCAAGAGGAAATTTAAGGTGGAGAGCCAGCAGAGACACAACCTTCAGCACCTGATTCGTTCCACATTTGCTTCAGTGAGCTATTTGGTGGTGTAAGTTATGGGCTATTTTTTCTTATCAGTTGCTGTGTGGAACTCCTGATTCAGAACATATCCTGCTCCCAGACTCTGACTTCCTTGTTCTTCCAACAGAGTGGACTGCTCACATAAGCTAGCCACTTCGCTGCCACTGCGAATCCTGCCCTGCTCTGTGGTCTGGATTGTGCAAACAGAGATGGGGCACTTGTGGCCCTCCAGATTACAACTCCTATTACTGCCTCACAGATGAGCAAAATGATCAAGGGGATGGAGCAACTCCCCTATGGGGTAAGGTTTCAGAGTTTGGACATCTTTAGTTTAAAGCAAAGGAGAGAAGGAGGCAACATGACAGATGATGTGAAGAAAGCAGATACACAACTCATGAAGATCCAATGAAGTTGAATTTTAGAGGACTCAGAACAGACTAAAGAAAGTACTTATTTACACAGCACAGTTAAAACTACTTGCTCCCACAAGATAC
Source organism: Podarcis melisellensis (assembly GCF_964234715.1). Taxonomy (NCBI): domain Eukaryota; kingdom Metazoa; phylum Chordata; class Lepidosauria; order Squamata; family Lacertidae; genus Podarcis; species Podarcis melisellensis. Next base: position 8,605,282 of record NC_138547.1, on the reverse strand, counting down.
AGCAATAGAAACCAACCTGGATGGCTTTGAAAGAGGGCTGGACAAATTTGTGGATAATAAGGCTAGCAGTGGCTACTTACCATGATGGCTATGTTCTACCTCTACTGTTAGTAAACCTCTGTATACCAGTTGCTAGGAATCACAAATGGGGAGAGTGCTGTTGCACTCAGACCCTGCTTGTGGGCTTCCCAGTGGAGCATTTGGCTGGCTACTGTGAGAATGGGATGCTGGACTAACTCCAGTAGGGCTCTTATTATGATACCTTTGTAGCCTCTGGCATCTTGGTTTCTTGTGGGTACCTCTTCAAGCCGTGACTTGACCTCTTGGCAATAGGGGCACGGGGCAGAGCTTTTGGGAGTCTTTGGTTCTTGGGACTTGGGACTTGAAAAAGAATACTGGGTTCCTACAGAAATCGAAACAAAGAAACTTGATACACACACTCCAGACATCTGGTTTCCCTTGTGGGAAGATAATCCTGGACTCGATGGGTCTTTGGTTTAATGCAGCAGGGGTCTTCTTATGTTATAGCGTCTGCACCTCCATCATTCTGCCCAGACACTGAGGTCCAGCGCCGAGGGCCTTCTGGCAGTTCCCTTGCTGTGAGAAGCCAAGTTACAGGGAACCAGGCAGAGGGCCTTCTCAGTAGTGGCACCTGCCCTGTGGAATGCCCTCCCACCAGATGTCAAAGAGAAAAATAACTACCAAACTTTTAGAGGACATCTGAAGGCAGCCCTGTTTAGGGAAGCTTTTAATGTTTAATAGGTTATTGTATTTTAGTGTTTTGTTGGAAGCTGCCCAGAGTGGCTGGGGAAACCCAGCCAGATGGGCAGGGCATAAATAATAAATTATTATTATAATAATATTCATTATTGTATAGCTTTTATTGAATCACATTGTTCTTTTTTCTGATTTTATGCCACACTTTATGTTTTTAAATTTTGTAGGTTGCCTGGAGACATTTGGTACCAAGCAACTGATAAACTGAAAGGATAATGATGATAATAATTTGCTTGGTTGCTTTCTCAGTGAGGACCACCATTCTTCCCCCCCACACACACACCTGGAGAGGAGGAGAGGAGAAATTATTGCCACAAATCAGAGCAAATTTCTCCTGAAAATTACACCCCCACCCCCAAAATGTAAAAGGTGGGAAGACAGTTCTGCTCCCCTCTTCCCATACCCTCCCCTAAAATTTAGGCCATATTTTTATTAGCATGGAAATTCAACCCAGCCTTCCTAGCGCAGTGCACTGCTACCTGTCTAGTCCTTCCTGGGGCAGTTGATTTGGTAAATAAAAACAGGCTCATGTGCCCATTGCTCACCAGTGTAGGGCCCCCAGAGGATGGGCTGCTCTGTGGATTCTTTCCTAGAAGCAGAGGTTTCCTGGCGTTTCCCTTTCCATGGCTTTGGTGGTGAGTAGTCTGACTCTGAAGGGCCTGCAAACAACACAGGTGGGGAAACCCTCAGTCCTCATAGGCACATAGAATAGCAGTCACTTCATTATACAGGATCAAGTCCAAGGGAATCAAGTGCTGTTGGTTTGGAGCAGAAGCCACTTGTACACAACACTGATGGACTAATGCATGAGATGTCACTGACAATGAACAGCTGGAAAGGGTTTAATGTAAAGGTAAAGGGACCCCTGACCATTAGGTCCAGTCGTGACTGACTCTTGGGTTGCAGCGCTCATCTCGCTTTATTGGCCGAGGGAGCCGGCATACAGCTACTAGGCCATGTGGCCAGCATTACTAAGCTGCTTCTGGCGAACCAGAGCAGCACACGGAAACGCCGTTTACCTTCCCGCAGGAGCGGTACCTCTTTATCTACTTGCACTTTGACATGCTTTCGAACTGCAAGGTTGGCAGGAGCAGGGACTGAGCAACGGGAGCTCACCCCGTTGCGGGGATTCGAACCGCCAACCTTCTGATCTGCAAGTCCTAGGCTCTGTGGTTTAACCCACAGCTCCACCTGCGTCCCAGTTGGAAAGGGTTTAGGTTAGGTTTATTTAATTCATACATTGCTTCCCTTAAAAAAAGTCTGAAGTGATTTGCAACCACTGTAAGGAAACACAAATAAAAATCGCATAAACATTTTTTAAAAAAGCAAAACATACCCACCCAGATTTAACAGTACAATGCTTGGTGATACCCAAATACCCAGGAAAAAGAAAACATATTTGCCTCAAATAAATGTCTAGGTTGGCACCAGAGCAGTTTGTACAATGGGTGGGGGAGGTGCTACTGTTCTGTCACTGCCACCCTCATAGAATCACAGAACTAGTCCAACCTTCTGCAATGCATGAATTACAACTCAAGCATCCCTGACAGATGGCCACCCAACCTCTGCTTAAAAACCTTCCAAGGTACTTCGTTCTTCAGGACATCCTTCAAAGGTGGCATGCAGAAAAGGACCTTAGGGTCCTGGCAGGCTTATATGAGGAACAGAAGCACATACAGCACATCCTTCTGAAAGGCATGCCTATATTCAGCCTCAGAATAAAATGCATCTCTTTGCATAAGCAAAGCAACCTAATGCACACCACAAACATTTTTGTTGCTTACTGAGGTCCATCTGGATCCCATCTTGCAGGTGTGACCTCTTTATCCACTCTTCTGGCTTGATCAACAGAGCTGGACTTTCATGGTCAGCTGCGCTCTTCCCGGATGTTTTGCTGCGAGATGAGGTGGGGATGTGGTTGGACCTGCAAGACAGTGAATTGCTTTAGGCACACTGCACCATTCCTTACATGAGCAGCAGCAAGCACAGGGCAGAGAACTTCTGCTTATCTACTGCAAATCTGTGTGTCTATGAGAGAAAATTTAAAAGGGAAGAAGTGGTGGGCACAAGTAAGAGGTCTTTACCTTTGCAGTGCTTCTCCCTCCTCTGCATATCAGGGCTGCAAGACCACCCCCTTTTTTTGCAATAGAAGCTTACCAAGTGTTTGACTAAAAATGACCTTGTATGTGAGAAATTATAGGATATTATTAGTCTCAACAAACAATAAATCTATTTCAGGTTTCCAGCTGATGCCTGGTGTAAATAAAGGCAAGAAAGAAAGCTGGGCTTCTGGGCAGCAGATGGCACCAGAGAGAAGACACTTGTTGCTGTGCAGGGTGTCAATACCCAGCATCTTCAGGCAGGTGCCAGGGCCCCTAGGTCCAGGTAAGGTATGTTGCTGGCGCCTGCCCCTCCAGCAGCCTGCCCCTCCAAGTAGCATAAGGCAGCTGAATCTAGCAGCCATTTTAACTCCCCACCATTCTCTGAAGAAATGCTTTGCCAGAGGCATTGTGGGAAAATCCTTACATGAACCTGCCCTGGCTGCCATCAGGAGACAGTGATGGAGAAAGGAGAGGCTGCCTGGGCTACCCTCAAACCTGGAACAAGCTCTGCCCATTGCTTACCCATTTGAATTGGCACTTCTGGGGAGGCGGGTCCTGTCCTGTCTTGGCATCTGGAGTGTAGAGGTATGTGCGGAGGGTGGCCGCTTTGGATAAACATAAGGCTGCTGGAGGGTCTTCTCCAGGACTTGGCGAAGCTTAGAGACTTCTTGCTGCAAAGCTCTGATAGCCTGGCTGTTAAAGGGACAAAAACAACCCCCAGCCCGGGATCAGTTAAAATCAGGACCTAGCATGACAAGAGATATTAATTTTAGGCATGCTATACATGCCCAGCAACCCAAATTGTACACACAATAGTGGGAGGGTCATAGCTTACTGATAGGGCATCCACTTTGGAAAAATCCTAACAACTGCACTCTTAGTGAGGCTGCTTCTGTTTACAGTTTTTACAGAGTAAGTACAAAGCATAACCAGCTTGCAGATGGAATGTTTTTACTGCAGGAGTTAGCTCTTAAGAATGATGGAAAGCTCCCAGGCTGGTAGCTGAAGCTTGCCAGAGCATGGAGAAAGGGCATTTTCCCCTAAAAAGGGTTAAAAGTGATGCCTTCTCCTCTGGAGGAAAGGGCCGTAGCTCAGTGGTGAAACATCTGCTTTGCATACAGAAGGCTCAATCCCTGGTATCTCTGGGCAAGGCTGGGAGAGACTGACCCAAAAACCTGGAGGTTTGCTGCCAGTTAGTACAGACCAGGGGAGGGGAAGCTTTTGCTTTTTCACCTTGAGGGCTGCACTCCCTTCAAGCCAACCTTCCAGGTGCCACATAATAGTGGTAGGACCCGAAGCATAAAGGGGGCAGAGCAATGAATGCTGATTTTAGCTTTATTCAGTTGGCTTTTTTCTTTGCACATCCCCCCTCCATCCTCCATAAAGGGAAGTGAGGAGCACTGTAGGAGTTCATGGACACATTCCAGTTTGCCCATAAGACTCGAGGAAGGTACAAAGCACCATTACCCAGTGATGGGTGTGGTCTGGGGAGAGTTCTGAGGGCCAGACAAAGTGGTCTGAGGGACTGCCTTGGCCACCTTGGCCTGAGGTTCCTAATTTATGATCTATTGTGTTTCTCACCCAGGGCCCCCACCATTCCAAAGAGGAAACTTACGCTCGGTGCACGTGGGTGTCAAGGAGACTGTAGTCATGAGTCTGGTCTGGGGGCAGCGAAACGGCAGAGGAGCTGGGAGAATGTCTTCCTTCATCAGGAGGCGCATTGTAAGTTTCAAGTCCTGCCCGGGCCTCAGCCTCAGAGTCTGTGTGAGCTGGTGAGAAAAGAACCAGAAACACATCATGGAATCATAGGGTTAGAAGGGACCCCCAAGGGCCACCAGTAGCAGCAGAAGATAAGCAGTAGCCGGATGAACTGTGAAGAAGGCAAAACCTTTGCCAACGTTTTCCTGCTTTGCCTAGCAAAAGCAGAGGAGAGGAGCAGGACTATCCCTGGGTTGAGGATGTGGTACCCACCCACTGTTGGTTCACAACAGCTGGCCTGATTCCAGACTTCTGGGTGGGGAGGGGAGTTTAAAAGGGGGAGAAACAGTTATTTATCTGGTAATTAGTGGGTGGGAGTATTCTTTGTTTATTATTTATGCATGGTTAATATTGTCTGTTATTAATTATATGGTGGGTGTATTTTTGTTTTTTCATAAATGTTCATGCTAGATGATATAGTGATGTATTGTATGACCCTTCCTCTCTTTTTTCTTCCCTTATGGTAGTGTGTGTGTACACCTGCTGTAAGTCACCTGGACACCTTGGGGCGATAAGTGACTAGTAAGTTTAATAACTTAATAAAACAACAACAACGACATCTCTGCAATCCAGGAATCACAGCAATGCATGAATCATGGATCTTTCCACTTTGGAAACTGCATTATACAGAGCCAGATCATTAGTCCATCTAGCTAAGTATTGCCTATACTGATTGGCAGCAGGTCTCCAGGACTTCATACATGGGTCTCTATTCCAGCCCTACCTGGAGATACTAAGGAATGGACCTGGGAACTTTCACCTGTAGAAGCACTTCCCCTGTGACTCCAAGAGCCAACATGTGCATCACAGAGTTTCCAGTGCTCACTACTCTTGACAAACTCCCCTTCCCTGCAACTAGATGCAGGGAGCGGGGAAAGTGCTTAGGATGGCACAGAACAAATACCTGTTTAACATGTTGCAGCTGACCCAGCATTAGGCTGTGCAAAAGGTCCATGATTCAGGGGTGTTGTTTGATCTCTGCAAGGTGTTTCGGGGATCCAGGTAAGGTGGTACAGGCTGGCCAGGCTGCATGTGTGTGCATGTGCTAGAGCTTTATGTGAGTGAATGTTCAGGGTAGTGCAGCTAGCAAGGTACTGAGGGGCAGGATGTTAGGAAAGACCTCAAGTAAGAACAGGCACATGACCTGGCATTCCTGCTCAAAGCAATTAACTGCTTTTAGCTCACCACTATCCATGCCTGGCTCCATCTCACTGGCGATGCTGTTGGTCCACCTGGTAGGGGAGTTAAGCTGGAAAGGTCTTCCTTCGGAAAGGACTTGTCTCTGCATCCCATTGTCTGATTGTGTGTGCCTGGGTGACCTGTCTGTTTCCAATGTGACAGGCGCTTTCCTTACAGATTCTGCTTCAAAGTCTACATCAACAGAGGCTGAATTTCCCAGCATGCTGTGGGACCTTGACAAGAAATGGGAACACAAAGTTGTTTTATACCAAGTCAGATCTTTGGGTCCTTCTAGCCCAGCTTTCCCAGCCCTATCTAGAAATACTGTGGTTTGAACCTGGGACATTTTGCAGGCAACATAGATGCTATTTTTAAAAGTGTACCCTTCTTTTTGAGGGACTTCCTCTACAAAGCAGCTTTTAAGAGATGTAGTTTTAGCTGTTTTAATGACTGTGAAGACATGGGTCTTTTATAATGTTCTATAACTGTCCTTGGCTCCTAAGCAAGGATGGGATAAAAAGCCAATGAAATAATAGCAACACTACTAATAAAAAATAGTGCAAAGGAGGAGAGCCAAATGTCCTTGGACCCTAACTTCCTTCAGCCCCCGTCAGCATGATAGTGATCAAGGATGATGGAAGGAGTCCAGTGATACCTGCAAGACCATAGAATCCTCACCCATGCTATTCATGTCTACTCAAGAGGAAGCCCCAATGGGTTCAGCTGGTCTTACTCCCAAGTGTGCAAGTCTAGAATTGCAATCTGATTCTGCTGTAAGTCAAACTAAAGCTGATACAAGAGGTCAAATCTCCTAACACATATTAAAAAACAAACTTCCAATAGCTTGTAATTAGTTTGGTCATTTTCATGCTCCAGGTCTTCCAACCACACTTTCCTTTATCTGAATATTGCTGGATGCCCACCCAGTTCCTGGTTTCACCCACTTTTTGTCTTCAGGTATCTTCTATATACTTCCTCCTGTTCACTGCCAACTCAAGGGACACAATTATGGGAATTAACACAGCTCATAGGAAAAGAAGGGAGGGAGGGTTCATACCTAAACTTGGATGTATAGTGCTTTGGCATTTGTGCCAATGGGGACACCCTGCTGGCTTCTGATCCCACAAATCCACTGTCTGTCTCTGGGGAAACAAGGCGTAAATTCTGCAAGAGAAGGAAAAAGATGTTGTGGGGAACCTCAAGTCCAGGGGCTGAATGCAGTCCTCCAAGCCTTTCTACTTGGCCATCAGGACTCTTCTGAGGCCACCCCCACTCCCTGATGGCCCCATATTTGCATCCTTCTTGGGTGTTTTTCCTGGCTAGGACATTTCCTTGGATTTTAATAGTGCCTCTGGCTTGCCTGAATGGGAAATCGAGAGAGTTATGTGAGTGAGTGTGTATAAAATAGTGTACTGTACAAGGGGAAAATTTACTTCCTTTGTTCCACCCACATTTGCCACCGACTCAGGCAATCACAGGCACGCAGCCCCTGGAAGGCTGCCAGAAATTAATGTGGCCCACAGACTGAAAAATATACCTTATCCTTGAGGCGGTTAAATGATTGCCTGAACTTCCTCAAAAAGAACCATATTTTGAGGCAACAAAGGATATATATAAACATTTTTATTTGGTATTTCCTTCATGAAGTTGAGGACATCTCCACCCCAATATTTATCCTCACAACAAATTTGTGAGGTAGGTTCGGCTTAGAATACACGGCATATGGCTGTATGTTTCACTCCATGGGTTACAAGCAAGGACAGGCAAGATCCCTCCCATCTCTATTCAGAACAGGGGCTCCTAAAATTGATTTAATTTGGACTCAAGTTGCACCATTCCCGAATTACTTCAGCCTCCAAGTTTCACTGTGCTCCTGTTCATAACATCCAGAACACAATGAGATCTGCCCAGTCCCAAACCTCTTTCTCCAATCCTATCTCCAAGCAGAGGAGAGCTGCTTCTCAGGGCTTTCATTGGTCCCTGAGCAGAGATGCGGATCCAGTTGCTCTCCATATGTTTCTGTACTCCAGCTGCTGTCAACCTCAGCCAGCATGGCCAATGGTCAGGGATGATGGGAGCTGTAGTCCAATGATGTCTGAAGGACCACAGGTTCTTCCCCCTGCTCTGATCTTAAGAAGTAGCATTCCTACCATACCTGGTCATTGGGCCAGGTACTCCTCATTTCTCTAGGCTTGCTGGCTGGTGATGATGGGAGTCAAATCTCAATAAAACGTGGAGGACACCAGGTCCCAGATTCTTCCCGCACTCTGGGTCCCACCCCCTGGCACATGGCTCTCAGAAAGCCCCAAAAGGAAGGTGGCCCTCATGGTGAAAAATGTTTTCTCCCACTGCTCCACTGTGACAGCCTACTCCCCTCTAACCAATGCTTACCTCAGGCAATCCTGTGTTTGTCTTCGGGAGGGACTTATTGGCTGTGTGATCAGAAGCAGCACTGCCCGCCACACTGACCATGCTGCTCTGTGGCGACAGGTCCTTCTGCTGCCTCCTGGATGATGAGGCCTTTGGAACTGGAGTCGATGGACATTTTTGTTCAGCTGAACCCTGAGGAACTGGCTCCTCCTCCTGCTGGATGGATGGTGAGCAGCTGGTCTGGTCAGGCACTTCCTCCTGCTGGGACTTCTTCAAAAGCTGCTCAGAAGGTTCCATCTGTTGGGTCTGCCTATTAGAAATGGGGGAGCAGGAAGAGAGAGAAGGGGGGACTCAGCAGAGGCTTATGGGTTGTCTGGCCACATTCTAGTTTTGCAGATTTCTGAACAAAGCTATCCGGTCAAAGGTGCAGCTTCACTTTAAGGAAACAAAACAAATAAAGGCTTTTGGGGAAAGTAACATATGAAGGCTTTGCTGTCAACAGCCTTTCACATTCTGGACTGCCCCTACTTCCAAGGTAATCTCTCAGCAGTTTCAAGAATATAGCTCAGGGAATAGGAACACTGAAGATGCCAGTGGCTGTTGAAAAGTCCAACATTCAAGATGGCAGCTGCCAAGTCAGCATAGCTGTCAACTTTCCCCTTTTCTTGCGAGGAATACTATTCGGAATAAGGCAATTTCCCTTTTAAAAAAAGGAAAACGTTGACAGCTATGTAAGTCAGGGATGAAGAATTTGCAACCCTTGGCCTAGGGCATGTTCAGATGGTTTTCTTATTGAACATTCATCCTGGAGAAGAAGGTGGATTAACCCCACCACACATTTAGGAGTTAGCAATATCACTTTTTTTTTAATCCCCACCTGGGGATCTGGGAAGAGAAGGAGTAATCTAAACCTGCTGCAAGGGCTTTCAAGCCAGGCTATGAGAGTCTGTTCCTGTCAGAACCCAGAGACTAAGAAGGCCCTTCATTCCCAGACTTCTAAAGTAGGATCTGTGCTTTCATGTGCCCAAACGACAAAGCTGTCTTTTTGCATGGGTTATAGAAGCGGGCACTATGTTTTACATAAGCAGGGAAGCTACAAGCTGCAGCCATGGGCATCCTACAAACATGCAAGGAAAGGAAAGGAAAGGAGAAAGAGATTTCATACGCATTTACCTCCCCCTTCCTTTTCACTCCATGTGATTCCAGGCTTCACATTCACTCCCTTCCCATCAAATTCGTCCCCTTCCCCCACTCCCCTATTTCCTTCGGTTTCTCCTTTTTTCTGCTCCCACAGTTCCCGCCCCTGCATCTGCCCTTCCAATTCAGCCCTATCGAGTAGAAAGAACTGAAAATAAAAATAGCCTAAAATAAAAAGCTTCTTTGTTCAACTCTGGGAAAGAAAGAGGGAGAAAAAGCAAAGGCATCTTTGTTGGAAAAGCAAGCCCCCCTGCTTCTAAGTTTAGTCACATCCCAGAATGTTTGCAGGCGTCATGGTAGTCAGTGAAAGGTCTCCCACCAATATTTGCAATGTGCAGAGTGATTAGACCAGAGGCAGTTAAGGACATAAGAACCCTGCTGGATCAGACCAATAGCCCATCCAGTCCAACATCCTGCCCTCCCAGTAGCCAACCAGAAGTCTATGGGAAGCCCACAAGCAAGACATGAGTGCAATTCTGTTCTCCCGCAATTCCCTGCAACTTGCATTCAGAGGCATACTGCCCCCAACGGTGGAGGTAAAACATGGCCATCATTGCTAGTAGCTGTTGATAGCTCTGTTTTCCATGACTTTGTCTAATCCTCTTGTAAAGCTGTTATGTATTGAAGTTCTCACTCTGGCCACCAGGGGGGACTGTGTATATAGTTTTCACTCAGGTCCACATAAGTTAATTCAGGTGGGAAAGCCTGGGCTTTTGTTGTTACCATGTTGACAGCCGGTTGCCTAAAAAAGCAGGACGGCTGAGCTGTTTGCTGTTCAGTTCAGTTCCAGCTTACTTATAAAGAACTACTTGGAGAAATCTCTGGGTCGTCTGCTATGTCCACGCACTTCAGTGGTACCTCGGGTTACAGATGCTTCAGGTTACAGACGCTTCAGGTTACAGACTCCGCTAACCCAGAAATAGTACCTCGGGTTAAGAACTTTGCTTCAGGATGAGAACAGAAATTGTGCAGCGGCAGCGGGGGGCCCCATTAGCTAAAGTGGTACCTCAGGTTAAGAACAGTTTCAGGTTAAGAATGGACCTCCAGAACAAATTAAGTTCTTAACCCGAGGTACCACTGTACTTAGTAAAAGCCATCCAAGTTGACAGCCATCACTGCCTCCTGTGGGAATGTATTGTTACATGCTGCGTAAAGGTCATTCTTTAATCTGTATGGAATATTCCACCATTCAGCTTCAGTGGATGCCTATGATGAAGCTGACTGCTGGAAGGTTCAGGATAGATAAAGAGAGTTGATGTGGTGCCCTCCTGATGCTGTTGGACTCCCATCAGATCCAGTAAGCATGGCCAATGTTGAGGGATGAGCAACATTCCTCACAATCCAGCAACATCTGGAGGGCCGCAGGTCCCTGACCTATGAAATAATTAGGGCATGGCTGAAGTGTGGTTTCTTCTCCTGGATGACTTACTGCAAGGTTGAAGGCCTGCAAGAGGTCTTGCTAGCTTTAGACACCACCCAGTGGGAGCCTTCCTTTGTCCTAACATCCGTTATGGCTGCACCATCTGCTTCATCTGGGGGTGAGTAATGGCTGTCCAGGTGCAGCTGTTCCAAGCTCAGAGCCTCTGGCAATGATTTGAAGCTGTTGTAGCTGTGGGACAAGAGACAATAGGTGAAGCTTGCGTCTGTCAGCCTTCTGAAACCAGATGAACTGAAACTGAATATTAGTCGCTGCCAGTCCTACTAAGAGTAGGCCCAATTGAATTGATGGACATGATTAACTTAGGCACATTCACTTCACTTTAACTTCACTGTAAGCAACCCAATATATCAACCAACCATTCAAAGTAGAGATATAGGTTTCATCTGCATTATACATTTAAAGCAGCACCATACCACTTTAAACAGTCATGGCTCCTGCCAAAGAATCTTGGGAGCTGTAGTTTGTTAAGGGGGCAGAGAGGTCTAAGGAGACCTCTGTTCCCCTCTCAGTACTACAGTTCTCAGTTTAACAATCAATTCCCTTTCCAGAAACTCTGGGAACTGTAGCTCTGAGGGGACCGGGGGTCTCCTAAGGACTTTAAGCACAAACTACCGTATTTTTCGTCCCATAGGACACTCTGTCCCATAGGACACACCTAGTTTTTTTGGGGGGAAATAAAGGAATTTCCCCCCCCTTTATTTCCCCTCCAAAACCAGGTCGGGGAACAGCGGTATGGCGGCGCTGCGCCTCCCCGCTGTCCCCCGAGCTTGTGGGGCTGCCCGATGTCTGCCTGGCGCAGGGGGCGCTCTGCTTCAGGGCACCCTGCGCGCCGGGCGGCAGGCTGCTATCTGCAGCCTAGGGAGCCTTGCGGGAACTCCCGCGGGCTCCCCAGGCTTGCTGATAGCTTCCTGAAGCCTGGAGAGCAAGAGGGGTCGGTGCGCACTGACCCCTATCGCTCTCCAAGCTTCAGCGAAAGCCTGCATTTGCCCCATAGGATGCACACACATTTCCCCTTCATTTTTGGAGGGGAAAAAGTGTGTCCTATAGGGCGAAAAATACAGTACAATCCCCAGGATTCTTTGCAGAAGGGCACAGTTATTGGGAGGGGCATAATACTGATTTAAAAGTAAGCAAAAATGGGGTCCTAGAGAAGAAAACATCACAGCAACCATCAATTTGTTCATAAATCCAAAGGGATACATTTTACCATGCTAGAACAACAGCATGATGCAGAGATCATTTTTATTTAAAGAGTGAAAAGGCTGTAAACCTTTAAAAGATTATCGAAGGATTTGGGGGGGTGTCTTTCTCCGACATCAAAAAGACATTCACCCCAGACTTGCTCGAGAGATGCCTCCCATATGACACTCCTCACTCGTCTGTCCTTATTTCAACCCAACAATATACAAAACTCATACACTTACTGGTCCAGGAGGTGATCAAAGTCCTTTTCCACTTGGGCTTGCATGTGCCGGAGTGGTTCCGGAAGGCTGCTTTCTCCCTCTTCTCCAGTCTCATCACTGATGGAGTTCACTTCCAAGTCCAGCTGGGCTTGGCTGCGGCCATTCGTGGGGAAGGGGGTCTGAAGAGCAGAGAGTCAAGGTGTGAGCAAGGCCCAAATGAAAGCAAAGCCACACCCCTTCCAAAAGAATTTGGCAATTGGTATAAAAATTACTGTCAGCCTAGAACAGAGGTTGGTGACTTTTATGGAGGACTAGTGGGTGCATTTTGAATTTTGAGAAAGTGCTGTAGGCGCCAGTCACAAGATGGTTGCCATGGAAGCATGGCCTACTGCATGGCCTGACGCAGGGACAACCTGTTATGTATTGAGGTTCTCACTCTGGCCACCAGGGGGTATTGTGTATATAGTTTTCGCTCAGGTCCATCTAAGTTAATTTAGGCGGGAAATCCTGGGCTGTTGTTATATTGTTGACAGCCGGCTGCCTATAAAAGCAGGCCGGCTGAGCTGTTTGCTGTTCAGTTCAGTTCCAGCTTACTTATAAAGAACTACTTGGAGAAATCTCTGTGTCGCCTGCTATGTCTACCCACTACTTAATACAACCCTTCCCTTTTAAACCTCCCTTTCCTGGGTTGCGTGGTGGTGCCCATAAAGCAGCAGCAGTCATGGCAGCTTCTGGTGAGATCTTGAGAGATCTCATGGAGCACATGAAATCTTGCCAGAAACAGCCAACACTGCTTCTTCACCAGTGGTGAAGGGGTTCACCACTGGTGAATGAATGAAAGAGACATGCTGTGGGGGTGCTGTCTCTTGGGCATAGAAGCCAACCCCTAGGGGTTAAGGTCCCTTAAAGGTACAGTGGTGCCCCGCAAGACGAACGCCTCGCAAGACGAAAAACCCGCTAGACGAAAGGGTTTTCCGTTTTGGAGGCGCTTCGTAAAACGAATTCCCCTATGGGGTTGCTTCGCAAGACGAAAAAATCTTGCATCCCCCCGCGGGGGTTTTTCCGCTTTTTTCGCCCTTTTCTTAAGCCGCTAAGCTGCTTATCAACTGTTCCGCTGATAAGCCGCTTAACAGCTGATCGCTGGAAGCCACTTGACAGCTGTAGCGCTAATCCGCTAAGCTGTCAATGGGCTTGCTTCGCAAGACGAAAAAACCGCTATACGAAGAGCCTCACGGAACGGATTAATTTCGTCTTGTGAGGCACCACTGTAAAGGGTAAAGGACCCCTGGCCATTAGGTCCAGTCGTGACTGACTCTGGGGTTGCGGCACTCATCTCGCTTTAGTGGCCAAGGGAACCGGTGTACATCTTTCAGGTCATGTGGCCAGCATGACTAAGCTGCTTCTGACGAACCAGGGCAGCACACAGAAACGCCGTTTACCTTCCCACCAGAGGAGTACCTATTTATCTACTTGTACTTTGACGTGCTTTCGAACTGGTACGTTGGCAGGAGCAGGGGCCGAGCAACGGGAGCTCACCCCGTCGTGGAGATTTGAACTGTCGACCTTCTGATCGGCAAGCCCTAGGCTGTGAGGTTTAACCCACAGTGCCACCCACGTCCCATCTCGAATGTTACTTTCACTTTAATTGTGCTGTTTAGCTTATTTCTTAGTTGTTGCCTTGTTAACAGTGTTTTATAGACTAATTGCTTCACTGATGATTTGTTAATTATTCCATATGATTTATGTTTGTGATATTCTATTATGTTCTATCATGTTATTGCTCTATTGCTTGTAACCCACTTTGGGAGAGCTCTGAATGAAAAGCAGCATAGAAATATAATCAAATCTATCTATCCATCAAAATATCCTTTAGATATGCCATTTCTCGCTTGGGAAAACCTTGAAGTAATTGCATGTGACCTCAGGGTATGGAGTGCAGACAGCCGGGACTGGGGCTTGAAGAGATGGAGTCGGCGACCTCATCTGCGACTCGGATGCCTGAGCTGGAAAACGGGCAGGAGATGAATCAGGCGCCTCAACGCTGCTCTGTGCAACTGGCTGGTCCCACATTGCCTGGTCAATCTTTTCCTTCAGCTCCTCCAAGCGCATCTCCAGTTGGAATATCTGTCCTTCCACTGCTCTGGAAAGTGTTAAAATGAGTTAGCAAAGATGAGAGAAGCTAGGACAGCAATATAGCTCAGGGAATAGGAGTACAGAAGTCAGGCTATTGCTCTATAATGCTTAGTACGTCCTGTATCACGGGTAGGCAAAGTGATGCTCTCCGGGTGTTGCTGGACTACAACTCCCATCTACCCCATGCAGTAGCATGGCCAGTATTCAAAAATGATGGGGCTTGTAGTCCAACAACCACCTTTGGGTGATGCTGCCTTGGCTACCCTGGCTCTAAATTGACTGGCAACAGCTCCCAAGGGGTCTCTTCCAAAAGTCTGTCAGCACACTGTCTTCTCCTCATATTTAGTTCCCACTTTTCTTATCCAACCCAGGACTGTATGAAGACGGCCTCAGGTTCAATCCCCATCAACTCCAGGTAGGGCTAGGAGAGAGTCCATGCCTGAAATCCTTGCTCAATCAACTTGTGCAATACAATGGTACCTTGGTTCTCAAACTTAATCCATCCCGGAAGTCCGTTCCAAAACCAAAGCGTTCCAAAACTAAGACGCGCTTTCCCATAGAAAGTAATGCAAAATGGATTACAGTGGTACCTTGGGTTAAGAACTTAATTCGTTTTGGAGGTCTGTTCATAACCTGAAATTGTTCTTAACCTGAGGTACCACTTTAGCTAATGGGGCCTCCAGCTGCTGCAGTGCTGCCGCCGCACGATTTCTGTTCTCATCCTAAAACAAAGTTCTTAACCTGAGGTACTATTTCTGGGTTAGCAGAGTCTGTAACCTGAAGCGTCTGTAACCTAAGGTACCACTGTAATTCTGTTCCAGACTTTTAAAAACAACCCCTAAAACAGCAATTTAACATAAATTTTACTATCTAATGAGACGATTGAGCCATGAACTGGGTTCCACATAGTCACAAAAACAAATTAACCGTAAAAGTCTCAAAAACAAAAACACAAAATAAATAGCAAAAACAAAAGCACCAAATGTAATCCATTCTGGAAGTCCATTTAACTTCCAAAATGTCCGAAAACCAAGGCGCAGCTTCTGATTGGTCCAGGTGCCCTGGAAACAATAGCCAACAGCCGCATTGGATGTTCGGCTTCTGAAACATGTTCGAAAACTGGAATACTTACTTCTGATTTTTCGGCGTTTGAGAACCAAGGCATTTGAGTACCAAGGCATTTGAGAACCAAGGTACCACTTTATATACATACCGGTCAGAATCAAAGTCTCCTAGCGCCCCCGCAGGTTCTTGATGGTTCTGCAACTGCCTGTATTCATCTCGAGCCTGTAGATATGTCTGCTCCAAGGCATCCTGGGCTTCCTTTAGTCTTGCGAACCCCTACAATGGAAAGCAAGGTTGAAAGAGGCAGGGGGTTTTGAGTGACTTGTTGACTCCCGAGTACCACAGCTGTGTTGACTCTAACTGTATCCTTATGATGGGAAATGGCAGTCTAGTAATGCAGCAATACGGATACGTTTCTAGTTTCATTGATAATGGAACCAACAAAAATCACCTTGTAGTAAATTATTTCAGGCATTCTCCCAGGATGAAGCTTTCAGACAGATGTTGCCTTCCTGAAAGACAACTTATGCCACTCAGAGAGCTACACTTTCCAAAGTTTCCTGCAAAGTGGGATTGTTAAACCACTCTTGAAAGTGTAGCTTTGTGAGAGAAATAGGGGTTTCCTAACAGCTCTCAGCCACAGAGCCTAGGACTTGTTGATCAGAAGGTCGGTGGTTCGAATCCCTGTGACGGGGTAAGCTCCCGTTGCTCGGTCCCTGCTCCTGCCAAAATAGCAGTTCGAAAGCACGTCAAAGTGCAAGTAGATAAATAGGTGGGAAGGTAAACAGCGTTTCGGTGCGCTGCTCTGGTTCACCAGAGTGGCTTAGTCATGCTGGCCACATGACCCGAAAGCTGTACGCTGGCTCCCTCGGCCAATAAAGCAAGATGAGTGCCGAAACCCCAGAGTCGGCCACAACTGGATCTAATGGTCAGGGGTCCCTTTACCTTTAACTGCTCTCAGCACCCTGGAAATTTATTTATTTACATCACCACCACCACCACTCATGTACCACCCTTCATCTGAAGCTCACATTTTGGACAGTAATTTATTGTTATTGTCTAGCACAGGGTTAGTCAACCTGGTCCCAACTGCCCACTAGGGGGCGTTTCAGGATTATAGGTGGGCAGTAGGGGGTTCTACAGCACAAGCTGAATCCTGATTCCATCAAGCACTGGTGGAGGGTAAGGAAATTTTACCATCAAGAAAGATGCATTAGTGGGCAGTAGGTATAACAAGGTTAACTACCTCTGATCTAGCAGGTATCTTTCTAATTGAGAGGTTTGGATCTCAAAACTGTTCCTTTTATTCAATTTGAATGCCTCATTAAGCTGATCATATTACAAACAACTTGTTACCATTTCTGCAATTTCAAGGTGAAGAAGATAGGTGTAGGCATAAACTGAATGTCTTAAATAATCATATATATTTTTCTTTTTTTATGTAAGCGGCATAAAAAAATTCCTCTAATTTTTCTTTTTCTTTTGTTTGTTTGTCTTTTTTATTTTATTGATCTCTCCCCCCCCCCTCTCTTCTTTCTTCTTATTGTTCCTTTTCTTTCTTTTGTTGGTTCTCTTTGAAGTCCCATGTCAGGGACTTTAATTAAGGTCCAGAGATTGTACACTCATGGGGGTAGTAAATGGTTGTTGGAGGACCCTGGGTGAGAAACAGGGAAATGTTGGTCTCCCAGGGTAAGAGGCTGGGAAGAGAAAGATAAGATCCCAGGTGAGAACTGGGAGAAGCTACTGTGCTCTATGGGTGGTAAGGGCTAAGAATGACCTACTAAGAAAGGACTCTGTATTCCACTTATTCCATTTGTTTTTTGGTAACCACTATTTTACGTATTATGAAAAACTTTAATACAAATCACATTTAAAAAAGAAAAAGATGCAACATTAATTCGAGAAAATGATTGTGGTACCTTTAGCTGGTCTTGAAGTGGCAACTTCCTTGTTCGAATTAGCTCCTCCAAGTTTTCCACCTAAATAAGAGCATTCAGAACATTTCATCATATTCTGCTTAAGAACCAGAAATGATACCTTGAGGTGGGCTGGCACTGTTCTTTTGCTACACAATCTCCACTTAGGTGATTCCCCCACCTTCCTTAATCAACTTAATCTCCTCCAGTACCTGTGCCATACTTAGGCCTGTTCCCGAAAGCCTCTAGGTCATGGGTAGGCAAAATAAGGCCCGCGGGCCAGATCAGGCCCAATTGCCTTCTGGATCCGGCCTGTGGATGGTCTGGGTATCGCTGTGTGGATCGCCAGCGCACATGTTCTTTCCCTCTCCCTCACATGGCAGCGGTGGTGGCAGCGCCTACTCCCTCCCTCCTCTGGGCTTCTCCCTGCCCTGCCTAGAGGAGGAAGGGGGCTTGGCTTTGTCAGTGCCAGCAGCAGCAACACTCGAGCGGCCGCCATTTTAAGCAGCCCCTCTCCAGAGCCCTTTTGCGCACTGCTTATCATCCCTCTGCTGCAGCTGCCAGCCCCTGCTGCTCGCAAGACACAGGTAAGCAGCCACCGGGGCTGGTGGTGCTCTTGCATCATTCACCCCCCCCCCTTCAAAATATAGTCCAGCCCCCCACAAGGTCTGGGGGACAGTGGGCTGGCCCCCTGCTGGAAAAGTTTGCTGACCCCTGCTCTAGGTGAAAACATAAAGTCACCTCCATACTGTTTGTATTTTGTGAGGATTCAGTTGCAAACTGAAATGTATGTTTGTGCAAGTGGATTAATATGCTTTGTCACAATTTTGCTTTTGTTTTTGTTTTTAATAGTTAGCAGGTTCTGCATAATTAGCTGAGCTCTAAGTGAAAAGATACCAGTAAAGCTGACAGAGTTTGTTGGTTTGTGTGAGGGCATATCTTAATATATTATCGGTTAGGAGGGAGGAGGGAGGAGGGGGAGAGCAAAAAAAAGCTGGAGACACCATGCCTGCAAAGTATCTGCAAAGTATGGTTCAGCTGAGCTACTCCCTGGGAAGCTGTTAAATCTCCACCTTTTGTTCACTGGTATATTGCCTTGTTGAAACACTTACCACGATGTTATTTCAATACCGTATTCAATGATATGGCGATTTATTGCACAGCCCTACAAAGTGCAAACGGTGTTTCCATGCACTGCTCTGGTTCACCAGAAGCGGCTTAGTCATGCTGGCCACATGACCCGGAAGCTGTACGCTGGCTCCTTCGGCCGTAAAGCGAGATGAGCGCCGCAACCCCAGAGTCGGCCACGACTGGACCTAATGGTCAGGGGTCCCTTTACTTTTACCTTA
This sequence comes from Podarcis melisellensis, assembly GCF_964234715.1. Lineage (NCBI taxonomy): Eukaryota > Metazoa > Chordata > Lepidosauria > Squamata > Lacertidae > Podarcis > Podarcis melisellensis. The sequence goes on along the minus strand of NC_138547.1, from coordinate 8,586,592 downwards.
CAAAGTGCAAAAACCACCAACTGGTCTTGGCACCAACAAACTGGGTGAAAAACAACCTGTGAAGATACCTTCCCAACTCATAACAACACCTGTAGTAAGCTCATTATTCCCTAACAGCACTCACTTTCTCCCTTCCTTTTACATGTCATCAACTGTGCTAACTAAAGAAACAAGGCTAATTGGATCCCATCACCAATTAGCAACCAAACAAGCACAACAAACCAATGCCACACTAAGAATCCAACTCTCCTCCCTCTCTTAAGTGGGATTCTGTTGTTATTCATGGATGGCGAGCAGATGAAACTGAGAGTGTGTGTGCATATCAGTTTAGAAACAGTAGCTAAAGGGGACTGTTATTTAAGAGAGGCTACAGTTCTAAAACACTGAATTGGATGGGTGTGTGCAGGGTTATTTCAGCTGGAACTTGTCGGAACTCAGTTCCGGCTCCTCTTAGGTGGGTGCCATTGCCACTATAAGAGAATAAGAGAGGCGTTCATGGTGAGTTCCGGCACCTCTTTTTCTAGAAAAATAGCACTGAATTGTGTGCACTGCTTGCACAAAGATTCAGAGGGAAGCAAATAGTCACACACAGGCATGCACTTCAAAACAGTTTGCTGGCTCTAAGCTGTGAACTTGCCTGAGTCTGGAATTTGCTAGCTTGGGAAGCCAACAGCTGTGTCAAGTGATCTCCTGCAAAAGGTGTTTCTGTGGAGGTGAAGCTATCTGCTGCTGGATTGCCCAAACCCATGGAGTTGGGAAGAGGAAAGGAGGCTGCTTGAGGGCCAGAAAATCCTGCAATTTAAGGAGACAAAAACTTTTATGCATTGAGATAAATGAATCTAGCAAGATCTTACCCATCAGAGCTGCTTAAGGAATGGGGAAGGCGGGGAGCAGACAGTCTAGCTAGCCATATTCTCTTCCAGACTACTCCAATCCATTACTTTCTTTCCTGCTTTTATATCTCTCCCACCCACACAATTCAGTCGACATTTTGTGGATACTGAGCATGCTCACTTCTTATTGCACTGTTGGATGTGCCCCCCCTTTCTTATTTGAATAAAGTTTGTTCTCCTTTGTGCACTTCTGCAAAGCTTGGAGTTCCCATAAGACTGCTACTAACCGCACTCTTGTGTTTTGGCTACACCAAAACCTCACTCTAACCTCATCTTGTGTTTTGGCTACACCAGGATCCACAGTCACAAGAATGAATTTATTAGTAGTTTATAGGAACTGACATATTGAGAAAGGAGATGGTCTTCAAGGCTAGTGAGAAAGCAACAAACAACCAGCCAAGATAAAATATATGAAGGATCCCAAGGTACATAGGGCTGCTTGGGCATCTAAGACAGGGATGAGGAATCTTTTTGAGCCCAAGGGCCACATTCCTTTCTGGAACACCTTGTGGGGGCCACATACTAGTGATAGGAGGGGTCAGTGGCAAAAGTGGGTGGAATAGTGCGTGTCAGTAAACAGTAAAATTACCTTTGTGTGGTAGGTTAGTTTCTATGCACACTCATGGGGCTCCACCACTATCCTCTACCCAAAAAGCACTGTCACGGTTGAAGAACACATTCCAGTCAGACAAAAACACTCAAGGAAGACACAGATCAGGTGAGCAATGTGGCCTAGGGATAGTTCTGAGAACCATATCAGGAACCTGGAGCTTGGGCCTTGCACACCCCAGTATCAAGGGCCTGCTATTCTGCTGGCTCAGCTAAGGCAGAGCATGGGTAGCCAACATGATGCTTTCTACATATTGTTGGGCTAAAACTCCCTTCATCCCAAACACTTGCCCTTCTTGCTCGGGCTGTTAGGAACTGGAATCGGACAACGACTAGAGAGCCATTGGAACTCACCCACTGCTCTGTCCCAGCTCCTGCCTACCTAGCAGTTCTAAAGCATAACAGTGCAAGTAGATAAATAGGTACCGCTGCGGCAGGAAGGTAAATGGCTTCTGTCATGGTGTTCCATTGTGCCAGAAGCGGTTTAGTCATGCTGGCCGCATGACCCAGAAAGCTGTCTGTGGGCAAACACCGGCTCTCTCGGTCTGAAGTGAGATGAACGCCACACCACCATAGTCACCTTTGACTGGACTTAACCATCCAGGGATCCTTTACCTTTACATTACTCACCACTGATCTAAGCAAGTTCATCAAATGATTGTAGTTTGGGATAGAGGCTGGGCTTGTGGGGATGGGACCATATTTAGCTACCAGCATCAGAGATCTAGCCAATATTCATCCAAACCTTACTGTTTGTCCTAAAGTGAACTTCCTACAAATGTTATTTCTTCCAAAGGATGGTGCACAGATTTATCAGACCTTACCTTCATTCCAAGCAGCATCCGGTGCTGAGCTAGAGCTCCCTGTGACCTCAGCTGTCCTGGCCTGAGGGATGCTGAAGGTTATGACCTTGGAGGCTTGAGACACAGTCCCCATTTGGACCCCATGGCTGGGTTTTGGATGGTCATAGTACAGCCGCACCTGAGAGGCAGAAGAAATCCATGGGGTTATTCAATCCAAATATGATTTTGAAACACAGGGGTGCTGGGAAGGATGAGGAGGGGAGTCATAGGGGAAGAGCTATGAAGAGGTGCTAGATTTGCATGGAGCTCCACCTGAACTGCAGATGGCCTCTTCCCCATGAAGTACCTTCAGGCCCTGGGACTCACTTTGCCTACCAAGGCTGGAAAATGAGTGGTCATAGCATTGATGTCCATTGCCCTGACTTAATCAAGAGGTGGAAATCAGGTGTGTGGGGTGGTTTTCTCTATTTAAATGCCAGTGGTTATTTGAAGAACTGATACAGTTCCTCTGAACATGTACAGAGTACATTCCAGACTGTAGCACTGCTTTTAGAGCACATGAAGAAGACCCCCGTTTTAATCAGTGACATCTCCAGTTAAAAAGGATCAGTCAGAAAGCTATGGAAAACAGGCTCTTCATTGCTTGAGCCCAGTACTGTCTACACTGACTGGAAGGCTCTCCAGGGTTTCAGGCAGCAGAGTCTTTCACATCCCTAATTGAAGATGCTGGAGATTGAACCAGGTACCTTCCACATACAATGCAGATGCTCTACCCACTCCCCTCCCCTGAGCTACAGACCTTCCTTAAAAGCTGGAGAGCCATTGCCATTAGACAATACCACGCTAGATAAACAAATAGCCTTATCTGATAGAAAGCAACTTCTGATGTTGCCAGAGTCAAAATAAAATTGCTCAGGAAGGCCATATGAGCTCATCTCTGATTACCCATTCACAAACAGCTCTGGGGGCTGAGGAAAATCCCTTATCTCCTCGCTCCATCACCCTTGCTCACTTATTTTCAGTTGGCAGGGACTAAAGCTGGATTTCATTAATCCTTGCCATCTGTGCAGTATGCCTCTCTCTCAAACTCCTCCCACATACCCCTCTGTGAACCACAGACCTGGAAATCCATTCTACTATACCTCTCATGCACATTCAGTTATTATCTAGTTTCCAAAGAAGCCTTTTCCTTTTGGGGAGAGAATGTAACGCAGTGGTAGAGCATCTGCTGTGCATGCAGAAGGTCCCAAGGTCAATCTCCTGTACCTCCAGGTAGAGGAGGGAGAGGCTCTGTCTGAAACCCTGGAGAGCTGCTGGCAGTCAGTGTAGGCAGCACTGAGCTGCCTGGACCAATGGTCTGACTCACTATAAGCTTCACTATTTGTCTAAATGCCCCTGTATACTGAGCCACAAGGCTGGGTCAGAATTTACGGGTGGTGTCCTCTACATCTGAGCCAGAATACTGATGGCAGTCACTTTTGGAAGAGGTTTAAAAAGGGATTTGTTAAATTCATGGAGATGTTAGATCCATCAACAGCTATCAGCAACAGGAATAGACATGGCTGTCAGTTTTGGTTTCTCTCATTTTTCAATCTTCAGTTTACCCCATCTCCAGTTCAGTTTGCAATTATTGCAATTTATTTAAAAGCAAATATGTACATTTTCCTATTTCTCCTATTTTACTCATTTTGGGTGTTTTTTTGGTTTTCAATATGATTTTTATTAAATTGTCTATTTTACAATTTCTGATAAACATTTTACATACTTAAGATGTCAATGACCTCCCTTCTTCTCTTTCCATGGTTCATTTTGCATATCTTATATCCCTGCATATTTTACAAAAACTATACCAATTGGTCTTCCATTATCACATCCATCAAAACTTATTTACACTGTTGAATTTATATTAATACTGCAGTGTTTTCAGCGGTACACAATTATTTTCCATATATTCAATAAACATTTTCCAATCTTCTTTAAATGTAAGTTCTTCTTGTTCTCTTATTCTATATGTTAAGTCTGCAAGTTGCCAATCTTCTTTGGCTGTGACCTTGCTCATTATCCATTTTGGGGCTAACAAAACACGAGTCACTGTTGTTACATACATAAATAACCTTTTCCAACACCTGGAGATTTCAGTCTTAATTATCCCCAACAGAAAGGAAAGGATTACCTATTCCATTTTCTCTAATACCTTAATCATGAATGACCATGAAATATTATCAAAGGCTTTCTCTGCATCTAAAAAGATTAGTGTGGTCTGCTTTTCATTTCTTACTTCCAAATACTCTATTAGATTAATTACGTTTCTTATTTTGTCCTTCATTTGATGGCCTGGTAAAAAACCAGCTTGGTCTCGGTGGACTGACTCAGTCAACGTCCTTTTTACTCTGTTAGCTAAAATTGTAGCAAATAGTTTATAATCATAGTTCAATAAAGAAATATATCTGTAATTTTTAGTCTTTGTTAAGTCACTATCTTGCTTAGAGATCAGGGTAATAAATGCATCTATTTTACATATTTTTGGATGCAATTTTGCCTCATACACATTTTCTGCAAGCAATTTCTCCATATAGAATGCACACTTGTTTGTCATATTGACTAATAAAGGCATTGGTGAACACACTTCCCTCTAAAATACACCTTTCTGCATGCATTTTTTAGCTGGGGAATTGCATTGCAAAATTTGGAGGAGTGAGAAGTTTGAAAGATAGCCACAATTCTACCTTTGCATGTTGGTTTGGGAAGGTCAAATTAAGATAAGATAATGCAAGCCAAACAATTTTATCCCTCATCCCTAACTAGTTTTCTGCATGAAAGCCAAATAGAGCCTCCCAGTCCTGTGGTGCTTTACCCAAAGACAAAACAACGACAACTAGAAAGGAGAGTTGCCCTGCCAGTGGCCTTCTCAGAAACATTGGGACTTCTGGAAGCAGAATGCTGATTATATCATCCATTGGCCTAATCCAGCAGAGATATTTCTTCTATTAAGAACATAGCATAATAATATAAGAGTCTGCTGGATCAGGCCAAAGGTCATCTATTTCAGCATCCTGTTTTCACAGTGGCCATTCATATGACTGTGGGAAACCTGCACAGCAGGACTCTCCCCTCCTGTGATTTCTAGCAACTGACCAAGAAGAAACAAGCACAACCATCATGGAGACTAGCCACTGATAAGACTTGAATTTCTCCAACCCTATTTTAAAGCCATTCATATTCTTAAGACTTCTTTTAATTAATGTCCCACATCTTCCTTCCTCTTTCTGAGTAGCTGCCGTGGTGGTTGCTTCTGCTGGGCTGTGGTTTGAAAAGACGCAGCTCTTAAGATACAGGAAAGGGGTGGGTGGGGGAAAACCTGTTGCAACCCTGAGCTGCCCATCTTTTAGGCACGTTCTCGTATTCTCACATTCCTGCTCAAGCAGAGGCCAGGCTGCCTGACTCACTGACACAAACAGGAACCTGGAACCAAAAGTGCTTGTGTGGGGGGTGGGGTGTATCTTTAAAAAAAAAACAAAAAAAACCCCATAATGATTCCTACTCTCCTTTAAACAGACTCTCCCCCCCCTCATAAAAGGGGGAGGGGGCTTTGCTAAGAAGAGCCTGGTTGCTAGATCAGGCCTGTGGCCCATCTAGTCCAGGATCCTGTGCTCACATTGGCCAGACATATGCCTGTGCAAAACCTGCAAGCAGGGCCTGAGCACCACAGTCCTTCCCACGTGATTCTAAGCAACTGGTGTTCAGAGGTCTACTGTCTCCAACAGTGGTGGGAGAGCACAGTCATTGTGGCTAGGAACCACTGCTAGCGTTATCATCCACGAACCTGTCTAATCCTCTTTTGAAGCCATCCAAATTGCTGGTCATCAGTGCACCAGCTGCCTAATCAGCAGCTGGGTTAAAAAGTGGGGTTTGCACGCACCACTGTGATCACAGGAACTTAAAAATTGCTGTACCTTTGCCTGCATTCTTTAATGCCAAACTGTGCGGGCAAAGGAAAACGGGACACCTGATGTCATTGTGACACCAGGTGATTGATGGGTAAGTGGCCCACCTTCCAGATTTGGTCAACAGGGCAGTGGAAGGTGGTGCCCATTAGTTCTGGTAGGGTGGAAGGCAGGGAGAACAACAGTGTGGGGAGACCAATGGCAGCTGGAGTCAGAGGTGAGATGATCCAGAGCCAATGAGAGGTGGACCTGACTGATTCTAGGCTCCCTGCTGAGCTCTACAAAGGGCAACACCAAGATGGAGGAGGAGGAACCTGACATTCAGTGCCATCCCCATGACTGGTGGTATCTAAGAAGGCAGGCAGGTGGAGGATGGCTGAGAGCAGACTGAGGTTGGTGGGGCAGTGCTTCATTCCCCCTAATAGACCAGTCTCCACTGCTGTGGGAGAGGGAGATGGTTGAGAGGTAAGAATCCAGCCCGCTCCCCAGATCCAGTTCCCCATTCCTGTCTTACACACAGAAATCTAGCATGACAGAATACAGAATACAGAAGGACAGTGCTAGGTCCTCAAACAAGCTGGAGACGTCCTACCTTTGCACCCAGCCGTAGCCGGTCAATGGTGTTCTCAGCTTCAGCATACTTTGTCAGCAGTTTGTGGTAGTCCTCCTAAAAAAATAAGTAAGGCATTTGGCATCTGTTAGGTTCATATTTTAGAGTTCCAGTCAACCCCAATGACAGGAGCCCAGGCTGACTGGTTAACATTTAAGAATATAAGAATCATAGAATTGTAGAGTTGGAAGCGATGTTCACAGCACAGTCTGATGAATGCTCATAACTTCTTTGTCCGCCCCACAAAAAAAGAAAAGAAATCATGTCAAAGAAATGCAAACTGGCACATGTTGCATCATTTCTGCAGCATTCCCTTTTTGTTGGGACAGGATTGGCAAGATGGTAGTTTTACAGATCATAAAGGTAAAGGTAAAGGTACCCCTGCCTGTACGGGCCAGTCTTGACATACTCTGGGGTTGTGCGCCCATCTCACTTAAGAGGCCAGGGGCCAGCGCTGTCTGGAGACACTTCCGGGTCACGTGGCCAGCGTGACAAAGCTGCATCTGGTGAGCCAGCGCAGCACACAGAAACGCTGTTTACCTTCCCGCCAGTAAGCGGTCCCTATTTATCTACTTGCATCTGGGGGTGCTTTCGAACTCCTAGGTTGGCAGGCGCTGGGACTGAGCAACAGGAGCGCACCCCGCCGCGGGGATTCGAACCACCGACCTTTCGATCAGCAAGCCCTAGGCGCTGAGGCTTTAACCCACAGCGCCACCCGCATCCCTACAGATCATAGGGCTCCTTTAATTTCAGTTACCCATGGCATGGCCTAGCTCTTCCTGAGGTGTTGAACTCATGTCTAATACTGTACCACCCCAGATGACAGATGGCCTGCATTCCTAAATGCTCTTCCATATAATAAAAATAAAAAAGATCCCCACGCAAAGAAAACTAGCATTTCATGGAGAATGGTGTCCACCCATTCCTCTCCCCACATGCTGTCTAGGTGTGATGAGTTCTGTATAGAGGATCACTCAATAAGTTCATATTGTTTGACACCCCCCTCCACTTTCTTAGCCACTTGCTATCCAGTCATGGAATTTGCATGGGTTGCATCCAATGTTAGAGTAGGTATGTTAAAATTAGTGTACATGACTGAGTGAAACTTTTTTAAAAAAATTGTGCAAATAACGATCAGTTATAGTTATCCCAGTTACATACATCATCTCCTAGCCCTTCTTGCCTGGATTTCCCAACCTATCTTCCCTTGACACCCTAACCCAATCACTTTGGTTTTCTGCAACTCTTAAAGTTTTCCAAACCTTCCCTTCTCTATCTTCCACTCTTTGTTATGTTTACTGGTGTTCATATGTTTAACCCTACTTGTAAAATTATATTTACACAGTTTCTTTTTAAAGTTGTTCCCACTTGCTCAATACTGTTTTTCCCTTTGAAGTTCTTATTTTGGCCATCATCGTGGCTAATTTTACATATTCTATTAGTTTAAGCAACCACTGGTCTTTGGGCGGAATTTTCCTCTCCTTCCACATTTTAGTGTGTATGTAATACGTAGTACATAGTACCCTTCCTGTAGCTGTTGCATAAAGGAAGAGGTGTTTTTTTTACTTTATCTGGGATTTCCTGTCCCCTTACAGCTAACAAGAATTCTTTTGGCTTCTTGGGGCTCTGAGTGATACTTAGTTGGATACAACTCTATGAAATTTGATTCTGGAAGATGTAGTGATGACCACTAACTTGAATGGCTTTAAAGGAGGATTAGCCAAATTCATAGAGGACAAGGCTATCAATATATCTACTCTAACATTGGTTGCAACCCATGTAAATTCCATGACTGGACAGGAAGTAGCTAAGAAAATGGAGGGGGGTGTCAAACAATTTGAAATTACCCCAATGGCTATGTTCTACATCTACGGTCAGAGGCAGTCTTTCTCTGAATACCTACCAGTTCCTGGAAATTACAATTTGGGAGAACACTGTTGTGTTCAGCTCCTGCTTGTGGGCTCCCCATTGGAGTATCTGGCTGGCCACTGTGAGAACAGGGTGTTGGACTAGATGGGCTCCCTTTGACCTGATCCAGGGCTGTTCTTACATTCTTAAGGGATACAAGCTCAGACACAGGCCATCTGCCTAAATAAGAAGTAAGTCAATGTGTGGCTTCAGAACTTTCACAATAGACACTGAAGCTATTACCTGAAGTTGATGCACCAGCACTGTAGCTTGTCTTGGGGATTTGAGTTCTTCGGGAATGACAGAAATGGTAGGGTCTTGACATTTCTGCACAGACCCTTCCCCACTGCTCAGCAGCACCTCACGGACAATCTCAGCAGGAGACTTGAAGACCACTGGCTTCCCAGATTCATTGGTCCTCGCTGGGGGGGTCTTCCCCCGGGGTGGATGGTAGCTTTGTGCGTTCTTTGGAAACTTCACTCGAGGCTCCACTTTGGACAGATCTGGAAGCGGGTAGTTGAGCTGCCCTCGGCCATACTGCAAAGTCTCAGTTGTTGCCAGGTTTACTGGACTACTTTCTTGGACAGGCTTGCTCAAACTGGGCTCTCCTGCCCTTTTCCAGGCAGCTCTCCCCTGTGGGCTCAGGGACCTGGACTGCCTTTTGAATTTGGATGGTAGTCCATGAGGAACATCTATTTTCAGCTTCCACACCTTTTCCAGCTGCTTGTAGCCAACTTGCCTTGGGGTATGAGATGTTTCCATTGCCCCACTTGGTTCCAGAAGCTTCTCCTTCGGTTTAACAGTGGCTAAAGGAAAACACTGAGTTGTTCTGGCTTTGCCAGCAGTGGCAGCCACCTTGTCAACACCTTCCTTAGGGTGGCCCAGGTTCTCTATAAAGGAGGATTCTGGTAAGGTCTCAGCCTCAATGCTGGAAAAATTTGGAACATGGTCTACAAACGAGGGGCTATGACTGCTGCCCATGGAACCCCCAAAAGAGCTGCCATGAGGACTTTTCCTTGATGGGGAAGTAAGTGCTGTTTCCTCTGGAAACTTCTGAGTCTTGCCAAGCTCATAGGCATCTGTTTTCAAGAGGGTGCATTCCAGAGGAGGCCTGGAAGGAGAGGCACTGAGGTTGGAGTTATCAGAAAACTCTTCTCCACCTTCTGAGATAAAACTGTAGGATTTGCTGCTCTTGTACAAGGCCTGTGGGTCTCTCAGTGCCTCAGGACTGGTGCTATACTCTGAGCCATACTGGACCTCATATGAGAGCTCTGGGTAGGTCTCTCCCTCACTGCTAGCATCCAACTCCCCTGCTTGTTTCTCCAGATCTTGGGAGCTGCCTGGATCCTGGTCTTCTTCTGGGGCACCCAAAAGTTGGTCTCTCTGTGGATGCCAGTAGGAAATCGGACCTTGATCATTGGGGCTTCCATTGTCCTCTAGATGTTCTGTGGGGAAGGAAGAAGAGAATGCTTAAATATATCCCACTTTTGAGCTTAATGCAGAAGGCAGGCATTAAAATACTAAATTAGATTAAAAGTCCTAGACCCCTTCCAGGAGCTCAGGGTAATTCCATTTAAGACCTCACGACTTTACCAAAATTTCAGGAAGGCCTTTAGATCCTTTCCTCATCAAACATAAGGGTTGTATTCAATGTTAGTCCTACCTAGAGCACACCCACTGGCATAATTAATTCATCCCACCCCACACCCTCTTGCTGACTCTGCAGAAACTTGAGCCAGTCACTGTTGCTCAGCCTAACCTACCTCACAGGGTTGTTGTGGAGATAAAATGGAAAAGGGGAGAGTAACGTATGCAGCCTTCCTTCCTGCTGCTCCTAGAAAGTGGCATTCATAAGTATACCACACCTGAACATGAAGGTTCAATCTACCTTTTGTGCCCCATTGACATTGACAGATCTGGCATACATGAATGCACCTAATTTCAAAACCATCTGAACCAGACTGCCATCACCACATTTGTGACAGGGAGTTCCATAACTGAATAATGTATTATGTGCCCATCTTTTTGCCTGTACTGAATCCAATGAGCCTGAGTTCTAGCATTATGGAAGAGGAAGAAAACAAAAAAAAACCTTTGTTGACTTTCTCCACATTATGTGCCATGTGGTAAACAACTATCTCATCCCAGCTTCATCATCCAGAAGATCTGAGAAGTGTGAGAACTGGCATTTGGCCTCAGTGTGTGTATTTCACAACATTAAAACTCCACACAAATTCCATGCCAGCCACAGCTGAGATTCTGACATCTGTATAAATTATGCAAATTTGCAAAAACCATGTGCATTTTGCATCTCTCATTCTGGTTTTGCTAGTAACAGTAGGAAGTTAAAGGGCACTGTAGCTCCAAAACCACTGATAACCTTACTCAGCTGCCTCTCTGGTCCCGTGTTGGGACACAGGTGGCGTAGTGTTCATGGATGCTGATAGAGTGGACTGTAGGGAGTTGGAGTCAACTAATTCTAGCTTTGTCCCTCTCTTCCTCCTCCCTGCTGAGTTCTACAAAGGACATCACTTGAGACTACGGAGGAGGAAGTTGGCAGGCAGGACCACCCCCTGGACTGGATGTAAGTAAGAAGGGAGGCAGGTTGAGACTGGCTGAGGACTCACTGAGGGTGGTGGGGCAGTGCCCCATTTGCCCTAATAGGCCAGCCTCCTACTGGTTATAATCTACTTTCACTCAATCGGCCAATGTTCGTAGAGAAGGGTCAACCAGATCTCCTGTGTTACTCACTGTGTCGGTCTGCAGGATTCCCAGGGCTGGTTGCCCCTGCACATTCAAAGTCCTGACGTTCACCCAAGTCAGACCCCCAGTTGCGTTCTGCCAAAAATTCTTGGTTGCTCTTAAGCTCTTCCATACGTTCAACATCCTCCAGGATCTCCTGAGGAGAAGAGACACCCTGCCGATCCAGGTTCCTCACAAGCCTGCTTCTTGCCATGCCTGGGTCTCCGTCCAGATCTTCACGCCTTTCGAGCTCATCTTCCTCCTCCTCCTCCTCCTCCTGCAGGCGGAGGTGTTGTGCTTCAAAGTCATCCCTTGCTGCATTGGACATCCCCGCAGTCACTGATAAGGCACACTGATGAAGGGTGGCGTGGTGGAATAACCTCCCGGGGGGGAGCACAAGGCGGGAGCGAGACTCACTTGTACCGTTTCATCGTTGCTTCTGCAAAGAGCTGAGGGGTGTCAGGGGGTGGTACGAGCCTTGGGAAAAAAAGTAGGTCACATTGCAGTTTCATTCAGCACTTCCACACATCCTGTCCCCAGGCTGTAGGGGGCGGGGTAAGACAAGAGAGAGTTTGAATGGCAGTCAGGAAAGTGGGCTCATATTTTGCTCATAGAACCCTTTTTTTTGGCCTTTTCATTCAATGGTTAACATTTCTGTTGGCCAGTAAGACATACTGCCCCCTCCTTGCAAGGGATGGCAGTCAGCAAACACAGGCTGTCCCTGGAGACAGAACTGAGAGAAAACAGCAAAAGTGGTTGACAGTGTTGGTTTTCCAGGAACTGTCCTTAAATAGATTTCTAGTTTTTGGCTAGCTGGAGAGCTTAATGTCATGAACCCTAGCCTGACTTTCCAGCACAAGTGTATGGGTTGGCAAACTAAGGCCCAGGGGCCAGATCCGGCCCAATTGCCTTCTGGATCCGGCCCACAGATGGTCCGGGAATCACCACGTGGATCGCTGTGGGGATTCTGATTGTTCAGGCTGTGCCATTGCCCCCCCCTCTCACACACACACACCATGGCAGCGCCTCCTCCCTCCCTCCTCCTGGCTTCTACCCGCCCTGCCTAGAGGAGGAAGGGGGCTGGGTTTTGTTGAGCCATGGTTGGCTGAGCGCCATTTTACGCAGCCCCTCTCCAGAGCCAGCTCTTTTGGCTACTCAACGTCCCTCCACCGCCACCACTGACAGCCCTTGCTACTCGCAAGGCAGAGGAGCCGCAGTTGGCTGAGTGCCATTTAAAGCAGAGCAGTCCCTTTCCAGAGCCAGCCCTTTCGTGTCACTCAGCATCCCACCACTGCCACTGCCAGCCCCTGCCCCTCATAAGGCACAGGCAAGCAGCCACCAGGGCTCATCCAGTGCTGTGGAGAAGGGAGGGGAGAGTCGTGGGGTTTTTTTTCTTCAAAATATAGTCTGTCCGCCCCCACAAGGTCTGAGGGACAGTGGACTGGCCCCCTGCGGAAAACATTTGCTGGCCCCTGGCATGGACTCTCAGGCCATTCTGTGTGGCCCTCAGAAATCTCCCCAGTCCACCCCCTTCAGTTGCCTTGCTTTGCATCCTTCTTGAGTCGCCCCCGCATGTCCTGGCTGTGTCCTTGAATTCTGAGAATTGCTCTTGCAATAGAGAAGGATGATTGTGCGTAGAAACTAGCCTGCTGAACAAAGGTAAAACCTATATTCATTGCTCGGTCTGTTTTTGCCTCTGGCTCTGTCCATCCCTGGTGGCCCTGGGAAGGCTGCCTAGAATGGAATGAGGCCCCCAGGGTGAAAAAGATTCCCAACCCAATTTGATTGTAACACTCTTTTGCTGCTTTCTCTCCTCGGATATCCTGCAAGAGACCCAAGGCTTATCCCAGGAACAAGAAACTTAGATAAAAGGGGGAAACTGTGGAACTTTAAAAATCAGTGGTGGGAGAATGCCATTGCAGGGCAGCTGGGATAGAGTCTTAGATCAAGGTAGAGATGAGGAACTGTCTTTCTGCTGCAGCCTACATTCCCTTGAGGATTACCTGGTGGCTGTGCTTGCTCACAGTGGGCATGTCCAAAGCCAAGAGTGGACATGGCACACCTTTTCCTCTCTCTCACAGCCCCCTCCTTCTCACCTGAATGAACTTAAGCCAAGGATTGAATGAAAATGTGCTGAGGGCTGGATTGAAGGCCAGGAAGACCTGGATTCAAATACCCACTCTGGGACAGCTTGTATTAATCACCAACTCTTGGCATAGCCTACCTCACAGTCTTGTTGTAAGAATGAAATTTGGTGAATTTGTGTGAAGAAGAGACCCCTTGGAGGAAGACTGGCTTCTCCTGAGGCTAATACCAGTTTGCACAATAGATTCTGCTCTCTTCTTCTTCCACACACACACACACACACACACACACACACACACTTCAGCCTCCCCTTCCATACAGATGGTAGACACAGAAATTCCAGTATCAGGCAGTGCCATTTGCCACAGGCAAAGTGTGACGCAGCTGCACACGGGGGGAGGGAGTCTTCTATCCTCTCCAGCCAAACTGTAGTGTCTGAAAAGGTTCCATTCATTCCAATGGAGAGGTGGCATTGATTCCAGAGCCAGCAAGGCAATAAAGGACTCATCTCACACAGAGCTGAGGAACTCAAAGGGGGCATTCACACAATCATAGACTTCAAACAGGGGTTCTTCACCAAAACTGTTATTAATCCCAGAGCAAAAAATGAACAGATGCTGGTATTCTAGACCAAGGAAATTGAGGATTGGGCAACAGCTCCTGCTCCAATCAAAGGAGGGCATTGAGGTGGGTCGATGAGGAGTGCAACTGGGTGAGACTGTGGAGAGTTCCAAGGGGCAGACAGAGAGCCTGGAGGGCCACATTTGTCTCCTGGCCTTGAGGTTTCCTACCCCTGATCAGGCATGCCAACTCTGGGGGTCAGAGGTGTCATCAGCCCCCTCAATATTCCTTAGCAGGGGGTTCAGCCCCCTGAAAATCAAAGATGCAGAGGAGGCCAGGTTGCTCCAGCCTGAGAAGCAGGTCAGGCAACATTGCACAGCAGGCAATCAAAGATTCACATAATCCACTAAGATCATAGACTTCAAACAGGGGTTCTTGTGCACAGCTGTTGGGAGTAGGATTATGTACAAGGTGGACAGAATATATGAAGACTCCAGCTGGATTAGGCCAAAGACCCACCTAGCAGTCTCCATTTGGGGAAGGAGCTTACCTCAGTGATAAACCATCTGCTTTGCATGCAGAACATCTCAGGTTCAATCCCTGGCATCTCCAGAAAGGAGTGGGAGAGTACCCTCTATGAAATCCTGGAGAGGCACTGCCAGTCAGCATAGACAATGCTGAGCTAGATGGACCAAGGCAGCCTCTTATGTTCCTATCCTGCTCTCACAGTGGCCAACCAGATGCCTCTGGGGTGCAGGACATGAGTGCAACAGCACTCCTCCCTAATAGCAATTCCCAGCATACTCTCTGATTGCGGAGGAACAGTATGGCCAATGTGCCTAGTAGTTATCCACATGGATTTGTCCAATCCTCTTCTAATGTCATTCAAGTTGGTGGCTGTCACCACATCATCTGGGAGTGAGTCCCATAGTTTTAAGTATGGGCTTCCTTCTTCCTGCATGATGCTCCACTTGAGGTGGACAGGGCTTCTGCCCCCACCCCACAATGGAATCCATCAAGGTAAGGTCATGCACAGTCCATAAGGGTTTGCAGCTCACTCTGAGGTTATGCAAATGCAACCACATTACCTGGGTTCCACTTGCAGCTCCTGGGCTTGCTGCAGTCCAGCTTGGCTGAGAAAGATCCATTAGCACACAGCCTCCTTTGTTCACCACTGTTTGTTATGGGAGACTAAGTGGCCTTCACTTTCACTGTCGCCCAAGGCTGCTTTTAAAGAGGGGCCTCTCAATAAGCCTGCATGATTTTTCTCTATTGTGTGACTCTCCTTTTCTTACACACACACACACACACACACACACAGAGAGAGAGGGAGAGAGAGAGAGAGAGAGAGAGAGAGAGAGAGAAGCTAGTTTCCTCCTACACCAAAGGCACCAGTAACCACTCATGCTGTCTCTTCTTGCTTTCCCTAAAGCCATGAGTTCACGACCCCCTTTACCCCTCTCTAGAGAAAAGTCCTTTCATCCACTCTGTTTCTCCACAGGTTAAATATATGAGTTAGAGAGAAAAAAATCCATCCAAAGACTCCCAAATCCTCTACCGAGGCAATCTGAATTCTGGAAAAAAACATGCAAGATCAAGACCACACATCTACAGTGGACGCTCGGGTTGTGAATGTGCTCCGTGCAGGATGCACATTCACAACTTGCATCTGCATGTCTGCGCACGAGCGGGTTGCGATTCAGCACTTCTGTACATGCGCAAAGTGTGATTTAGCGCTTCTGCGCATGTGCAATCACCAAAACCCAGAAGTAACTTCCGGTTTTGGCGGTCCGCAACCCGAAAAAGCACAACCTGAAACAGCTGTAACCCAATGTATGACTGTACATGGCACTATGCTCCATTGAACTAAGCTCCTAGTTCTCACTGAGGTGGGCAATATGTGTCTGAGTCTCCCACTTTATGTGAGGGCTCACATGATGCTCCTCTGTAACACCACACATGTTCCCTGCACTTAACAAGCTAGTGACTCAGGGTTTGGAGACTAGCCACTTCTCCTAGTTTTCTACATGCAGGATTTTATTTTTGTCTTGCATTTTGTTATGCAGCAACCTTTTGAGCTTATGAGCCCCACCTGGAGTCTGGACAGAAGCAGGGCAAACACCAGTTGGCCACCTCAGTGAGACTTGCCTCTGAGTAAATAATGTGCCTAGCATCCCAAGACACTGCTCCTTCTCCTGTGTTAAACACCTCTCCACCCAGGAGCAAAAAGAACCAGCGCAACAAACACAGCAAGGCCACATCTGAAACTGGAGACAGCTGGTAATTGCCGCACTTGGGAACCAAGCACATCACTATGGATTAAATCTAAACTGTGACCATGGAGATTCTCAGCATGAAGCTTTTCTGAAGGACAAACCAGAATAGGCACAAGAAGGACAACTCACCAGTAAAACAGCGACTTGTATTGCTCCTCTGCTTATGATATTAATGAAAAGAAAAGCTGGAAACCTAAGTGGTGTTCCGTAATGCTCCTCTTTTTGAGCTTTTTCCCTTTCAATAGGGAATGTGACAAATTCATGAAGAATGGGTTTATCAAAGGCTGCTAGCTGTGGTGCCCATATGGAACCTTCATGTCCCTAGGCAAGGTATCCGAACACCTGTCATGTTCTGGTCTGACACTGGAACCGAAAGGAAAAGCACCAAGGCTGGAAGACCATGGACAGCTCCAAATGAGCAGCTTGCTTACACAAAGCTTGAGAGCAGATCGAGGCCTTTAATGCCTGTGCCTCCCTCTTCCAGGCTCCACTCCCTTGAGAGAACTTCAGAGGGCCAACCCTCTGTCCTGAAGATGGGCATTCCCTCCGTACTACAGCCTCCCTCCTGGTGATGCGCAGTGGGAGGCATCTGGAGCTTCAGGCTCAGGGGAAGGTGTCCAGGAGGATCCAGGGAATGGCCCTACCAGCTCCAGTTATCTGGGAGGTTCCTCTCATTGTTCTACAACCATCTCAGGTGCAAATGTTTCCCAATCTTCCACAGTCAACTCAGACCTGACCGAGCCACAACAGCTGCTCCTGCAGCCTCTGATCATGAAGACACCAGTTGCTAAATAGGTAAGGACGTGTGAGGGCTGTTGCCTTCATGCCTTGAAAATATCTGACTGGCCCACTGTGGGAAGCAGAATTCTGAAATAGATGAGCCCTTTACCCTGATGCAGGAGGGCTATTCTTAAGGTTGAAACACATGGTTTTTTCTGATGTCACAGAGAATGCTGGCATGCAATGCTTGGACTGGGAACAACCTTTAAGAAATCTGCACAGAAGCTGAGACCTGCCTCTGTTCCAGGTGGGCTCTTCAGATATTATAATAGCCTGTTCCTCTGTTCTAAATTTACATGAGACTTCCAGTAGCCTCCTCCACTTTTGCTTAAAGGTAGAGGTGAAGGGACCCCTGACCATTAGGTCCAGTCGTGGCCGACTCTGGGGTTGCGGTGCTCATATCGCTTTATTGGCCAAGGGAGCTGGTATACAGCTTCTGGGTCATGTGACCAGCATGACTAAGCCGCTTCTGGCAAACCAGAGCAGCGCACGGAAACGCCGTTTACCTTCCCGCCGGAGTGGTTCCTATTTATCTACTTGCACTTTGATGTGCTTTCGAACTGCTAGGTTGTCAGGAGCAGGGACCGAGCAACGGGACCTCACCCCGTTGTGGGGATTCGAACCACCAACCTTCTGATCAGCAACTCCTAGGCTCTGCAGTTTAACCCAAAGCGCCACCCGCGTCTCACCCTAAATTACACCTAGAACTGTACTCACAAGCTACAAGTCCTACTTCTATTTTTCATCCAAATCCTGAACACACAGAGCTTCGTACAGGCAGAGGTCCCAAAAAGAACCTAAGATGAGCGTTCTGGATCAGGCCAATGACCCATCTAGTTAGTTCAGTAACTTTTTCTCACAGTGGCCAACCAGATGCTTGTGGGAAGCCCACAAACAGAACCTGAGCCTAACAGCCCACTTGCAATTCCAGGCAAATGGTATACAGAGGTGTTGGGGGTATAAGAAGAGACCAGATGAACCAGGACAAAGGGGACTCATCTTGCCCAGCATCCTGTTCTCACAGTGGCCAACCTGATGCCTGTGGAAAGCACGTAAGCAGGACCATAGTGCAACATCTCTCTCCCCACCTGTGATCCCCAGCAATTGGTGCTAAGGGGCCAATTGCTCCCAACAGTGAAAGTAGAAAATAGCCATTGTGGCTAGAAGCCTACTGAACTTTACATCTGTGGCTCTGTGTGGCTTTGCCTCTGGCCCTTCCTAGCCCTGGCACATGGCTCCCAGTAAGGTTTCCTGAAAAGTAATACAGCCCTCAGGCTGAAAAAAAAATTCCACTCTGATGTACGCAAAGGACTACCTGTTTCTGAAATGTTTTTATATACAGTGGTTCCTCAGGTTACATACGTGGCAGGTTACATACGCTTCAGGTTACAGACTCTGCTAACCCAGAAATAGTACCTTGGGTTAAGAACTTTGCTTCAGGATGAGAACAAAAATTGTGCGGTGGCAGCAGGAGGCCCCATTAGCTAAGAACTGTTCAGGTTAAGAACAGTTTCAGGTTAAGAACAGACCTCTGGAACGAATTAAGTACTTAACCCGAGTTACCACTGTAAATGGAAATGATTCTTAACAAGGCCTGCAGATGAGGCAGGCAAGAAATGAATTTGCAAAAAAAAAAAACCCTTACAGGACAAAAATCAGAAAAAGTTGTAGACAGCCTATTTGCTACCCGTATGATCTCATCAACTTTTTTTGAGTTATTTCATTTCTATTGCACCATCTCACTTCCTCAGTTGGGCCTCTCCTGCTGTTTCTGTCTTCTGCTTTGCTTGCCAATCTCCAAAAACATTATAGCAAAACCACAAGCACATCAGCACTGCAGAAGGGATTCTGCAGAAAGGACAAAGGTAGGGGTGCCAATGAAAGATCTGTGGCTCCCTCCAGAATGGTGGGTAATTGTTGGTTTGTGAGTATATTTCACAACACGTAACTGAAATAATAACAGTGTATTAGCCATTGATTTATACTGGACTGTCCATGCATCATTCCACTTTTGTTCTGCGGTGCTTCCCCAATGTTACCACATTATCACTGTTGAGAGGGACACTCTTTGTGATTTGTTATGGGGTTTCCACAGGAAGCTATGGGGCAATGCCTGACTAGAAATGAAATAGTCCTGAAACATCTGTAGGCACAAACAATATTGGAACAGGATTGCATATAGATGCCCCAATACCATCATGAGCACAAATAATCATGAATGCACAATAAAACAGATGTTTAGAAGGGACCTTTTTGTAAGATTCACCCCCACCCCGACACCCCAATCCTGGTCACAGCACGTTGCTCTTTCTTAAGAGACAGCTGATCTATCTCAGTTTACAACTTTTCTGATTGCAGCAATGGTCAGCCCAGCCTCAAAACAACATGTGATGGAACTAATATTACAAGACCAAAACATGCCTTAAAGTAAAATCTCCACCCAGTACAGCTGAAGATGTACTTCCTTGGGCTGTAGATTTTGTTTTTTAAACTGCTCCTTATCCACTTTTCTCATGCAAAGTTTACTACCAGCTGAATTCTGCTTACAGTATAATCCCATTTTAGGAACATAGGAAGGTTCCTTATACCACTAGTCAGACCACTAGTCCACATTGCTCAGAACTGTTAACACTGACTGCCAGCAGCTCTCCAAGATTTCAGGCTGCAGTCCTTCCCAGCCCTACTTGGAGATGCTGGGGATTGAACCTGGGATCTTTTTGCATGCAAAGCAGATCCTCTACCACTGAGCCACACCCCCTTCTGTTTTCTCAAAAGAAAGGTCTACGACAAGCAGTGGAACTTAGTTCCAAGAAAGCATGCCCAATAATGCATAGTTATGATAAACTGCATACAGTTGTACCTTGGTTCTCAATCTTAACCCGTTCCAGAAGTCTGTTCCAAAACCAAAGCATTCCAAAACCAAGGCACACTTTCCCATAGAAAGCAATGCAGAATGGATTAATCCATTCCAGACTTCTATAAACAACCCCTAAAACAGCCATTTAACATGAATTTTACTATCTAACAAGACCACTGATCCATAAAATGAAAGCAAAAAACAATGTATTGCAGTCACACAATCAATCCATCAGTAGCTGAAGTGGGTTCCACACAGTCACAAAAATAAAAGAAAAAGAGCCGCAAAAACACAAAATAAATAGCAAAAACAGACAGACCTCAGCATAACACTCAAATCGGAAGTGCAACACTCAAAACAGAGCACGTTCGGCTTCCAAAAAAAGTTCGCAAACCTGAACACTTAGTTCCGGGTTTGCAGTGTTTGGGTTCCAAGTTGTTTGAGTACCAAGGCGTTTGAGAACCAAGGTATCACTGTACTCTTAAAAAACAACAGCCCCATGTTCCAAGCTAAACAAAACTGTTTACTCCTGTACCTTTTATTGATTATTTAAAGTTATACATATTTGTAGATGTGAGACTTGCAGCAAGATTCTACTGCAGGGAGTGTTCCTCTTGAGGCTGCCAGCCAGCCATGTTGTCTTCCACTATACTCCTTTCCATTCCCATCCCAGTCAATTTTTCATTCTGCACCCCACCCTCTGCCCCCCAAAACCCAGTCTGTATTCTATGGTGGCTAAGCATGGGTCTGCCCTTACTGGACCATCTGGCTGTCTCCCCTATTCCTTTGGTATTCTGCTAGAGATGTTTTGGTACTAATGATAAGCTTTGGGGTCCACCTTCCCCGCTAAGCCTACTGATATCTCCCATTCGTATGTGGAGGGTACCATTTTGGTATCATGTTACTATTGGTTACCATTTGCTTACTCTAAACTTAAGAAACAGAGGTAATTTATATAGGATTTCTTTTCTTTTTGAACAGCTTATTCAAGCTACTTTATCTGCACCCATTATTCCCTCTCACTGGTTCTCTCCCCCAGTAAATGATAACTCCCACTTTTTTTTCCCTTTGGGGGATGCCTTGTTAATATTTTAGTGTGAGCTTTTAAATGGCAGGCAGAATCACCCCCTGAATGGTTATAAGTGAGGAGACAGGAAGGTGAAGGCTGGCTGAAAGCAGACTGAGGCTGATGGGGCCCATTAGCCCCAGTAGACCAGCCACCACTACTATTTGCTTTTGGAATTTTGGGAATTAATACATTGCACCATTTAATTCTGATTTTTCTAGTCTTGGAGAAAGGTAAAGAAGCCCAGCCCTTTGGCCAGTAGAAAGTTTATTCAGAAATTCTGCCGGCTTCTGACACTTCAGATGACATTGCCCAGACATTTCCAAACCTATAATCATAAGGATTAGAAAACGTACAGATTTTTTTACAGAACATGCCACTTGGAACTGGGACCGTAGGAACATGAAGCTGCCTCTGCATCTCTTAAATGTTAAGACTTAACAGAAAGGTACAAAACCTTTGTCAGTAACAGCAGAGGCTCTTTAAGTATAAGGCTGAAATCAATAATTTGAATGAATTTATTATGGTCACAGCCCAGAAATACAGAGATATACAATGGTAGAGAACATGTAAATATACATAGGTTAGAATTAAACTCTATAAGCTAGAGCACAGTAAATAATACGGATATAAAACCGTTAAAATATGTAGGTTAAGACCTTAGCTGCTAATTTAAAATATGCATGTTAAGACATTGGCCATTAGATACATTCAGAGCATGTCTCCTTAGTTTTATAGCAGCAGCACAAAATTTGGCCACTTTTAAGGTAATCTCTGGTTCCCGGTCCTCTATTAGATATTTTAAGTAGTGGTCTTCAGATCTGCTTGGGATTCATTACATGATTGGAGTGATAAATATCAAACATATGTTCCTATAGTAATAACAACATAATAGGACATGAGTAATAGTTTCAGCTTCCTTCAGACCACATGGGCATATTCTATCTGAATATGATTTACCTTCAAATCTGCCCTGCACTAATGCAGGTGGTAGGACATTGAATCTGGCATGGGTAAAAGATCTTCTAAATTTGGGTATGTCTAGCTTGGATATATACCTCACTGAAGTAAACCCCCTCCCATTATCTTTGATTTCTGGGTACTTGGTCATTTCACTCACATGGCATTGCAATTCAACATCCCAGATAGTTGCTTAATCAGTTATTTGTGCTAAGGGGAATTGGATCTGTTGAATGGGAAATTTTCTTACAGCAAGGTTGGGGGGGGGGCAGTCATTAAAAATGCCATTCCAGATTTGCCCCAACTCAGAATCAAGACAAAAGAAAAAACAGGCTGGCAGGCAGAGATAAACACATTGGCAGTAAATGCTCAGCCAGTAGGCAGAGACAAAAACTAGCAGATTATCAATCAGGGATGGAGGAGTGTTGATGACCACTTTTCCTTGACTGGTTACCAGATGATTGCTTTATGCAACCTCCTGGTTCAGAAACAGGAGCACCTTGAAGCACCAGTTGCTAGGCCAGAACAGCAGCAGAAGGCTGTTGCACTCACACAGAGCTTGTGGACTTTCCCAGTTGCTGGGAACCACAAATGGGAAGAGGTGCTGTTGCACTCAGGTCCTGTTGGCAGTCTTCCTGTTGAGGCATCTGGTTGGCCACTGTGGATTAGATGGATCATCAGCTTGATCCATCAGGGCTCTTCTTAGGTTAACTGGAACCTAAGTTAGCCACGTGTGGGAGGGAGATCTACATAGACATTTGAGGCTGATCCAACCTAAGGTTGTTGTGAGGAATAAAATGTGGAAAACCAAGTATGCAGTCTTAGGGATATAAATGTAATAAACACCAATCAAAAGAGGCATGAACGCACTTACACCAGTATTCACTAAGGGGCTTAATGGTCTTATGAGTCAAATTCACTGGCGGCCCCATCATCACCTTTTATTTCTGATGTTAAGAGACCTGTGTTCTTGCTATTGTAGCCAAAGCAACACCATCCATGCAGAGGAGAGGAGCTTAGAGAAACCCCAAGATTTGTAGAAATACAATGAATACCCCCCCCCAAAAAAACCCAGGAATGGGATTTAGCATATTCAGTGGCCAACTATATAGAATGGCGATGGGGAGCTTTTTAAAGCCCAATTCCCCCTTTAATTGCCCCCCTTCACCAAAAATGTTTTTAATCCCAGAGCAAAAAATGAACAGATGCTGGTATGTTAGGCCAAGGAAACTGAGGGTTGGGCAACTGCTCCTGCTCCAATCAAAGGAGGGCATTGAGGAGGGTCGATGAGGAGTGCAACTGGGTGAGACTGTGGAGAGTTCCAAGGGGCAGACAGAGAGCCTGGAGGGCCACATTTGTCTCCTGGCCTTGAGGTTTCCTACCCCTGATCAGGCATGCCAACTCTGGGGGTCAGAGGTGTCATCAGCCCCCTCAATATTCCTTAGCAGGGGGCTCAGCCCCCTGAAAATTAAAGATGCAGAGGAGGAAAGGTTGCTCCAGCCTGAGAAGCATCTCCCAACATTGCACAGGCCAGCACAGTCTTCCACTAGGCCAGCCTGCACAGTGTTGGAAAATATGTGTAATATCACACAATGAGCCATGTACTGCCACCCCCATCTTGGGGGCTACCCAGCACCTGTGCCGCTGATATAGACCATTCATATTGAAAGACAGTCTATCTCTAGTTACCAGTCACTTGTGGGTGAAAGAAGGGGAGGTAGCTTTCATGTCCTCCTTGTAGGGCTCCCCAAAGCATCTTGTTGCCTACTGTGGGAAGCTGGGATGGGATGGGCTTTTGGGTCTAATCCAGCAGGACTCTCTTTATGTCCTTATGAGAGGGTCAGTTTCTCCCAGGCCCTTCAAATATTGTCCCCTCCCATTCACACATCAAACTGAGAAAGGCCCAGTCTAAATAGAAAGGGGTGCAGCAAGACAAAATGAGTTGAACTAGAAACAGAACATATTCATCCAGGATGACACTATTTATTTATCTAACTTGCAATTGATCCATTGCTAATGTATCACATGCCACTGGGCAACTGGCAAAGTGGCATGAGTGCATTAACTCTCATTAGTCATCAGAGTCCATTCACATTCTTTGATCACCCTTCCTGATATATCCAAGCACATTGATCTTTCTCTCTCTTTTTTTCAATTCAAAAAGGTGGGTGGTACAAGCAAACAGGTGAAGTTATGGCTGTCAATCCTAAAAAACCTGTATTTAGGGATCAGTTATAGGACAACTTGGTGGAAATGAAGGCACCAGTTGCAAGAAGCAGCCTCCTAAGTATCACCATTATAATTTCATTTTAAAGCAACTATTTGGATTTTTTAAAAATTTTTTTTATAAAAAAGATAATTTATTATTAATTATTTAAATTTGAATTAAATTAAATTCTGGTGAGGGTGGGAAATTTTCATTACGCAGAGGCCATGGGGTGCAGGAATGAGGTCATCTATATCTGAAGCCTTTAGTAAATACAGGTGATTCAACTTACACAGGGGTTGTGTTCCACGGATAGCATGTAAAGCCAAAGCACATTGGGTTCAATGGCCGATGGGCTTTTCCCAGATGGCTGCCCCCTTTCCATGTTTTTTTTTTAAAGATTTGCCAAGCACATAAAACAAAATGCACTGAAGTTAAATGGATATAAGTTGCAAGTTGCCTGTATCCCTGCTAGTATGTTTCTGAATCTAAGTTGCTGGAAAGTACAGTAGGAGAGAGTGGCTGTTGCACTGTTGCCTGTTGCTTCCCCTAACCACCTGGCTGGCCGCTATGAGAACAGGGTCCTGAACTAGATGTGCCACTGGCCTGATCCAACAGGCTCTTATTACTTTCAGAGGGTGGAAGCAAGCAGATCAGTGGTGGTGGTGGTGAGAAGGTGGAGGAAGAGTAGCCGCATCTGCCTGCTTGCTCTCTGACAAGCAAGCAGATGTCAGCCGCACTGAGAAAGAGGATGGAGGTGGAATAACTGAAGGTGGTGATGGGAGGTGGCTTACAGAAGATGTCCTGCTGAAAAGACCCTCCAAAATCTGAGCCAACACTATTTATTGATGTCAACTTTAAAGCAGTATTCAAATATGAGAAGACAAATCATGGAGGAACATAAGCTGACTTATATGACATAAGTCAGACCACTGCTCTAACTAGATCAGTATTGTCTACACTGACTGGCAGCATCTCTCCATGGGTCAGACAGGGCATCTGAGATGTATGCAAAAAGGTCCCTGGTTTGACCCCTGTCATCTCCACAAAGCCTGGGAGAGACCCTGCCTGAAACCCTGGAGAGCCACTGCCAGCCAGTGTAAACAGCAATGAGCTAGATCATGGGTAGGCAACCTAAGGCCCGGGGGCTGAATCCGGCCCAACTGCCTTCTCAGTCCAGCCCATGGACTGTCCAGGAATCAGTGTGTTTTTACATGAATAGAATGCATGCTTTTATTTAAAATGCATCTTTGGGTTATTTGTGGGGCATAGGAATTCATTCACCCCCCCCCCAATATAGTCCGGCGCTCCACAAGGTCTGAGGGACAGTGGACCAGCCCCCTGCTGAAAAAGTTTCCTGACCCCTGGGCTAGATGGATGATTGGTCTGACTCTATAAAGCAACTTGTTATGTCCTGAACTATGTTGAATACTATGCTTATTGTTACTCCAATGTAAAATGTATAAAGAAGTTTGCAGGTACGTTGTACCCTTCTCCATATTGAAAAGAAGTTGTCAAATTTAGACAACAGCACGCAAAAAAAATTGTTTCCCCGCATTCTACTGAAGGACCCCTGCTTCCTTCTCTCCCTGCTCCCCTCCCTCTCAAGTACTTAAACATTTTTCTATCAGAACATGAAGCATCAATCCAGTTCCGTTTTGAGCAAAGAAAGTCCTTTTAAACAACTAGTGAGAGTTCCTCTGTCTGCTTTCCCCAGAAATACACTGCATCCTGCTACCAGCATGCACAGTATAGAAAAAGGCCAGTTAAGAGGAATCTTACATTTCTCCCCGCCCCTTGCAGTTTAGAGAAGTCAGCTTTGCTAATCAGATTATTCATCTTCCCCGGCCACAGACTCCTCTCCCTCCTAAGTGCTCTGTTCAGCTGCTCACCTCCCTCCTCAAGTATGTCCAAGAGGCACAAAACGGGAAAGAAATCATCTGTTTTCCCAATTCTGTGCCCCTCTGTTCCTGGATTCCCCTCCTTTTTTTAATGTTACCTACTTTATACAGTATTTTGGCAAGTTGTTTGTTTGGCCTCATCTGCACAGCATGTTTAAAGCTGTATCATTATCACTTTAAAAAGTTGTGGGCTCTCCGAAGGAATCCTGGGATGTAGAGAGCTGCTAGAAGAAGCATGTTCCCCTCACAGAGCTACAGTGTTTATCAGTCCATCTTACCAGGGAAATGAGCCTGGGAAACTATGAGAACGTGTGATCACGGCTTGTTGGTGAGTTTAAATGGGACAAGTATCAGAAAATAAGGGCTGTTTGTATACAGCGGTACCTTGGGTTAAGAACTTAATTCGTTCCGGAGGTCTGTTCATAACCTGAAACTGCTTTTAACCAGAAGTACCACTTTAGCTAACGGGGCCTCCCACTGCCGCCCGAGCACGATTTCTGTTCTCATGCTGAAGCAAAGTTCTTAACCCGAGGTACTATTTCTGGGTTAGTGGAGTCTGTAACCTGAAGCGTCTGTAACCCGAGGTACCACTATATAGTAAACTTCAGGTCTGGGAGTGGGGGCAAATGGGGCCCTCTGACCAGCCCATGGGACTGTCTCTAAGCATCACCCCTCCCCAGCCACATCCAGCTTTGCTGGCTCAGCTGGCTCAGCTTTGCAACCTCTTTGCGTGTTTTGACCTTGCTGCAATGTGCAATGTGTAGTAACATGTACTACACATTGTAGTACTACACATTGTAGTAACATACTGAGTGTAGTAACATCACTCAATATGCTTAATATACATATTGAGTGACTATCATGGGTAGGCAAACTAAGGCCCGGGGGCCAGATCCGGCCCAATCGCCTTCTAAATCCAGCCCGCGAATCAGCATGTTTTCACATGAGTAGAATGTGTCCTTTTATTTAAAATGCATCTCTGGGTTGTTTGTGGGGCACAGGAAATCATTCATTATTATTTTTCCAAAATATAGAACGGCCCCCCACAAGGTCTGAGGGACAGTGGACTGTCCCCCTGCTGAAAAAGTTTGCTGACCCCCTGGACTAGATAATACTGATTTTTGTTTGCCTCGATGGAGGACAGAGGTGTGTGTGTACATATGTGTGTCTATACTGTATATGCATGTACATGAAAACAAACAAGCCTGCTATGTCTGCAGCACAAAAGTGACCTCTTCCGGGTAGAAAGATAAATTTTAATTGCTCCACCCACTTTTGCCTCTGGCCCAGCCTACCACTGGGATGTGATGTGGCTTGGAGAAAGTTGCCCAGAAGGGAATGCGGCTCTTGGGCTGAAAAAGACTCCCTAATTCAGTTATATAGGAATGTTTGGAGGCTATGCTATGATAGTGAATCATAGACATACAGTAGTACCTCGGGTTAAGTACTTAATTTGTTCCGGAGGTCCGTACTTAACCTGAAACTGTTCTTAACCTGAAGCACCACTTTAGCTAATGGGGCCTCCTGCTGCCGCCGCACCGCAAGAACACGATTTCTGTTCTCATCCTGAAGCAAAGTTCTTAACCTGAAACACTATTTCTGGGTTAGTGGAGTCTGTAACCTGAAGTGTATGTAACCTGAAGTGTATGTAACCTGAGGTACCACTGTATTGTGGACCACCCTTCCCTTCCAGGTAGTACGGTCAAAGTACCAAAATGATGAGACTTTGAGTTAAACCATATTATGCAACCAATTACAGGATTAAGTCCCAAAGATCTCAGCCCGGCTCACTTCCAAAGAATGGTGCTTAAAGATTAAGACACGTGGCTGCAATTTCTTGGCAAGGAAAGTTTTATGAAATCCAGACATGAATTATCTCTGCGCTCTTAAAATATTGTTATTAATGTTATTAATGTGAGGCAGGCACTTTCCGTGCACTGTTTTCAGCTCCTGCTGAATTTTCTGTTTTGTGTTTTGACAAACCTCCCCAGGCATCAAAGTTTAACGTGCAGCAATTTTAACACTCCATTTTATTACGCATATTAGGTTTTTTAAAAAAAAAAAAAAACTATTACTGGCTTCATTCATTATTTTGATATTTTTAAATAATTAAATGATTTTAATGTTTGCATTTATCACTGTTTTTAAAATGAATGTTTTAGATCATTCTCCATAGACCACTGTGATATTTTCTGTCATGTAAGGGGTGTGTACTTTTTAGAATCATAAAATCAAAGAATTGTAGATTTCAAAGGTACCCTAAGGATCATCTAGTCCAACCCCTGGAATGTAGGAATATGCTGCTGTCCCATATGGGGATCAAACCTGCAACTTTGGTGTTATCAGCACCACACTCTAACCAACTGAGTTAAATAAATAAATAAATAAGCAAGCAAGCAGCTTAAGGTAGAGAAGTACATTTTAATCAACCCATCACTCATCTTTGATTTCTAAACCAGTGGATTTTTAAACCAGTTGCACTCTATCCAGAGGAAAGTTGGTCAGTTATTTACTTATTAGTATTTGTGTCAAGTACCGTATTTTTCGCTCTATAAGACG
The DNA here is from genome assembly GCF_964234715.1 of Podarcis melisellensis. Classification (NCBI taxonomy): domain Eukaryota; kingdom Metazoa; phylum Chordata; class Lepidosauria; order Squamata; family Lacertidae; genus Podarcis; species Podarcis melisellensis. Next base: position 8,557,832 of record NC_138547.1, on the reverse strand, counting down.
CACCAGACCACAAGACACACATAGTTTTTGGAGGAGGAAAACAAGAAAAAATATTCTGAATCTCAGAAGCCAGAACAGCAAGAGGGATCACTGTGCAGTGAAAGCAGCAATCCCTCTTGCTGTTCTGGCTTCTGGGATAGCTGCACAGCCTGCATTCACTCCATAAGACGCACATACATTTCCCCTTACTTTTTAGGAGGGAAAAAGTGAGTCTTATAGAGCAAAAAATACGGTACTTTACTGATTTTCATCAGAACAGATCCCCAAGTGATTTACCAAAAAAAGCAATAAAGCAGTAAAAATTAAATACAGTATGGAAAACATCAAAATCCATAAACAGTATAATATATAAGGCATCAAACTCTGTAACACAGAATTCAACTCATTCAGTATGCTGGCCACTCACTCATTATCTACAGTCCAGCTGTGGGAGAGCTGAGAAGCAGAGCTCTCTCCCTGTTCTCAAGGACAGCCCTGAGAACAGTACTGAGTTCCGTTCTCAGCTGATTAGTTCTTCTTTTGAAAGTAAGCATATAGGATTTTTTATTATTTTATAAAAAATAGAAACTAAAAGGTCTTCCAAACTTAAACTTAAGTGTGAGGATGTCATTTGCTTTTAACATTTTTGAAACTGATAGGAAATGTTTTAAAAGTCAGCCTTACAGCTTTGCTGCGTGATCTGAGATCACATAAATTTTGCAAAGTGGGTGGCTTGATAATTTTAAATTCTGCTTGGCATGTGGCATATTTTGCTTGATTAAAAAACCAAATCTTTGAAAATGAGCCCTTTAATCGGAGCAGATGGGAACCTGTGGCCCTCCAGATATTGCTGGACTCCATCTCCCAACATCTGCAGTCACTGACCATGCTGATTGGGGCTGATGGGAGTTGGAGTCTAACAACTTTTGGAGGGCAACAGGCTGGGTAAGGCCACAGTACGACAAGGAAGCTCTCTCTCTCTCTGTGTGTGTGTGTGTGTGTTTGTGTGTGTTAGAGAGAGAGAAGGAGAGAGAGAGAGAGAGAGAGAGAGAGAGAGAGAGAGAGAGAGAGAGAGAGAGAGAGAGAGAGAGAGAGAGACTGTAGAGTCAGAACATTATATAACACAGAATTTCTCCTTTCTTCTGTACCCAGCTGTGTTTCACATGGTTTGTGTACCATCTGGATACTAGGTTATACTGCAAAGCCACAGACACAGACACACATGTACCCCAGGAGGTAATAAATGAACCCAGAGTTTGCAATGTCACTCACTGGAGCTTTAGATCAAAGACAAAAAACTCTGTTAGCTGAGCAACTCATGAGAACATTCTGGTTGTTGATGGTGGTGGTTCAACAGAGAAGCTTTCAAGTCTCAAATTCTATAAAGCATGAAAGTATGATTGATGTATTTTTTATTTATTTATTACATAGATAGCCTTAAGATTTTTTGATTTTTTTTTTACAGCGAAAAGGATATGAGCCTTTGACTTAAGCTGCTGTTATGTGTCAGACTCTCAGCTTTCCATCTGTAAACTGGGATCTCTGATTGAGCCAGCAATTGCCCTGCCAATATTTGTTCTAGGGGTAAAGGGATAGTGTAAAAAATAATAATAGCAATACCATACAAAGGACCACATAACTCATTTGCTTACTTCTTAGTAGATGCACTGAGTATGACTAACATTGGATGCAACCAGAGTAGACCCACTGCAATCGACGGACCCTACTCACTTAGGTCCAACACATTTAGAATAACACTACTGTAGACTTACTGCCTAAACCAAATTTCAAATATGAACTGGAGGAGAAGGGGGAACTAGAACGTTTATACTGTTGCATATTGAATACCTTTAATAAAGCTGGATATTCATTGGCCAACATCCCCACCTCCTTAAAAGAAAATCAGAGAGGAAGCCTTTCGCATGGCATGGCAAAAGTGGATTGAGAGAAGTCCCCCCCCCCTCATTACACAAAACTTGTGGATAATCAAGGAAGCTGAATATTGGAAGATTCAAAACAGATAAACTAAAGTACTTCTTCATGCAGTGCCCAGTTAACCTATGGAACTCACACCCACAAGGGGCAGTGATGGCCACCAAGAAGAAGAGGAGTAGGAGTTTGGATTTGATATCCCGCTTTATCACTACCCTAAGGAGTCTCAAAGTGGCTAACAATCTCCTTTCCCTTCGTCCCCCACAACAAACACACTTGTGAGGTGAGTGAGGCTGAGAGACTTCAGAGAAGTGTGACTGGCCCAAGGTCACCCAGCAGCTGCATGTGGAAGAGCAGAGACGTGATGGTTCACCAGATTACAAGTCTGCCGCTCCTAACCACTACATGGCTTTAAAATTCATGGAGAAGGCTATCAATGGTTACTAGCCATGATGACTACGTATTTTCTGCCTCCATGGTCAGAGGCAGTAATGTTTCTGAATACCAGTTGCTGGAAACCACAGGAGGGAAAGTGCTCTTGTGCTCGATTCCTGCTTGCTGCTTTCCCATGAGAACAGGATGCTGGGCTAGATGGGATGATCCAGCAGCTAGATGGCCTGATCCAGCAGGTGCAATATTCTTAAGGGGGCAGACAGCTCTTTTGCCCCCAGTCATGTGGGAGAATTTAGGAAGTTCCCTGTTGCTCAGTTTAACTTACACACATAAGCCTGGTGTCATTGCAAAGCATAGCTACTTAGAAGTAAATCCCACTGAGTTCCATGGGACTTGCTCCTGGGTAAGTGTACATGCAGAATTGCAGCCTCAGTAACGAAGTGGTTTCCTTCCCCTCTTCCACTTCCCCTGGAACTAAGAAGGAAAGTCTAAAAACTCTTTCAAAGAGAGAAGCAAGCAGATGAACTCACCAGCCTTAGACTGTTCCCTTCGGTTGCTTAGCAAGTAGCCAGATACCAACAAAACCTCCCTGCAGCCAATGCCTTTTCCCTTTAAGAGGCAACCACAGCAACAACAGGTTCTTCTCCCGCTTTGGGAGAAACAACACACAGAAGGCAGCGCACAATCCTTACCCACGAAGAATTGTAGAGTAGGAAGAGACCTCGAGGGTGCTCTAGTCCAACCCCGGCAATGCAGGAATCTCAACACGAGGCTCCCCATCCAATTTGAAAGCATACTGGACCCCGCTTAGCTTCGCAGATATGCTAGTAGTTTTAGCGCTGCATCACTCGTTAAGTCTGCAACCCTGCATACAACCTTAACTTGGATGTAACATCCCACTGACACAGCGGGACCTACTCCCGAGTAACCAAGCATCGACGTGTGCTACGAAGATTGTTCTTTATTACAAGAGAAAGATTTTATTTCATTGTCTAAGTTGAGCCTTCTGGAAAATCAGGCATAATTGAAATAAACATGAAAAGGGGGAGAGATGCGCAACTGGCGTCATATTGGGGCCACGTTCTCAACTTTTTTTCTCTTTTTCTCAAGAAAAGAGAAAGCGGATCCCGAGCGGGGGGGAGATGGGGGGGTCAAAGCGCCACTGAATGATTTCTCAGTGATGGGGGTGGGTGGCAGGGATTTATCCCGGGCTGCCTCCCCACCTCTTTTAAAGACAGTCTCTCTCACGCGCCCGTTCCCCACACGGAGTCCTTTCCTGAGAGTCGCGAAACGCGGGGTCTCCAGAGCCAGCTACTCACCTGGAGAGAACAGCTTTTCCTTCCGCTCTCCGCGCGCGACAAAGTTTCCGTTCTTCTCTTCCTCCAGCTGCGCCTTCGCGGGCGAGAAAAGAGCGCTTGGCCCCTTTAGTCAATTTCCTGGAGTTGCAACTTTGGCGGCTAACAATAGTCTCCTCCAATACTGGGCAGGGAGATAGCCAGGGATGGAAGAGGCCGGGCTTGGTGGGTCATCTGCATAATACGCCCTCAAGGCTCCTCCTCCCACATCCGCTCGCGTCCGTTAGCAAAGAGGCAGAGTATGCTCTGAAATTCAATGACTGCTAAAAGCGGGACAGTTCTTGCTAAATTGGGATTGGTCGGAAATCGGGGCGGGGCTAAATTTGCATGCAGAGCGACGCGTAAAAAAAAGAGAACCGCTTCTTTTTTTTTTCCTCGCCAGAACGTGGGGGACTCTCCCCACCCGCTGGATTTTGCAAAACACATAGTACAATAATCCCGAAGTGGAGCTGGGCGGGACTGTGGTCCTCCAGATGCTGTTGGACTACAGCTCCCATCAGCCCAGCCAACAACCCTAGTGTAAACCAAGTTTCCTTCTTCCCCCATCAAATATTTCATGGTATCAATGTTTGGTTTGTGTTGTTGTTTTTTGTGTGTGCATATATAGTTTGCTCTGCAGCAGCAGAAGGAGAAATGTTGCTTCATTTATATTTTTGTTTGCTAAAACCTACTTAAGGTTTTCGTAAAGTTGAAAAGATAAACTGTGTTTCAATAAAAGCTAAAAGACCCTCATTTTGCAAAACTCCTCTGTGCCATCTTTATTTCATATAGGCTGCTGCATTTAGGAGTTTTTGCCAATCTCTGCTCCTCATGACCTGAGAAGGCTGTGTGGGTGAACGGGGTGGGGAGCTTGTTTTCAGCTGATTTTATAAAATGTGCATTTAACTGCAGCTAAAAATAAACATTCGCTTGTTTGCACTAATGTGCATCTTCTGAGCTGGAAAAATCCAAGGTTTTCACTGTGTGGAATTTGTGGGGTAATAAACAGAAAGCATGCCCATCTTTTCAGTTAGATGTAGTAGTCGTCACTGATGTGTGCATTTTGTTCTTTTAAATATACAGTGGTACCTCGGGTTACAGACGCTTCAGGTTACAGACTCTGCTAACCCAGAAATAGTACCTTGGGTTAAGAACTTTGCTTCAGGATGAGAACAGAAATCGTGCTCCGGTGGCGCGGCAGCAGCAGGAGGCCCCATTAGCTAAAGTGGTGCTTCAGGTTAAGAACAGTTTCAGGTTAAGAATGGACCTCCAGAATGAATTAAGTTCTTAACCCGAGGTACCACTGTATTGATATTGTCATGGACTGGCTGGATGTAGATTTGTCAGGCATCAGCTGGGGAACCCCCAAGGGAATCCCAGGAGGAGGGAATCAGGGAATTGGTGGTGGGACAATGTATGGTCAGAGGGAGAAAAGGGAGCAGACTGGGAGAAGGTGTTCAAAGCTGAAGAGGTAACAGGAAATGAGCAGGAAAGGCGTCAGAAAGCAGTCCAGAGGCAGAGACACAAGCTGCGTCAGGAGAGGAGGGAGGTCAAAAGGCAGAGATGAGTTAGGCTGGTAAGGAAGCCAGGCTGTCTCGCCCTCCTGCTGCAACCAGCTATCATCCCCCTTCGTCTCCCAGAACCTGAAGAGGTATGAAAAGGGCAGAGCAAAGACAGAGAAGATGACGACGAGCCTCAGATTGCTTGGGAAGGAACAGGGGAAGGAGGACACTTAATGAGCTGTGGGAAGACGGAGACCTTTGGTCCATGTAACTGCCTCATAAGGGCAAGTTCTATTGGGGAGCATTATTCAGCTTGGGGTCTGCATTTTCTTAAGGGCAACCCTGACATGCCAGTGATGGGCGGGGGCCAGAGGCAGACTTGGGTTCGTTCCATGGGCTAGTTTCTTTATGCACACAGCCCTCTCTATCCTCCACCCAGGCAAGCAAGCGGTATTGTCAAGAGTTGAAGGGCACATCCTAGCCAGGCAAAAACACTGAAGGAGGGTGTTGTCTGGGGAGAGTACTGAGGACTAAATAGAGAAGGCCTGCATTTGGCCCCCTAGGTCTGAGGTTCCCCACCCTGTTATAACCAATCAAACAAGTTGTCATTTCCTAACGTATGTCATTTATTGAAAAATTAAAAGCACAAGCTCTTTCATATATAAATACAGTGACATTGCTGGCCATTTACAAGGCATTGTTCATGGCAGGCTGTGAATTGGTGGGAAGGCAGAGTATAAGAACCTCACGCCAGGTGTGTCACAGAGGTTAAACCCCAAAGCATTACAAATGGCGCCCCCTGGAAGCCCCTCTCTCCTCTAGGACTGCTCGAGAAGTGGAGGTGGGCTCTTCCTTCACCCAACCCACAGGTGCTCTGAAGCTGGTGCAAAATGCTACTCTGAAGCAGGTGCAAGCAATGGAAGAGCTTGAGAGGGTGGGGTGAGGTATTCAGACAAGTGACTGGCCAAGTCATTCAAACACAGAGACAAAATAGGCAGAGATGGGACATCTACGCCATAGTTCACCAACCAGATGAGAATGGTTTATGGAAAGAACTATTATCAGGAGGTGACTTGACTCTCTTTGTTTCTCCTCTATGTTCCATTGCTCTTTGTTCCCACAGACCACCCGGCCGGGCTCAGTCTTGGAGTGGTAGCAGAGAAGCTGCTTTGAGTACCAGTGCAACAACCCAAAGCATATATCCTGCATGTGCTCTGTGTGCGGCATGCGTACATGTGTTGCTGGGCTTCAGGTGGGAGTTATCTGGGTCTTGTGATAGTGCATGTGTGCTAACATGCACGTGACAGTCTATTCGAACCCTTGTTCTTGCTTTGTTTCTTCCTTGCATTTGGCTTTTGGACCTTTCTGGGCCCTATCCCTAAAGTGAGACATTAAACTCAGTGACTAGGAAATCAACACAGTCCTTGTCCTTCGCTTTAAATGCCTCGGCGATGATGCGAGCGGCTTCCCGGTGCTCTTTCCCATGCATTGCCACTCCATTCACCTCCAGGATCACGTGGCCCACCTTCAGCTTCCCACAGTTGTGGGCAGAGCCTCCCCTCTGGAGCAGGAGCAGAAGAAAGAAAGAAGATATTAAGAGGCAGAACGAGCTGATATATTGTTGTGAGTTTTGCTGTCCTGAGCAGTCATAACATTGACTTTCGATTTCATTTTGCACATTACTCAGAGAACTCTGGTTATTGGGTGGTTCATAAAGAGATTAAAATAAATAAACAAAATACTTGTATTAACAATAATGCAGAACTTAAAAAAAACAACAAGTATTTTGCTCAATTAATTGCAGGAACATTTTGGTCAATCAAATTCATTATACAGTCATACCTTGTGTTACAGATGCTTTGGGTTGCGCCTTTTCGGGTTGTGCATCACACCAAACCAGGAAGTACCAGAACAGGTTATTTCCAGGTTTCAGTGCTCACACATGCGCAGAAATCGCGCTTTGCACACCCACCCTGGAAGAATGGCAGATGAAAGTGATAGACTATATGGAACTGGCGGAAATGACTGGCAGAATCCGGGACCAGGGAGAAGAGTTGGTGGAAGAAGATTGGAAGAAATTTAAAGACTATTTGCAGAAACATTGTAAAATTAATGAATGTTAAAATGATGTCGGATTGAAATGAAGCGGTTTTAGCAACAAGGTTAAAAAGAATATGTAAAAATGGATTGATAACAGATGAAAATGTAAAGCTACAATATGTTAAGATATAGAATTAAGATAAAAACAAAGAGGGAAAGGATTTGCTGAATTAACCATGCGAACTGGAATACAAAAAAGGGAGGTGTGAGGAGGTCAGGGAAATAAGTAAATGAAATATAAGTCATGAAAAGATTGATTTGTTTTAAATTGTTTTCTATTTTTATTTTTCCTTTTTTCTTCTTTTTTATTATGTAACTTCTTTCTTTCTGTAAAACTTTAATAAATATCTTTAAAATAAATAAATAAATCGCGCTTTGCACATGTGCAGAAGCGCTGAATCACAACCCACGCGTGTGCAGATGCAACGCTGCGGGTTGTGAATGTGTCTCCTGCATGGATCACGTTTGCAACCCGAGCATCCACGGTAAATTCCATTGAACACAGTGGGATTCATTCATGTAGTGTAGGGTTGAATGCTGAAGGACTGCACTCCCCTTTAAGGAGTGTCTCAGCAGTTTTTCCTTCTGTGTTTAGTGGCTGGTGCAGGGATGTTGAGCCAGGGTGAGGGGAGAGAGAGAAATGACCAGAGAGGATGCATTTGCTCCAAAAACCTAAATATGCCCACGGACCTAAAAAGGTTGGAACCGCCATGGAAGCACAACTTGGAAACTGCCAAGGGTCTTGGCAGACCACATAGTTATTTTTCTGACTCTTTAGCAAATGTAAAGCACCATGCCAGATGCTGCATGATTTTTAATTGTATTTCAGTGCTTCTTTTATTTCTTGTATACTGCATTTTATTACATCTTACAGAATTCAAAACGTAATACCATGAAATCCAAGGTAAGAAACAGAAACGCAGCTTAAAGTCAATATGAACATTGAATGCATAGGGTGTGCCAGCTCTCATCTTCAACCACAAGTACATAGACATGCCACAGACCTCCTGAATGAAGGGCTGGTGGTTCACGATCCACAGCTGGGGAACCTCCTCATCTACTCAGCGCAGGATGCAGCCTTGCTCTGATACATTTCTAATCATTTCGGACCCTGAAAGAGATGTACCTACCAGTGACTGAGAGCACCAGGCACCAGCTCCCTTACCTGTATGGTCACAATACGCGGCAACGGCTGGCGAGTGTTGGCTCCTCCCTCAATGGCAATGCCCAAGGTAGGGGCACTTTTTGTCACCCGAATCAGGTGGGATGTTGGTTCCAGGAGACCTGGCTGTGGTGGAAGAGAAAAAGAGCACGACAACCCAGGGTTATTATTTACTTCTTCTATCCCACTCCTGCAAAGCTTTTGCTCCCTTTTTGCTATTTGAATATAAATTAGACCCCTTTCCCCAGTTCAGGATTCACGACTTTACCTTAAAACACAATATTGTGGCCAACCACACCTTGAATGGTGCTCCAGAAACAAAGGGCCAACCAGGATTAGGAGGAGCTTGGGGTGAAAGCTGAAGCTGTCACTCAATTGTGAACTCCCTCCCAGCCCAACATCTTCCAACATTTCTCCTTTTAGAACTTTCAGAAGTTCTAAATCATGGGTAGGCAAACTAAGGCCCATATCCGGCCCAATCACCTTCTAAATCCGGCCCCCAGACGGTCCGGGAATCAGCGTGTTTTTACTTGAGTAGAATGTGTGCTTTTATTTAAAATGCATCTCTGGGTTAATTGTGGGGCATAGGAATTCGTTCATATTTTTTTTCCAAAATATAGTCTGGCCCCCCATGAGGTCTGAGGGTCCCTGCTGAAAAAGTTTGCTGACCCTTGAAACTAAAGCATTTCTCCTTTTAGAAAGCATGAGCTATGCTGCCCTCTCGTGGAATAGCCTTCAATTGGCATTGCTTCAGCTACTTTTATATATGCAACTGTTTTATCAACGTTTGCATTATATTGTTGGTTACGTTGGGATGCCTCTTGGGAAGTGATATCTAAATTAAGAACAAGGACAGGGGCATATATGTAACCCCAACTTCCAAAAAAGAAAAGCCAGGATAGATAATTAAACACCACCATATAGTGCTGATTGCTGAAGAACTGATGCTTTTGAATTATGGTGCTGGAGGAGACTCTTGAGAGTCCCATGGACTGCAAGAAGATCAAACCTATCCATTCTTAAGGAAATCAGCCCTGAGTGCTCACTGGAAGGACAGATCATGAAGCTGAGACTCCAATACTTTGGCCACCTCATGAGAAGAGAAGCCTCCCTGGAAAAGACCCTGATGTTGGGAAGGATGGAGGGCACAAGGAGAAGGGGGCGACAGAGGACGAGATGGTGGGACAGTGTTCTCGAAGCTACCAGCATGAGTTTGACCAAAATGCGGGAGGCAGTGGAAGACAGAAGTGCCTGGCGTGCTCTGGCCCATGGGGTCATGAAGAGTCGGACATGACTAAACGACTAAACAACAACAACTCTGGGTTACTGAGGGGACAGTACACACAGGAAGCTGTTGGAAGACTGGGGAAGAACCCAGTGTAAGAGGTGAGGAAGGTACAAAATCCCAGGTTAGGAGGCTGGGAGAAGAATAAAAACAGTGGAAGCCTAGGGGCCTGAGGAGTGTGTGGGCATGCGGGGAAGCAGGTTCCTAACCACTGGAACCCAGTGTGAAAAGGCATGATTTTTGCACCCCTCCTGGACCTGTGCTATTGGCTGGGGCCAACCTCTAAGTACACCTCTGAATAAGAACCTCTGTCTCACTTACAAGTTAGAGCCTCTGTGTATGTGTTTTGGAGCAGGAGCTGAGACAGCCACCTGTCAGCAATTCTGAGCTAGGTGGACCAGTGAGGCTGTTGGGATTTTTGACTACGTGCTGTTTGATGCAGCTTCCCACAGAAGCAATTAAGGAGTTGGCCAAAGGCTCAGAAGACTGAGCAGGGGGAGTTTTTCTGCCTAGAGATATGGGACCTTGCATGCAACTCTGCTATTGGATACCAACCCTTCACCTGGTCCTTTGAAAGTGGCTCAGGACTGACCTCCCCCACATGTTGCTTTTGTTTCCCATGGCTGGTACCCAGTGATGTCTTACCGGTTTGGGGCCTGCCTCTAAGGGCCCGTCAGCCTTCAGTGGTGCTTCCTGCGGGCTCTTGCTTTTTATGGGACCCTGCGGCCGGCTCCTGTCTTTGGCGCTGAGCTCTGTGTCCCCGATGTCCACACCGCTGTCCTCACTGAGGGTCTGCCCACTGTCTGAAAGCTGAGAGAGTGTTGAGGCTGCGGCAGACGACAATGGGAGAAAGGCTGTTAAGAAAGTGCCAGAGGAGAGGAATCAGGCTGACTGTCAGAGGTGGAATTTGGAAGGAGCCCCGATCTAATTAGGCCACACAAAACATTGGAAGCACATTTATAGCACATTGCTCCCCCCAAAGAACACTGGGAGTTTGATAAGTGTAGTGGGAACTGTTGTTCCATGAGGGGCAATGTACTGTTTCTAGGATTTGTTGTGAGCAGCCATTGGGCTAATATTCTGGGGTGGTCACGCAACCCCTAATTTGCTGCTGAAAGCCTTTACCATGTTATGGCACAAATATTCTGGTTTATTCTTGTCTGTCCCATGTTTGCTGTGCTACAGTTCCCTTCCGGACAGCACCCGGGATGAATCATGGAACAAACTGAAGCAGAATAAGCCTGCCACTAAGACACTATCATTGTGTCAAAGGTATGCTGCTGCACACTGTGCCCACAATCAAGCACCAGTCTGGAGCGGCCTGGATAACCCAAACACATTAAACACAGCACTGGATAAGCTCTAAGGTCTATAGCAAGATCTGACAACCTTTTAAAGCCTTATGGGCACCTTTTGATTTTTGTGGGTGCCACTCTTTTTGGACACTATTTCTTCCTCCACTCACCAGCTGATGGGTGGCAAGTTTACATCTTGCTGCTCTTACTTCTGGATTGGACTGCAGGTGGGGGGTGTACCATGGCATTTACTCTAGAAAACCCTTAACAGTTTGGGACCAGTTTACTTGCTGGATCGCCTTACCCCATATTTATGCCTACTGGCAGTGGTGGAGCTTCATGCTCCGGCACTGGGGGGGGGGAGCAGGCGGGGGGGCTGGCATGCGTCCTGGGGGCATGGCGCCCAGGGTGGGGTGGCCGCGATGGCACCCCCCCATGATCGTGCTGCTGGGGCGGTGCACTCCCCCTGCACTCCTCTTCCTCCGCCAGTGCCCACTGGACTTCTTCAGTCTGCAGAACTGGCACCGTCACAAGTATCATCTAATGTCCATTCCACACTTGCAAGGAATCAGTTCTTCACTCCAGTGGCACCTCCACTTTGGAACTCCCTATCCATTGCCATTAGGCATGCCCGTTTTCACCATCTGCTAAAAGCTTTTTGGATGTTGTTGTTTAAGCAAACCTGCCCAGACATGTAAACCTAACGTGTGTTTTAAGATTAATTTTAAAACTGCTGATTTTATTTTGAATATTTTCTTTTTGGCTAACTTATTGTTAACTTCTGATTTTATAGGTAACTTTAATGTACATTTCATGTAACCTGCTTAGAAGGTTTGATGATTTAATATATTGCTAAATGAATAAATGGAAATGAATCAGTGAACTATGGCCTCTGTCGCTTTAAGATGCCCTGCAGATCTTGAGACCCCCTCCTGTTTCCTGTGATGTGAGAACAGAATAAAATAGAGGAATAACAACAGTCTTAACAGGAAAGGAAAAAATCTATAAAAAGAAGGAACAAATGCATGTAGTTTAGCAAAGAGTATCACAAGAGGGAAGCAAAGTTGCAGCTATAAATGTACTTGCAAGGTTCAATGGGGAGGCGGGGGAGACTGGAGATTTTATCTGAGAAGTTTCGCTCTGGAGTTATTAGAGTCCTATGCTAATTAGTGGATTTTCCCTTACAAGTAGTGGTGCTGATCTCTGGTTAAGAGGAGACTGGGCAGAGCCTTCAAGTTAGGAATATTATGTAGCATTGCAACTGCATACCCTCCAGCATTCCTCAAATGAAAATAGGGGCATTTCTCACTCCCCCCCTCCACTGACCCTCCTTAACCTTCATCTCCCCCCCCCCAATCATTTCCTAACAGGATAAGGGTGAGTGCCGCCGCCACTAAACCAATGGGACACAGCTCACACAACCTCCATCATCCTGAGAAAAACCCTTAATCCTGATTTCATTTTATTCTTTGGTAGCTTTACAAAAAGGAAAACACACACCAATAAATAAAGTTTAGGAAGGGGCAAGATTAGATGCACACACACACACACACACACACACAAAGTACTTTTTTAATTAAAAAAAATCAAGACTCTGCACTCCACTCTGCTCCCCCTTTCTTCCTGCCCTCTGTCTGCCCCTCAGAAGTGGTTTGTCACATGGGGCTGTGGCAGCCTCTCCTTCTCTGTTCTCCAACAGCTGTTATGAACTGCCCAAGGGAGGAGGTTGGCAGAAGCAGCCATGGAGAGACACAGAGAAGCTTTTGTCATTCTAGGCCTATCCCTGGAAAACAGGGACACTTGGAGGGTATGTAACTGAGTCAGGACATTGGTTCTATCTAGCTTAGTATTGTCTAGCTTAGTATATGGCAGCAACTCTCCATGATTTTAGTCAGAAGTCTTTTCCAGCCCCTCTTGGGAGATGACAGGAGATGCAGGGACCTTCTGCATGCAAAACAAATATGCTCTACCACTGGATTGTGGCCCTTCCCTTTGAATATGTAGAGTTTTCAGAAGGGCACATTGGCTCTTAGCTACCAAGAGAAGGTGGCCCTCTTCAGTGGGGAGTTTTGTCACCCCAAAATCCCCCCTTCATGTTTCTGCTGCTCTGATCCATATTGAAGCTAATTAGTTTCCACTAAGTGTATTTAATTGTTTGATTTTACATGTGTGTGTGATACCCCACCCACAATCAAACACACAAAAATCAAGTTGTGGTGTTTTGTGCATGCTACCCAAGGGGGCCTGGCGTGCGTCCTGGGAGCATGGCATGCCACCTGCGGGGGCATGGTGCCCAGTGATGGTGCATGCCCAGGGGGCAGCCACGATGGTACCCCCCTTCCCGGTAGTGCCAGGGGTGGTGTGCTCCCCCCACCGTCTTTCCTCCGCCAGGAAGGAAATGTGGCACTTGGACTGCAAATGGTACCCCACCTATGTTTTAACTGGTGTTTGAGGCCCTCCTCAAATGTCTGGCAAAAAGCAGGTTATAAACACATTAAAGAGCAGAACATGCCCATCATTAACCAGTCCGCTAACAGAAGAAATCCTCACCTCTGGCCTGGGGCAAAGACCTCACTTCATTCACATCTGGTTCGCTGTTGGGCTGATGAACTTCCACCATGATAAAGTGCTGTGCAGTGCCAGCTTCCCCACCTCCCTTCTCGCTGGGAGGCGGAGGAGCAGGATGGGATGGAGGTGGTGGAGGAGGAGGGGATGGTGCACTGGGGTTGAGAAGGGTGCCGATTTGTGTTGCTCTCTCAGGAGAAGGGTTCTTCAGCCGTGTTGGTGACTGGACCCGAGGGAAGGGCCCAATCAGGTGTTGGTTGACCAGCAACAAGTGGGCATCCAGGGGCCTCCGGGAGGAATGGGTGGCAGGAGAGACAGAAGCATAGATGGCGCTGGAGGTGGAGTCCTCTGTGGAGGAGGAGGCAATGCTGCCTGTATCCTTCTCAGAGAGGCTGGATGGTGGTGTGGGGTTCCGGGGTGCAACAAAGAACAGGCCTGACTGGGAAGATTCTGAAGAGGGTCGCTTGAGGGTGTTGTTTGCTGAGGTCCTGTCCTGGGGGGCAGAGGGGTCTTCTGTCATTTGAGAGGGAGGAGGAGGAGGCTTGAAGGCCGGAGGCTCCTCAGGGAAGGAGGAAACATCATCCTGATTAGACCACAGAGACAAAACAACAACAACCCTTTTTAAGATGGTGGTAAACAATGGTGGTACCATACCTGCCTCTGATAAACAGCCACTATCAAACTTCTGGTGAACAAGGGCAACTGTCTTTTCAGACCACTGGTCCATCTGTTATCATCATGTACCAAATTTATTCACCCAAAGAGGCTTCTAAGCCAATGATGGAGGAAAACCAGTGACAGAAACATTAAAATATGAAGCATCCGTGATTAAAATAGGCAAACCCCCCACAATCCCATTAAAACAACACCACTGTTAAAATAGGAGACTGATTGAGAGATCAAGATACTGCCTGCAGGGCCTCTTCTATTGAGACCTATGCCTTATCACCTTCTGCTATTTGAAGTACATACACTAGACTAGGCTGTGTTTCCTGTAGAAATCTGCCCTATACATTGAGATGATCTAACGAGGCCCTGCTGTAGGTTTCTAGCTCTCAGAGGCCCACTCTCCAAAACTTGGAAAGTTGGACAAGTGTGTCATTCCTCAAAAGTAGATGTTATGCAGTGTTTGCTTGGGGAGGACACCAAACAGAATCAGGGTCTATTGTATTGTGGCACCCCAAATGTGGAATACCCTCCAAAACAAAAAACATTTTCCTGGCTCCTACTTTGGAGAACACCCCCCAACTTGCTCCTATTGATGGTGCTGATCCTGGTGAATAGCTTTGAACCAAGGTATCTAAAAGGTAGTTTCATAACTTATATATCCAAGGAATGCCCTGGAATTGGACCTGTTAGAGCGGTGGCACAGTGGAGAGGCAATGTCTCTATTGTGTTTTTGGTACCTGTTGAAGATCTCTGTTTCCCAATGAATCTTTCTAAGTGGAGATTTTCATCCCAGCTCATATCTGTACTGAGTTTGAAACTGTTTTTAACCATGAAAGTGTTCGTGATTTTTAAATTAAGATTTTGATTAATTTTTCATAAATTAACCAATTAATTTAAACTTCAAATTTGTTACACATTTTTCTTATGTGTTTCCTTATGTGTTTCCATATGTGTTTTCTTACACATATGACTTCCTACGTTCCTTTCCATTCTGTTTTTATACCCATCCCTTTTGTATACTGCATAATATCACACACTTCACCTAATACTTGTTTCTGTATTACGTAATAGTCTATTTCATATATTGTCACTTCCCAGTACTCAGATTTCAAATCCTGTCCACAATTTCATTTGCTTATATTTCTCAAATAATAATAATAAGGCTTCCCATTTGTGTTGATCTCTTATTTTCACCATTAACTTTGCCAGTTCTGCATACTCCATTTATTTTAGGAGGCAGTCTTCTTTCACTGGATTTTTCTCTTCTTTCCAGTTCTGTGCATATAAGATTCTGTGCTGTTGTTGTTGCATACATAAATAATTTAACCATCTTCTTTGGGACCTCTGACCCAATTATCCCTTGGAGAAAAGCCTCAGACTTTTGAGGAATAGCCAGTTTAAATATATTTTTCATCTCATTATGTATCATTTCCCAAAAGTCTTTACACACGTTCACCACATATGAAACAATACCCCTTCCTTATGTTTACACTTCCAGCATTTATCTGCAACAGTCTTATACATCTTTGCCAATTTATTTAGCATTAAATACCATATGTATATAATTTTCATAAAATTTTCTTTAAAGTAAAAGTAAAACTGGCTGTGTTTAATTTTTTAATTTAACTTTTTTTTAAAAAAAATATTTTTTGTGAATTTTTAAAAGCATACTATCATTGTTTTAATATATGAACTCCTATATGTATATATATATATTCACTGCTGTTGTTTTTGTTGTGAAATCACTTTAAGATATTTCATGGGAATTGATCCATAAATGGAAGTGAATAAATAAATATGAATGCTGCAATGTCAACAGCATAATCCACCTCCACCTTAATTTCGTTGTTCTGTATGGGACAATGACAATAAAAATTATTGTGTCGTATCGTATCCTCTGTCCCAGGCAGATCATGGCAGGGATTGTGTCTGGTGTTGCAGAACGAGCCTTGAATTATTCCATTCCGCTGCCTTGCTCTGCCTGAGTGAGTTTCTATCTGAGGAGTCCGAATGGACAAGGACAAAGTAAAGCAGTCCACTTCCAGGTGTACCTTGAAATTATAATATCTCAGTGGAGAGGAGATGGATGCTATGGCAATGAGAAGTATCCACCCAGAACAGAAGTGAATATAATAAACTTCATCTCAAATGTTGAGGGCTGAACCACGAATAGAAGGGCATTGTTAACTGCATGGCTTGTAGAAGTTCACCTTATGATGGTATAGGAAGGAGACTCATCTGTGGTGGCACCTACTCACCTTGGAGATGAGTCAGGCACCAACTTTTGGATGCTTCTGCCATGGTTTAAAAACTCATGTTTGCTCCAGGATTCCTAGGCCACTCATGGCAGATTTCTTTTTAGCACCCTGATTAGTGCAATTTATGTCAATATTTTTATTTATAGCTTTTTAAGCATATATATGCCTTGCTGCTATGTTTTGTGCTTGGGTTGCAACCCTACTCAGTAGATTCACTGAAATTGATGGACACCGCACTATATATTGAAAGCAGTATCAAGCCACTCTAAACAGGCATGGCTTCCCCCGAAGAATCCTGAGAACAGTAGTTTGTTAACGGTGCTGAGAGCTGTTAGGAGACCTCTACTCCCTTTGCATAGCTACAGTTCTCAGAGTTCCCTGGGAAGAGTGATTGATCCTCCCCATGCAGCTGCTGGGTGACCTTGGGCCACTCACACTTCGTTGAAGTCTCTCAGCCCCACTCACTTCACAGGGTGTTTATTGTGGGGGATGAAGGGAAAGGAGATTGTTAGCCACTTTGAGAGTCCTTAAGGGGAGTGATAAAGCGGGATATCAAATCCAAACAACTCCTCCTCCTCCTCTTCTTCTTCTTCAACCACTCTAGGGGTGGGAAAGGAGGTAGCCTACAAACTCAGTTCCCTTAAGAAACTGCAGTTTCCAGCCGTGACTATTTAAAGTGGCTCTAAGTGCAGATGGGGCCAAACTGATATTCAATCATTTCAATGAACTGAATTGGATACAACCAGTGGTTCTTATTTTAGTTGCAAACCACAAGTGGGACATCCATGCAATATTAGGCCTGTGCCATTATTCCTACATTTACCCAATGTCCACTTTAATAAATACTCAGCATCAGTGGCAGCTGGTAACATAGGAGCCAACTCCTAGGGGCTGTGGGGGCTTCACCCCCCCAATAAAATGTTTGAGGGGGCCAGCCCCCCCAGTTTCTGGGCACTGTCATTCAAACGGGGTGTGTGCACCACATTCATGTGATCAGTTATGTGGGGTGGGACTTACCTGGGCCCCTGCAATACTTTATTCAAGTTGGTACCCCTGGCTGGTAACCACTGGAGCTGGTGGAGTGGTGGGCAAAGCAGCTAATGGGAGGTAGATTAATCTCTCTCCCCCCCCCCCCCGTGTGTGACTGGAGGCAGTGTAAACCTGTTTTCTCCCATCCTCCTCTGTTGCAAAATTACAGTGCACACTTAAGCCATTCTCATACGAAAGATTCAGTGGGCTAAAGCTGGACTTCTAGAAACCTTGCATTTCTAGGTGTCAAGAATAAATACCTAGATTAGGAGTAGAAGGATCTGTCACTTTTGGTCCTCTCGGTTTCTCATTTTTCCAATCAAGAATTCAGTTCTTCACTTTCTGCAGCAATTTGTGATTATTATTTTTAAACATCTCCCATGAAAAACACCAGCATCTCAGTGCAAATTTAGCTCAACAAACTCATTTTGTTTGCATTTTTGACTCGTGTTTACATTTTTTCAAGCAATTCCCCCTAATATAACGCATTCTTATATTTTACTTTCACTAAGATGCGTGTTTTTATGCACACTTGACCCTACATTTTTGTACACATTGTTTTTGGAGAACTGCATCACACAATTCAGAAAAGTGTAATTTTTGAAGGATGGTTACGTTTCAGTTCGCGTAAGTGTGAATTTCACAGATTTAGCTTCAGATGTGTACTGATTTGAGCTTTCCCTTCATCCCTAACCAAGATATACCGTACCTGTAATTTTTCAGGTCACCTTATGCAAAGAGAGATGGGCAGAAAGAACTCCAGGGAATCTTGGAATGATAAAAAAATAAATAAATGTATGACTATGACCCTGGGGAGTTAGGATTGCTGGGCCATAGTTATGGAAGCTGAGCTGCAGACATAATCAAAGTAAGGCTCTGCCCCACTCACCCCCTGCCCCATTCCATAGGGATTGGAATCCTCTGCTAATTGCTCAAAATCAAGCTTTTCCAGCGAAAAAGACTCAAGCTGTTCACATTTCAAGACAAATGTATTGTAGAGCAATAGAACAGTAGGATATATGCCAGATGGTGGCCAATTAGGAAGCCTGGCATAAGGTGTGATCATGAAAATCAGCTGCCAATTAGATTAATATCTTCACGCCAAGAAAGTGCATGTTTGCTGCATATTGCGTGGCACCCTGGATATGTGTCCTGGTCCTGATAGAGAGGCAGCATTACTGTGGGCAAGTGAAGGCTGATGATGGTAGGGTCGGATGAGAACATGCCTTACCAGTGAGATGTCAGGCAGGGCATTGATGTTGCTTTGACTTCCGTTTCTGCTCCCTTCCAAGTCTGACGTATTCTAGCCACAAAGGAGGAAGATAAAGGTCCTATTTTTATTTTGTAATAAATAAATAAATATAATAATAATAAAATAATATTTTTTTATTTATACCCTGCCCTTCCCGGGTCAAAAACCAGGCTCAGGGCAGCTAACAACAAATTTAAAACACTTAATTGTAAAAGCAGCATAAAATACAGTATAAAAACATGAATAACAATAAAATTCAAAGTTCAGAAATCAATTTAGGGGAAATCCATCTAATAAGCATTAGATAATCCCCAGGGCTAGCTGGCTGAATTGGTTCTACTTGGGCCAGCGAGGAGACCAGGGGAGAATTAGCTGTGGGGTCTCAGAGTGGGTGATCTTCATAAAGGGGGAGGGGGAGGGAAGAGAAGGAAATAAAAGATCAGGCTGAATTCAAATTAAAGGCCAGGTGGAATAGCTCTGACTTACAGGTCCGACAGAAGGAGGTTGAATCCTGAAGGGCCCTCGTCTCACGGAACAGAGCATTCCATTAGGTTGGAGCCATCACTGAAAAGGCCCTGGCCCTGGTGGAGGATAGTCTGACTTCCTTAGGGCCGGGACCTCTAAACTATGCTTATTCATGGACCTTAAGGTCCTCTGTGGGGCATACCAGGAGATAAATAAATCATACACCTCTCTTTTAAACAAGGTTCTCTGGGTTGCATGCAGCAGGTCTTGCCATCCTTTTGGGGGCCTATGATACATTTGCAAACCAGAAAAACTTCTGTAGGCACCACACAGTTACTACAACTCTTCCTCTCCTCTGGTGTAACTAGTAGTGTAGTGGCTAATTCTGAAGTGCAAAGTCCCTTCATCAAAGTCATAACTACACCCACTTATAGGATTATATAATCATTAGCCATGCATCACAATGATCAATACAGATTTCCATGTGCTGGCTCTAATATTTTTTTGTGCGTACATGGGCAAATTGCTTGGCATGCTCCAATATCTTCTTTTGGGGTGACTTAAGTTATGTTTCCCTTGAAGTTCCATTGTGCATAGAAGAATTTGCACACAGTTCTCTTGAAAATGAAGCCACTTCTATTTTCAGTGTTTCTAAATGATTGGTTTTGGAACATATAGAATAACTCCTCTGCCTCAGTGATGCAAGACTAAAACTACTAGCACATTTGCAAAGCTTTATCATTTCAAATTGGATAGGGGACCATGTGTTGACCCTCCCAACTCTACAATTCTCTGATTCCTTGGTGTTCTTACTACATGTCTTCTTCTCCAGAGTGACCCTAGCAGCTTCAGTGGTTGACTTCGCTCATTTCACCCTTATCAGTCAGTTCCAATCAGAACAAAGGTTAAGAAGACTTTTTCTCAGTGCCTTAAAAGCTATCTGTTATGTACTGAAGTTCTCACCCTGGGCCAGCAGGGGGATACTGTAGATAGTTTTCACTCAGGTCCACGTCAGTTATTTTAGGCGGGGAAACCCTGGGTTGTTGTTGCTACAATGTTGACAGCCAGCTGCCTATAAAAGGAGGCCGGCTGAGTTGTTTGCTGTTCAGTTCTGTCCAGCTTACAAATAAAGAGCTGCTCTGGAGAAATCGCTGTGTTGTCTGCTATGTTCGCCCACAACTTAACACTATCCTTTCATGCTGATTGTGTGGTTCTAAGATGCTGGAGGCAGAGACCCTGCTGCAGAAATAGTAATGGGTGTTTGCCCCTCCCTCTAGTGACCCTGGACCACTGCACCTCTGGCTGTAACTACCCTGAAACTTGTACCACTGTTAGAATTGAAAGAAATCCATCTACTGGTCAAAAAATACTTCCAGGCCTAATTTCAACGGGGGTGGGTGGGGGGGTGGGATCCTGTAGGAGTCATATGTACCGTATTTTTTGCTCTATAAGACTCACTTTTTCCCTCCTTAAAAGTAAGGGGAAATGTGTGTGTGGCTTATAGAGTGAATGCAGGCTGCGCAGCTATCCCAGAAGCCAGAACAGCAAGAAGAATCGCTGCTTTCGCTGCACAGCGATCCCTCTTGTTGTTCTGGCTTCTGAAATTCAGAATATTTTTTTTCTTGTTTTCCTCCTCCAAAAACTAGGCGCGTCTTATGGTCTGGTGCGTCTTATAGAGCGAAGAATACGGTACTTGCAGGCCTCATGTTGGTGACCCAAGGTTTACAGAACGCATGGAACAACAAACAAAACTCTCTGCAGTCAGTTATAGCCACACAGCCATGCCCTGCCCCCCAATCTCCTTCAGAGCCAATGGAAATTAATGAATGAATAGAAACCTACCCACATGATGCCGGCACAAAAACATTGCACACACTATGCAAAAGTATGAAAGTTTACTACCCTCATTATCTGCCTCCCCGCTCTCTTTCCTCACCTCTCTTCTCCCCCAACTTTATACTATATTCAACATCTCACATTAAATAGAGCTGATCTGTGGGAAGGACTCTGTGATCTGAAATTAGAGACGATGTGTGTACTTTTGTAACCCAAGAAAATCTTTAAATTTAAAAAATGCCACTCTCCCCCTCTCTTGCACACACAAACACTATTTTTACATAATTATTTCCCTGTCACCAAATCAGTTCCTTCTCAGGTGTATACAGGTCCCCCCTCCAGCTTTTAAATCTAATTATAGCCCAAATGCCATTATCAAATGTCAAAATAATGCTGAAAATGAATCAAGGGAAATGGGAGATTAGATTCTTTTTTTTAAAAGCAAACATTAAATAGCTAGTTTGTCTCTCTGGCAGTCAAGGGACTGGTAGAGCCGTCAGTCAGAAAATTATTGAAGGTGATGTGTTGTTGAGGGGGGAAAGGACCAGAAAAGATGAGGTATACACCTCCTGTTGGTTCAATTAACATTGGGGGCTTTCCTTAAAATGTCATTCTTCTGCTTGGGGCTGTCTGGAATGGAACTCTACATCCAAGTGGATCGATTACAGACCAAACTGTAGGGTGAGGGTTAGTGGAGTCTGTAACCTGAAGTGTCTGTAACCCGAGGTACCACTGTACTGTATATAAAACTGACAGATGGAGAATTGGAATTCCTTTTTATTTCTCTCTCTCTTTTCCTTCCTTTTCTTTTTTCCATTCTTTTAGTATTTTTATCTTCCTGCATCTTCTTCTTTCCTTACTTTGCTTTTTCTTCTTTTTTGGCATCCTCTACTCTGGGTTACTGAGGGGACAGTACACACAGGGAGGTGTTGGAAGACTGGAGAAGAACCCAGTGTAAGAGGTGAGGAAGGTACAAAATCCCAGATTAGGAGGCTGGAAGAAGAATAAAAACAGTGGAAGCCTAGGGGCCTGAGGAGTGTGTGGGCATGCGGGGAAGCAGGTTCCTAGCCACTGGAACCCAGTGTGAAAAGGCATGATTTTTGCACCCCTCCTGGACCTGTGCCATTGGCGGGGGCCAACCCCTAAGTACACCTCTGAACAAGAACCTCTGTCTCACAAGTTAGAGCCTCTGCGTATATGTTTTGGAGCAGGAGCTGAGACAGCCACCTGTCAGCAATTCTGAGCTAGGTGGACCAGTGAGGCTGTTGGGATTTTTGACTACGTGCTGTTTGATGCAGCTTCCCACAGAAGCAATTAAGGAGTTGGCCAAAGTCCAAGAAGACTGAGCAGAGGGAGTTATTTTCCCTAGAGATATGGGACCTTGGATACAACTCTGCTATCGGTCAAGGTCTCCACATAGGCATGATGACTCATGACCTTCCTGGTTGGTTGGTTGGTTGGTTGGTCAGTGTGTGGTTTGAGAGTTCGTTGGAGTTTGTTCTGTGAGAGAGTTAAGATCCGTGTCTGTATCCTGTATATAGTAACTTGCAATTCTGCTGTAAATAATAAACCTATAAGTAACCAAGTTACTGGTAGCAGCGTCTTGGTCCTGCTTCATCATGCCTGCAAGTGACTGCTTTTGGGCAGTCTGCATATGCTCTGCTATATTCAACAGGTTCTGGCTAAGATCCATTTGAACAGAGACAGCTTCCTAAATTCCTAAAAAGAATATATGGGTGGGGGTGAAGTTGAAGGAGCTGTGAGGGTATGAAAGGTTGGGCAAGGTGTAAATGGAGAGGAAGGGGGTTTGGCAACAGGGGTTGGGGTAGGCAGCACTGGTGGTCTTGCATGCAGGGGTGGCAGCCTCTAGTATGTGTGTGGATATAGTTCAACCACTCTCATGTGTTGCATTACATAGCTGGAAAATAGATAAAATAAACATTATGGCACTGCCCCCCATTTTGAGGCCAGCTCTGTTTTAAGCAAATTAGCAATAAATGCAATGCTATGACCAGGCATAGCTACTTCCAATTATCTCAGCACACAATTAACCTCCCACTTAGAGGACCAGCCTGTGATCCAAAAAGAAAAAGCAAGCTATTAGCCAGGGAGGTGATGATAAAGCAGGCCTGGCCAGATGGTTTGCATTGGTCAGGCACTGAGAGGAAGAATCAAGGAAGCAGCTTCCTATTTCAACTGATCAATATGCTGTTTGTCACTTCCTTCAACCCCCGTCATCTGTGTAAACCACACAATTACTGAAATATCAATTTTAGAGGAAATGGGATTGATAGCACTAGAAGGATAGCACTCAAACTAGCCTATTGTGCGAAGATAAAAATGTTATTTGTTGTTCCATACTCCACAATAAAATATGCCATGGAAACGTTCTTGAACATATTTTACCTGCTGAGTTGCAGATGTGATTTGGCATTTAGATCAAAGGTTCCCATAGTGGGCAGTTGCATACCTGGAGGGTGGGAATTCAGTGGGAATACCTAAGGGAGTGTTAAGAGGGAAGGGGGTGGCAGTAGAGTGCTGGAGGTGTAAATGGCTATCACACTTAGAAAAGCTGATATCGCTAGATCAAGCTCACCAGTTTTATCGAACTCGTTAATTAAACCAAGTATTAACTGGATTTTTAATAAGTGTGCAGTTAATTGTTACTGTATTGAATGTTATTGTGTTGTTATCTTCTGTACTGGGTTGTGCAAACCACGTTTTACAGGGTAGGGAGCACTGGGGATGAGTTTATGGAACTGGGCAGATGTTGACAAGTGTGCACCAAGGGAAGGGTGGCTGGAGTCTGGCTCAGAAGAGGGGGGCAGTGATTTGTGGAGACCTGTGCCAGCCAGGAGGCAAGAGCTGAAGGCAGGGGAAGCTTTCAGAGCTGAAAGCTAGAGACGGAGCTGTCTTTCCCAATGGGTTCACTGGTACATTGCGCCAGGGCCCTGGCCTCTCAGGGGTGCCCCAGCGAGTGGGGGAGCTGTGCAGCTTTGCCAGCAGCCTCCCCTTTCCTCCCTGCATACCCACCAGCTGCGCTCTGTCAACAATATGGCTGGTGGGTGTGCAGCTTCCTTCCCAAGCCCCCGCGGGAGGAGAGTGGTCCCCGCAGAGGTTTGGGAAAAGGATGGCAACTCTGGGAAATGGGGGGGGGTACGCCAGAGGGATCTTTGCACCACAGCTCTGAATATGCTTAAGACGGTCCTGGGTAGAGCACAGGATGGGTGAGAAGAAGAGGCAGGTGAGGCAATTGAAGGCCACTGTCTTCCAGAACCAGGAGGGATGAGCAGAGGAAGTTGCCACACAGGTGCATTCTCCGACTATGTGCATACAGCCTTTACATAAACAGGTGGAGGAAGACTGGTCCCCAGTTGCTACAGCTGCTCCATAGAGTGTGGACCTGGGAACAGCAGCCTAGTTGCAAGATTGGTGTGTAGCTATCCAGAGCTGTAGAAGTGGCTGTATAAGTTATCTTTGACAATATCTGCTGGGTGCGCTCCTTTGGCTGGGGAATGCCCTTGACATAAGGGGATGGTGGCCCAAAAGAGTTTGGGAACCACTGATTGAAATGATTTTGGGAATGTTTAAATAATTATCTAGGGGATAAGGGTTCATCAAGAAAGACCCGGTTACATTTTGAATGATACTACATAGGGAAATGCTCCCTGATACCAATATGAGGGATTCTATGGAATGCAGATAGAGAGAATTGATAAGAATAATGATCTGTTGTGACCTTGACAGAAGCGTGCAATAGATGAATCTTCTTGTGTTTTGGCTCATCTTCCTCTTCTTTTCTCTTTTCTCTCTCCCCCCTTTCCTTTCTTTTCTTTTCTTTTTATTTCATTTTTTCTCCTCTTCCTCCTTTCCTTTTTCTTCTTTCCTTTTTCTTTCCCATAATGGCTTATGTTCTATGCCATGTACTTTAATATTTTTGTAGGTTTTTTTAGCTTTTTCCATTATTATTAAGAATTTTTCTTTTGTAATTTTGGTTGTTTATATTTATTTGTATTTTTTTAAAGGAAAATAAAAGTATATAAAAAAAGAAAGAAAGAAAGAAATGATTTTGGTACAGGGTTTGATGGGCATCAGGAGCTGACTGCAGCCTTCCAAACATCTCTATTTGGCCCTTAGGGCTTTCCCCATACCACAACTCCTCTCCCCAGGAAATACCCCTCAGTGGCCCAGCATCATACCCTCCTTAGAGTGTTCATGCCTGGCTGGAAGGTGTCCTCGAATTCCAATGATGTCTCCTGCTTGCCCAGGTGGACTGTGTGTAGAAACTAGACTATTGTGCAAAGGTAAAAAGTTTTATTTGTTGCTCCACTTCCTTTTGCCTCTTACTTTGCCCACCTCTGGCACGTGACCCCAGAAGGTAGCCCAGATGGGAATGTAGCCCTCAGGCTGGAAAAAGCAGGTACTTTGGGCAAGTCCCATCCAGCTCATTTCCCCTGTGACTTGTTAACAGGAACCAAACCCCAGCCAGCACCCATTAAGAGTTGCTTACCTCCATGAGGTCAATAAGCCACAAGAGTCGCTCCTGGTGGGACCATTTTTAAAAAGATAAAATAATGGATAGGAGAAGAGAAATATGTTAGAAGGAGGGTAAAATAAGCAAACAATCGGTTCAGTGTTCAAACACACCCATGGTACCAGCTGAGCTCTTGAAAAAAGAGGGTTGAACAATGGTGTATATCGCCCAGTATCCATTTAAAAACTGCTTTAAGTGCTGCTTTTGCATTTCTGGGTTTTGTTGTTTTTAATTGTGATTTGACATTATTAATTGTTGTTATGAAACATTTGTCCGCCAATGGAGAACAGAGTGATGCATGACAAAAGAAAAATAATGCATAAAGAGATGGGGGGGGGGGACAAACCCAAAATCGAAGCATTCAGAAAATTAACAACAATTATAAATACAAACCCTCACTTTACTGTTCAGGGCCTTAGACAAGGATCCTCTCCCAGTCCTACCTAGAGATCCTAAGGATTGAACCTGCGACCTTCTGCATGCAAAGCTGGTGTTCTATTGCTGAGCTACAGCCCTCATGTCAAACTGTTTAAACAGTTGTAGCCCCTAATGTGCACCACAGTGTGTGGAGGGGTTGTACTTGTTGGCCCTTGAGGGGTCCCTTAAAGGTAAAGGTAAAGGGACCCCTGACCATTAGGTCCAGTCATGACCGACTCTGGGGTTGCGGCGCTCATCTCACTTTATTGGCCGAGGGAGCTGGCATACAGCTTCCAGGTCATGTGGCCAGCATGACTAAGCCGCTTCTGGCAAACCATAGCAGCGCAAGGAAACGCCGTTTACCTTCCCGCCAGAGTGGTACCTATTTAGCTACTTGTACTTTGATGTGCTTTCGAACTGCTAGGTTGGCAGGAGCTGGGATCGAGCAACGGGAGCTCACCCCATCGCTGGGATTTGAACCACCGACCCTCTGATCGGCAAGCCCTAGGCTCTGTGGTTTAACCCACAGTGCCACCCGCTTAGGAATGAGGGGTCCCTTACAACTGTACAATTCTGTGATTTGATGCAGAAGGCCCTTCGGTGCACGCCATTGCTGCAAATCCTAGTTTTAAGATCCTTCTTTGCTGATCCTATTATTATTTATTATATTTCTATACTGCCCTTCATCCAAGGATCACAGCATAGTTTAAGGACAGAGCTGGCTGCTACTGGAGGGTGTTCTCCTGAAGATACTTAGGCTTGGGGCAGTGGTGGTTGGTGCCCATTGGAACAGCAGGTGGCGCCAGAGCTAATGACAGAGACAACTAATTCCAGCTTTGACCCCATCCTGCTCCCTGCTTCCACGTAGGGCAACACTGAGGTTAAGGAGGAGGGTGCTGACAGTCACCCCTCCCCCACGGCCTTACATGGATGAAAGTAATAATAATAATAATAATAATAATAATAATAATAATAATAATAATAAAAATAAATAAATTTTATTTATACCCCACCCTCCCCGGCCAGAGCCGGGCTCAGGGCGGCTAACACCAATAAAATCACAGTAAAAACATAATGGGGGGGGGGGGAGAAAAAGAAAAGGAAAAAAACCACACAATTTAAAATACAGGTTAAAATGCAATTTAAAATGCAGCCTCATTTTAAAAGTAGCCGATAAATCAACACCATAAGGGTCAGACTGAGTCCAAACCAAAGGCCAGGCGGAACAGCTCTGTCTTGCAGGCCCTGCAGAAAGATGTCAAATCCCGCAGTGCCCTAGTCTCTTGTGACAGAGCGTTCCACCAAGTCGGGGCCAGTACTGAAAAGGCCCTGGCCCTAGTTGAGACCAATCTAACCACCTTGCGACTTGGGACCTTAAAAATGTTGTCATTTGTGGACCTTAAGGTCCTCCGCGGGGCATACCGGGAGAGGCAGTCCTGTAGGTACGTGGGTCCTAGGCCACATAGGACTTTAAAGGTCAAAACCAGCCCCTTAAACCTGACCCTGTACTCCACCAGGAGCCAATGCAGCTGGAAAAACACTGGGTGAATGTGATCCTGTGGCAAGGACCCTGTAAGGAGCCTCGCCACGGCATTCTGCACCCGTTGGAGTTTCTGGGTCAGCTTCAAGGGCAGCCCCGCATAGAGCGAGTTACAATAATCAAGCCTGGAGGTGACCGTCGCATGGATCACTGTGGCCAGATCAGGGTGAGAAAGGTAAGGGACCAACTGCTTAATACGCCGGAGATGGAAAAGTAAGAAGACAGACAGGCCGGGAATGGTTGAGGTTCGTTGGGCAGTGCCCCATTTTCCCGCCAGAACCAGCCTCCGCTGGCTATGAGCCATTTAGGGAATTATGAACACCTTGAACAAGGCCTGGCTGCTTACGGGCAGACAGCACAGTGCTTTAAAGAGCAGAGTGCCACTCTCCCATTTTGCTGCACCAATTAGCAACCCAGCATGGCGTTCCCTTCTGTGCAACTTTGCAGGGACCAGAAGCCAGTGCTGAGCAGTACCAGAGGCAAAAGTAGGAGAACTGAATGCAAATTTTACCCTTTTTTTACAGTGGGCTAGTTTCTACACCCACACATCCAGTCAAGCAGGAAGAATAATCAGAGGACAGATTACAGGCAGGCAAAAACACTCAAGGAGGGTACAGAACAAGGCCGGTGACCTCAGCTAGAGAAGCCTCAAGGGCCACAGGTGACCCCCTGGGCCTAAGATGCCGCACTCCTATTCTAAATAATCAGAGTGAGGGCAGAACAAAAAGCTGTAAGCTGCTTAGAAGCCATGTTGGCATATCAACTGTATAACAACAACAAGAAATTAATTAATAATATTTCTAGAATTAGCCCTCAAAAAACACAGCAGTGTGGTTTCCTATTCCATCTCCAGGCAAACACTCCCAGCCTCCTCCAGCCTCCACTCTTGGGCAATGCCTGCCTTTGAACTACCAGAATCATCAGCTCCATTTATTAAAAGAGGTTTTCAATTTCCCAAGGCTGCTAATGCGTTTATGATGAAAAGGTGTTTTATGGCCAGCAAATTAATTTTGTGGCGGTGAGGCTGCATGCTTAGAGGTGATTATGCTAACTTAATTAGACGTCGTGTATGTGACGAGGTCTCTGAGATGTTATATAGCAATGACTCTGAGGGCGGGGAAGGTTGGCAGGAGGGGAGAGGTGAAGAGGTCAGCTGAGCATGCATAACGCTATGTTTCCCCACATAGCCCTACAGAAAGCGGCAAAGTCTATGATTGGGTGTAGTTTTAACAGGCAGAAGTCAGGGAGAAAAGACCCTAAGGACCTAAGGATGCAAGAAGAGCCTTGCCAAAGGCCCATCAAGTCCAGCATCTCCTTCTCACAGAAGCCAAAGGGAAGCCTACAGGCAGGTCCTGAACCCAACAACATTCTCCACACTTGAGATTCCCCACAAGTGGTATTCAGAGGCAGAGTGCCTCTGACGGTGGAGGTAGAACATACTCTTAATGACAAGTAGCCTAGATAGTCTTCTCCTCCATGAATTTGTCTAACCCCCCTTTAAAGCCATCCAAATTGGTGGCTGCCACTGCATCTCGTTTGGCTATGTGATGATGTCATAAAGTCAAATCAGATGGAGACGATACCTAGCTGTGCCTTTAAATGTAAGGTTGTTTCATCCTGTATGGGAGGGGGGCTTGCAATTTGGATGGTGCCCCATATATCTGATTTGTATTAGTTGGAGCTTGCATCTCCCCCCTGGAAATTGCATGCACAGGGCCTACAATCTGGAACTGGGGCAAAGGATTAAAACTTCCAGTCTTCCCCCTCTTACTAAGATACCAGTCTAGATTGTGCTGGCAATTTGTGTTTTAATAAGCAGCAGCCTCAAGACGTAAGAAGCCATCTTATACAGAGAGGTCTGTAGTTTCCGGTTCCAAAGGCAAAGGCACTTTGAAAGGAGATCAATGTTTCTCAGGTTCAGGACAATGAACAGTGCTCCTGTAACTGATGCCAACCATCCAAGTTGTCTCAGCAAAGTCCTGGAGCAACTGGCTAAGTTTTATAGTAGGGCTTTGTTAGTCATTGACTGGAGACCCCACTGCCTGAGTTCGCCTATGGGTCCACCTAGCTCAGCCCTATTTACACTGACTGGCAGAGAAGCTCTTCAGGTTTTCAGACTGGGAGCATTCCCAACCCTATCTGGATGTGCCAAGAAATGTACCTGGGACTTTCTACTTGCAAAACAGATGCTCTACCACTGAGTTACAGGCAATCTTCAATGACACATTTATATATATGTAATGTTTAGTTTGAATTTTAGCTATATCTTGTTAACTAAAAGGGGATAGGACATGAAAATGTCCAACCATGGCACATATCAGACCACTGAAGGAGAGGAGAAGGCACTTACCCGAGCTGAACTGACTGTGGTAGAAGTGAAATGACTCCCAGTGGAAGAGACTGTGTCACTGCAGGACATCAAGGAGTAGGAGTCTGTTCCTGTCCCTGAGGGCTGCCGGGCCTTCATGAATTCGATCTCCCTCTTCAGGACCAGATTGTCAAAGCGGTCAAGATCCTGAGGAGATATGACTCCCCTGACCTCTGACAAGAGTGAGAACTGCAAAGAAAGAAGAGAGAATTGCCACATGGTTGGGTGGGCAACCTCAGGCCCAGGAGCCAAAAGTGGCTCTTCAGTTCTCTCTATCAGGCCCTCAGTACTCTCAGCAGTACTGCTCAAATGCAGTATGGTATTGAGATATGGGGGATCAATCATAATAACCTGAAAGACCTGGAAGTGTGCCAGAATAAGTTCTTAAGGTTATCTGCTGAAGCTTCCTAAGGTACCTCCAGATACCCCAGCTACCTTCCTTAGCACAGAGACAGGTGTGGTGTTTGTAAAAGCTAGGGCAGAGATGGCTGCTTTTTTGTACTATAAACGGTCCTGGATATGCCAAAGGACTACTTGCCTAGACTCTGCCTGGAGGAACAATGGAAGAAGGGTGTTTGGGCCAAGTTAGTACAAGACGTGTACAACAGATATTTTTGTAATCCCTGGGGTTAAATGATTGCTCAGGGACTGGATTCATAAACAGAACAACAAGCAAGATTTATCTCTACCCCATCTCAAAATTCTCCCATTGGTACTATTTGCTGAAATCTAACCACACCAGAGATCAATACTTCCAGTCACTTACTTTTGCCTTCCTGAGAACTGCATTTACAGCTCTCCGTTTTCAAACAATGCCTTAGATGGAAGATATAAAAATGTTTAAGACTTTGTACTAAAATGCATTTAAGACTTTGTAATTGTGGGGTAGGTGAAGTAGAAGATCTCCCCCATTATATACTCCATTGTTAGCTCTATCAAAACCCCAGAAATAGATTTTTGGAACAGATGCTGGCACCACTATAGGGACAGAACCCTGAATTGAAAATATGTTGGCTATTATCTGACTGTGATCTGTTTGTCACATACAAAACAGTCCTATTTGCTAAAGCTGCTAAAAGTATTCATGCTAGCTATATAAAAGACAATGCTGTAGACTCTGCAGGCAATTCATTAACTTGACTGACTGTAAATCCATATCTCTGGATTTCTTTTAACAGGTTTTAATTGACTTGCTGGATCTGTAATTGAATTTATAATGGCCTTTAGTGAAGCACAATAAATAATTGATTGATTTGCTATAACATGGGTGGGCAACCTCAGGCCCAGGAGCCAAAAGTGGCTCTTCAGTCCTCTCTATCTGGCCCTCAGTACTCTCACCATGCCATACCTCTCACTGTCTCTGCCTCACATCCTTCTCAAGTGCTATGCCTGTTTGGAATGTGCCCCTGAATTCTGTTAATTCCTCTCACTTGCCAGGGTTGAGAGAGGAGTGCATGTGTATAGATCCTTCTGACTTTTCTGTTGTTGAAAGGTAGCCCACTGGTCAAAAATATGAATCACATCCATTGCTCCATTGACTTAGTCCTTTGGCCACGTCCATCAATGGAACTTGGAACCTGAAAGGCTTCCCGTCAGTGAATGCAGTCCTCAGGCTGGAAAATGTTCCCCATACCTGGGCTAGATAACTTCTTCAATTAGATAATACAAGTATGTAAAGGTCAGATAACCACTCGACTGGCTGTTCACTCCAAGCAACTTGTTGACCCAAGGTTGGGAGGGATGGGTGCATCTGTTTGTTATTTTTCCAATCTTAATTTCAGTGTTCTACGTTTCCATATGAGTGTGTGTGTGTGTGTGTGTGTGTATACCTCATGAAAATTCATCAACATTTTAGGGCTAATTTTTTCCTAATATACACATTTTTGCAAGCAATTTCCCCTAAAATACTGCACTTTTGTATGTTATTTTCTGCTACATCTGCATTTTGATGTATTTTTGTAAACATTACTTGGCTAGAAAACTGCCTGGCCAAATTTGGAGAAGTGTGAATTTCAAGGGACTGCTATGTTTTCAGTTTGCATAACATTTCATAAAGAGCAAATTAGGTAGGCTTGCCTTTAAATGCAAGCTGGACTGAAATTCTCTCCTCTACTACCCATCCCTAAGCAGAGCACTAAATCAAAACTTGCTTAGGCTTAATCCATTTGTTTAGAGTTGTCCAGTTTAGTTCTGACAGTGCTCCTCTGTCCTTTAAATGCTGATTGAACAGGCAAGCAAAACACAAAACAAGTGAAGACCTTTAGAGGGCTTAGAGATAAGGTAATAGGTAGAAAGTACCCAACACAGGGTAGAAAGTGCTGTTGCTCAGAAAAAGTTTCAGCTTCATCTGGAAGCCTTCATAACCCTTCTGGTTCAGGGAGAACCAATGGGTAGCCAGGATTGGTAGGGTCACTCATGTAGCTACTGCCTAGGGCAGCGATGGCCAGGGGCTGGATCCGGCCCAATCGCCTTCTCAAACCAGCTGGCGGATGGTCCAGGAATCAGTGTGTTTTTACATGAGTAGAATGTGTCCTTTTATTTAAAATGCATCTCTGGGTTACTTGTGGGGAATAGGAATTTGTTCATCCCCCCCTTCAAAATACAGTCCAGCCCCCCACAAGGTGCTGAAAAAGTTTGCTGACCCCTGACCTAGGCAATGCTCTGGACTGCAATTCCACTAACTCACCACATGGGGCAGCAGCAAACTATCATTGGCCGTCTCCATTTCTGTCTGTCTGGCAGCAACAGGATTACACAGGAGCACCTTATCAGATATAAAGAAATTGGCAATGCTATTTCCATTGAATAATTTATTCAGAGCTGTGCCCTAGGACCATCTACACAGTTGGTTTTCTGCATGCATAGCAGGAACCTCCTCACTCCTTTCTCATGCTCTGTCTTGATTGTGCGGGCATAGGAGGGTTGATCCCATGTTAGACTGAATACATGGGGGGAGGGTAATTGTAAGCCCATAGCCCACCACTATATTCATTTCACACAATGAACCTATGTCTATGCCAACTGTCTGAGAATAAACTGTATGAGCACAATCAGGGACCCTGGTTATTCACAAGGATTCCTGATTTCATGGATGCAATCTGTGAGCGGATATGAGCTGAAGATGCAAGCAGATGCAAGTTTTGTTGGAACCCATGTATGCAAGCAAACCCTGTTTCCCCTTGCTCAATGCAGTGTGTAAACACGCATAGCAGAAAGTCAAGAAAAAGCTGGAAACCCCTACCAGAACCCTGATTAGCTCATTATTCCACCCCCACCCTCGCGACTGGACCTCTCCCATCTAACCTTGGCGTGAGTGTTGAGCAGTTCAAACAGAGCCATGACAAGGGCATCGACTGGAATGTTGTTCTCCTTGTACTCATCCAGGTAATAGCCCATGGTGGATCGCTCAGGTTCATTCAGGAGATGACGTGCTTGCTCCTCCAGCATCACACGGCTTTGGTTCACCAAGCTGCTCAGGGTTACCTGGGATCCTGCTAGACCTCTGTAAAAAGATGGCTGGGAGTGGGAGGAGGAGAAAGAGCATTAAGGGAAATGAACTTTTCAGGGCCACTATCACCTGACTGCAGAAATCTTAGTCCATTGGTTATTTGACCATTGCCACTTATGAATTTGTACATGACGAAGATAACATAATTGAAGAATAACATCACCCTTTCTTTGGGTTGATGCCAACTTAGTATTACTCAGAGAAGATTCATTGAAATTAAGGAGCCTATGCAATACATGCCCATTATTTCCAATGGATCTAGTCTGAGTAGGATTAACATAAGCATAAGGTTTCAGGTGAGCCATGTGTGTGCTCCAGATTGAAGATAAATTCCATTCTTTGCATAAGAGAAAGAAGACTGTTGTTTCTAATCCGGCATTGTCTTTTTGGGGGGCGGAGTTTGCTGGGAAACATAGGGTTGAAGGTAGCTTTCCTCCACCCAGTTTCTTGCTTTCATGTCCCTCACCCTCTGCCTCATTTGGAGCGTCCATACATCATAATATGGTATTGCTCAGAAGGCATTGCTGGAGGGGCGGGGGACAATGACAACCCTCATCCATTAAAATGGGACTTGTTTCCCAAGTAAGGCCTTATTCATGCATTTTTTGTATGCATGTGTACTGAACTAATGGGAACACATGAGCTAATCCAGCCCCAGAAATGCTGACTTGTGTGCTGGGCCTTGTGTGCTGGGTGCCATTTTTTAAACAAAAAACAAATGTGGGACTTCTAGTCGGTTAGGTGGCTGGGATGCGTGGCTGCGCTGTGTGGCATACTGCATGCCAGTATGACTTGTCAACTCAATGCCCTCCTGGTGTTGTTAGACTCCAACTGCCATCAGTGCCAACCAGCATGGCCAAAGGTCAGGGATGGTGGGAGTTCATTAAGAATATAACAAGACCCTGCTGGATGAGACCCTCCTTCCCTGGAGGTTTGTAAGCTGAGGTTGGATGGTCATCTGTCATGGATGCTTTAGTTGAGATTCCTGCATTGCAGGGGGTTGGACTAGATGACCCTTCAATTTTTCATAAAAACCAGTTAAGCAGCACTTAAGAGGGAGTTCAGGACACGGGTTAAACCACAGAGCCTAGGACTTGCCGATCAGAAGGTCGGCGGTTCGAATCCCAGCGACGGGGTGAGCTTCCGTTGCTTGGTCCCTGCTCCTGCCAACCTAGCAGTTTGAAAGCATGTCAAACTGCAAGTAGATAAATAGGTACCACTCTGGCGGGAAGGTAAACAGCGTTTCCGTGTGCTGCTCTGGTTTGCCAGAAGCGGCTTAGTCATGCTGGCCACATGACCTGGAAGCTGTAAGCCGGCTCCCTCGGCCAGTAAAGCGAGATGAGTGCTGCAACTCCAGAGTCGGTCACGACTGGACCTAATGGTCAGGGGTCCCTTTACCTTTAAGAGGGAGTTCACCACACCTAGTCTCTTGCATCCTAGTCTAACACTCTATGACACCACACTGGCTTTGTAGTTCAGCTTATCTGGAAACACAAAGTTGGCTGTCCCTGAAGCAGTCTGTGCATTCTCTCCTGCCCTTTAATACATTTGATATCCAGGATGATTTGATATCAGCAGATGCACTCTGCCACTAAGCTACTACCCCGCCCCTCCCATACAAGTCTCTTTGCTATCTCATACCACGTCCAAACTCCAAAAATAGACGGTTCATTATCCTGCCTTGCATTCAAGTGTCTGGGAGAGTCTCTTCACTTTAAAATTAGAACCTTTGCATAATTTTATTTTTGCATTATGCCTTGATTTTTAGGCTGTTCTTTAAATATAAAAATGGGCAAAGAACCTTCATCAGCTGCAGACACAGGAATGGAATCAGTGGGAAATGTAGGAGAGTGGCTAGCAGACATTGAGCTAGGAGCTGTAATTGTAAAGCGTTCCTCCATTAAAATCAAGCTAGTTGCTCTCAAAAGGTTTCAGAGTAGGTGGCCTGCTGGTGGGGAATCTTTTGGCCCTTGGAATAATCAGCAATTGTTAACACTTGAGCCTGATTGAGGGGAAGGTCCCTTTCTTGTTCCTAGCCAGGATTCCATAAGACCCCTGATGATGGCAGCCCAATTCATTTTAAGCAGGAATAGGGAATGGTTTTTCCATTTAGGGGGCCACATTCCCTTCTGGGCAACCTTTTGGGGGCCATGTGTGGTGTCTAGAGAATGAGAATTCTGACGAAAACCAAAATGGAAGCAGCGGGAACTGCTGCAGTTTGCATGTTTCTCTGTGGTTAGGAACAGAAATCGTTCAAGTGAATACAATCAGTATTCATTCACCTCAGTATTAAGCCTGCAAATATGTAATGAATTATGTTTTCAACATTGTTTCAATGTTTGAAAAGGATATATATGTAACATAAATAGCTACATAATTCTGTAACTTACATAGCTTCAGGTAAATAGTGGATATTGAGATGATTAACATACTGTCTCTAGGAGAAACCATATAGCAGCAGAATGGAAACAGCGTTGATTGTGGTGAATACAGGTCAGAATGGAAATTGCAGGCTTCTTACATCCCTCGGAGTGGAGAGTGTTTTTCCTCTGGAGGTGGGGCTAATCCACATCTAGCCAGCCTTCTAGTGGCCATGTGCCAGTGGTGGGCAGAGCCCAGGCAAAAGTGGGCAGAGCAAAGGATGCAAATTTTCCCTTCGTACAATAGACTAGTTTTTCCACATACCCTCATGTCCCTATCTGTCCTCCTACCAGGCAAGCTAAAGGCACGATTTGAGTTCAATTAAGCCATGGGTAGGCAAACTAAGGCCTGGGGGCCAGATGCAGCCCAATCACCTTCTCAATCCGGCCCGCGGACGGTCCAGGAATCAGCTTGTTTTTACATGAGTAGAATGCGCCCCTTTATTTAAAATGCATCTCTGGGTTCTTTGTGGGGAATAGGAATTTGTTCATATTTTTCTTCCAAAGTATAGTCTGGCCGCCACAAGGTCTGAGAGACAGTGGACCGGCCCCCTGCTGAAAAAGTTTGCTGACCCCTGAATTAAACATTCAAGTCACATAGAAGAGGAGCGTGCTCTCCACTGCTGCCCAAAAAGGCAAAACTAGATCTCATAGCCTTAGGCTGCAAGAGAGAAGACTGTGGCTGACTATGAAGAGAAACTTCTTGGTGGGTTGAGCAGTTTGGCTAGAGAACCAATTTCCTTAGAGGGGTGGTTGTCCTTTGCTGGAGGCTGGAGAGTCATCTGTTTAGGATGCACTGGGAGGAGGGATATATTTGGATGCCTACAAGCACCCCTGCAATTCTGTTAATCCTGCCATTGTTCCAACCCCAAGAAGGTGGTAATCCCTGGTAGAGCACCTCAAAACCTGGAGGCTCCATTTGGTATAATATATTTTATAGAAGATTTCCCTGTGTTCTAATCCTTTCTCAAAGCCATCTTCCCCTGTTGCTCCCTAGCAATTATTCCTTGGTACTCTCTGAAATAATGAGGGGAAGGGTTGTAGCTCAGCAGCAGGGTGCTTGCCCTGCATGCATAAGGCAGCAGTTTCAATCCCTGGCATCACCACTTAAGGCTGGGAAGGTCAACTGTCTAGAATCCTGGAAGCCCCTGCCAGTCAGTGTAGACAAGAAGGATCAATGGTCTGATTCAGTAGAAGACAGCTTCTTTTGTTCCTAAGAGGAATATTTATGAAAGGAGACACAGACTTTGCATCTATTTCACTACTGAATAATTTCCCTTGGGAAAGATACTCAGAACATGTGAGGAATAATTCATGAAAGTATAATTGCACCTAATGGATTTGCTTCTGGCATTCTCTCCCACCCCACCCCACCCCACCCCCACTGGTGTGGTTCCTTCTCTTTTGTTGCTTGAGTACAAAGTCGCAACTGCTGCTGAGGTTGAAAAGATGAGATAGGCACCATTGTGAATTTGGTGTGTGTGTGTGTTAGGATGTATGCCAGAGTCCCTTCAGTTTCCTGGATGCAGCAAGGATTTAAATTGCTGGAGAGCCAGATAAGTTTCTTGGTAATGGTCCTCTAAGAATGGACCCTTAAGGTAACAAAGGAAGTGGCTCTGTGCTAGACTGCAAATGGGTGGAGCTCCCTCCTTCATCTCACTGGTAGTTAGGAAGACAAAGGTCAGAGCTGAGGTGTGTAAGCTAGAAATGAGAAAAAAGTTGCAGGATGGGAAGCCAGGGAGTCAGAACCATGCCTGATTTCTGCTGGAATCCAAATATGTGGTTATGGCAGTAGCAAGACCTTCTTTGGGTGTTAATGCTGTAAGCCCCTCCATCACAAACTCAGATTGTATATATGTGTAAATAAACCATATATTATAAAGATGCCACTGTCTGCTGTCCCTCATTCTGAGGAAACCAAACCCTGGGTAAGAGCTTGGAACCCTGGAATCTCACAGCGCTCAGAGATTGGGGTAGCACACAACAGTGCTGTTGCTTCAAGGGAGGTCAGACTCTAGTGACCAAAATTGGAAAGATCAATGGAGGGTCACAGAACAGTCCAATGTACTAATAGCGAACTCCTCATCGGTTATTGGATCCATGTACGAAAGAGGCATCAGTCGGTTTACGGAGGACCCTAAAGGGCGAGCGCCCCCCATAAAAAGCTTAGTGTGGCCCAAACATGATATGTGGACATAAAATATTGCCTGACTGTTGTAAAGAAGTGGAAAATTGAGAGAATTTCCTAATCCTCCTTTTTAAGTCATTGAAGTTTGTAGCCATCCTGTGGGGGAGAGTTCCAAAGTTTAATTATCTGCTGCATGAAGAAGTGCTTTCTTTTAACTGTCCTGATTATTTATTATATACCACTAGAGCTATTTCAACTTTCTCCCTGAACATCTGAATTACTTCTCAAAAAGGCACAACATGTTGCAATCAATCTCTTGGAAAGTCATGTCCAGATCACCTTTAGAAAGGTTAGCCCGGAAATGGATGAACTGGGGAATTTCAATTTCTGCATGTCATTTTTCCAACTTTATATCCAGTTCCCTACATTGCTTCAGCAAGTTGTAATTATATGCACAGTGGTACCTCTGGCTGCGAACGGGATCCGTTCGCAACCTGAAAGGAACACAACCCATGTCTGTGTGTGCACAGATTGCGATTCACCGCTTCTGCGCATGTGCATGATGTCATTTTGCCTGTCTATGCATGCACAAGCGGTGAAACCCGGAAGTAACCCTTTCCGGTACTTCCAGGTCGCTGCATTATGCAACCTGAAAATGCTCAACCTGAAGCAAATGTAACATGAGGTATGATTGTATTAAAAAATCCTCGTGAAAAATTCTTTAGCATTTTAAAAATTCTTTAACAAATTTCTCATCATGAACACATTTTTGCATGCCAGTTTGACTAAACGCATTTTGCAAGTAATTTCCTCTAATATATCTGTATGTTATTTTCCAAAATACCATGCATTTTAAGGCATATTTCTCCATAACACGTGGCTTTTTGTATATATCGGTTGAAGAACCGCATCACAAAACCAGGAGAAGTACAAATTACAAAGGACACTTGTATTATCTCTTCACATATTGATCTGGGAAGTGTAAATTAGGTAGTTTCTCATTCAGCTGCAAGAAAAATCTAATTCCGTTCCCCTCCCTATAACTCAGAAGTAAGACCTATTGAGTTGAATGGGCCTTACTCCCACATGAGCAAGTTTAACATTACAGCCAAATTCTTCAGAGCGATTCCAAACATGACAAGTGTTTTCGTGAACAGACATTTTCTCCTAACACATGGCGGCACGCAAACTGTTTGCAATAACTTCCGCCCTGGAGGCAGCAACAGAGTTGGCTCTGGCAAGCTGCAACGACAGTCAACACACTGAAGAGAGACCCTTGTAAATCTTTTTATCAGCAAAAGCCACCTGCAGAACTTAGCAGCTCATTTCCATTTTTAAGAAATGAGGAATGCCCTGCTGCAACTGACACCACTGGCCCAATTGGAATCTCACACAATTGTTTGGGGCACGATGCAGCTCCAGGGAATTGGACCGGCCCCTGATGACGCAGGTTCGAAAGCTCTGCAGGAGGACAGTGATAAGCACTGATTTACTTTTTGCTGCCTACAGCAATGAGAGAAGAAAACCCAAGGACCAGGCTTCTTTTGTGATAAGTGCACAGGCACACATCTCAGTTCCCAGAAGGCCAGTTTACACAGTCAGTAGAACCATGTGGTAAATCACCTTCTGGAATGCTCTATTTTAGGTTACAGATGGAGACTGCATATTGGAATTCTTCCCCGTGGAGATGCCACCCTCTCTGTAAATAGAAAGCAGAGCCTTTGGAAGAAGAGACAACAGTGGAGGTTGAATCATTAGAGGGAGCAGTGTACTGCCCTACAAATCAGCCTGCCCCCAGCTGGACTCCAGGTGATAGCTTTCTTACGTACAATCATTCTAAGGGGGGCATTGGGTGTCCTCCCCCTGCATATGAAAGTCACAACCTAAAGCAGGGATGGGGAACCTCAGGCCCAGGGGCCAAATGTGGCTCTCCAGGTGTCTGTGTCTGCCCCTGGAGACTCTCCATACATTCCCTTCAGGTAATCTGTGGGGCTGCTATCAACGTGTTCACTCTGGATGGGAGACCACCAGGTCCCTTCTGTTCTTTCTGTATATGGATCTGGACTTGGACCAGGACAGTCCTTCAAACAATCAGATAGAGGACTGTCCTCTGCTAAGGTGGTGACAGGCACCCTGCATGGAAGTCTGGGTTAGGAGCTGGGTGTGATCTGGCACCACTGGGCAGAAGCTGTTGACTCAGTTGTCATGTTTTTGTGTTCATGATGGTTTGTGTGTGTTTAAAGCAGCCATGTGTGTGCAATTCATAGTGTTCATGTGAAAAGTCCCCATGGTTTATACAAAATGGAGGCATGGATGCACTTGATTTCTGCCTCTCATGCTTCAGAGTAACTAATAACTAATTCTCAATTCTCTGCAAGGTCCTGTAAAAACCCCCAGCCATGACTTCAATTAGATTGAAGTCCCGAGTCTATAAAATGTGGGCAATAAACCAATACTGCAGATGGGATTCTGCCCTGTCCAATGCTCCTGGTCATTCTCTCCCTCCCTCTGCGTCACATGCTTTTGCCTGTTTCTTATTTCTAACTCTCTTTCCTGGCTCCCATCCCAAAAGAAAAAGGGAAGATTAAATCTGTGAGAATGATGCCACACATCTCCTTTTGCAAATAGGAACTTAAAAGGGGGGGGGGGGTTTATGCAGGACCTTAACAGAGGTTGAAAAGGTTAAGTTCCTGCTTCATGTCTGTTGTGACCCTGATGGTTATTAGCTTCCCCCTACCAGCTGATTTGATTTTATCTCTTTCACAGGGGTTAGGAATTTGGCTGGCCACTTTCACCCATGGGCACACACACCTTTCACTCACTTGACACCATGCAACATCAGATGTGTAACAGGTGAAGCCTGTCCAGGCCAACCTTTGCTACCAAGGAATAATTACTGCTCCTCATCATTCCTTGGCAGTGAGGCTTGTATTCAGTGTTATTTACATTCAGCAAGCCCTGCTTTCAACAGGAATTTTTGGAGCCTTAACTTCAATTGAAGCCTGGTCTGCAAAGGAAGAATCATCAAATGACACCATGGGGTTGACAGGTTGGTGGCCCTGCTCACCTGTCAAAAGTGACCCATGGACAATGGACAAGTCCAGTTACCCATCCCTACACTAGTGGGAACAGATTTTGCTTTGGGCAGCTTTCATGAGTTGCTTCAAACTTCTGCAAAGTCCAAACAACATTTCAAAAGCAATCCTTTGACCTGCTTTCTGAGCCTGGATGTCTCTTACCTTTGCTATCCCCTCTGCTGTGTGATCTCCAGAGACCCTAGAGTAAAAACAGTCATCATTAGCACCAACTAATGGGAGTTCCAACTGGGAGTACAAAATCTAGGTAAAAAGAGATCTTAGCTACTAAGCCTCAAAAAAAGAAATTGAAAGTGAAAAGAATGGTGAGTCTTTCTTTGGTTATTATTTTCCTTTTACCTGTGGCGAAATTTGTGCCACAAATTAGGGTGGCAGTTAATTTTCACTCATTCTACTCGTAGTAGGTCCATTGAAATTAATGACTGTAAGTCAGTCAGGCCCATTATTTTTGATAGGTCCAGACCTTCTGAGTGTCCCTA
Source organism: Podarcis melisellensis (assembly GCF_964234715.1). NCBI lineage: Eukaryota > Metazoa > Chordata > Lepidosauria > Squamata > Lacertidae > Podarcis > Podarcis melisellensis. Next base: position 8,516,287 of record NC_138547.1, on the reverse strand, counting down.
TTTTGCAGGAAAAGTCCTGGATGTACAGAAGCCATCCTGGTTTCAGATTTGATCCTGGAATGTCCCACTTTTTTTAAGGATATCTCTATTTCCATCAGATAAGTGTTAAAGGACATGGAGCTATGCGACCCCCGAGTCAAGGAGATATGTAACTATACAACCTTTAGAAACCGCCTGAAGGCAGTCCTGTATTGGGGAGTTTTTTTAATGTTTAATGTTTTATTATGTTTTTATATTTGTTGGAAGTCTCCCAGAGTGGCTGGGGCAATGCAGATGGACAGGGTATTAATAATGATGATGATGACATCCTTATTTTTTTATTTTCATTGGAGAAATGATGGACGGCATGTAGGCCTATTTTGAGTACGGACACATTGGCACCCTAACTTTAAAACAGTGTGATACAAATTTAAACAGTCACGACTTTCCCTAAAGAATTCTGGGACCTGTATTTTAAGGGAGCTAAGAGCTGTTAGAAGACTTTCTGTTCCCCTCTCAAAGCTTTAATTCACAGAATTCTCTGGAAAGAGGGATAGACTGTTAAACCTTAACAGTTCCCAGGATATTTGGGGGAAGCCATGACATTTTAAAGTAGTATGTTGGCATCTATCTGTCTTGAGACACAATGAAGTGGAAGCCTGTGGAAGTGGAGTCAAACAGCTGGAGAACCACCACACCTGCTGTAGCTGCAGGGACCAGAAACTCATAACTGCTGCCTCCTGTGTTGTTTTTGCTGTGTTAGCAGCACTGAAGTGACCTCACAGAAGCACATGTCTGGGCAGTGTGTATGGAGGTCCTGGGCTGCCCAGAGGACAAGACCACCCTCTCAGTCTCGCTGATAATGGTCCAAAAGAAAGCAGAGCAATACATTTGGCACCATCTGGGCCTCAGGAGTTGCCAGAAGGAGGCGTAAAAGGTGCCATCCAATCATCAATGTTGCTTTAAATATATAGTGCAGATGACTAGCATTAGATACAATGCTATGGGACAACGCCATTCATTTATCCAACACCATTTCCCTCTCTTGCTGTGTGATCCCAGCCAATTAGGGATCATATGATGAATGAGATGCTGTTCTGATGCTATGTAGCTAACAGCATTTGATGACATTACTGAGGCAAACAAAGCAGCGTTGCCCTCATGGGAAGTGGATGTATCCCCACATTGCTGAAGCAGCGAGTTAATAGTATATTTCTTCATGCACTACAAGGAGTAATGAAACCTCCCTCAGAATGTGGCAAGTCAGGGAATGTATCTCAATTACTTCAACACACATACACACACAAATAGGGCAAAAACATTTGTCCCTGTTCAGATGGCTCTGGAAAGCTTTTCTGAAAAGCTGTGTGTGATTTCCCCCACTTCTTTGATCCAGCTGAAATGAAATTCTGCACAAATTTGGCAATGTTCCCAGAATCTGGGTTTTAAACATCTGTAGTACAGTGGTACCTCCGTTTAAGAACAACCCTGTTTACAAACTATTTGGTTTATAAACTGCACAAAACTGGAGGTAGTGTCCCGGTTTGCGAACTTTACCTCAGTCTAAGAATGGAGGCCAAATGGTGGAAGGGAACCAACAGCCGGAGGCCTCATTAGGGAAAGTGTGCCTCGGTTTAAGAACGGTTTCGGTTTAAGAACGGACTTCCAGAACAGATTAAGTTTGTAAACCGAGGTACCACTGTATTTGCATTTGAAGGTCATCACTGAAGGCTTGATCTTTCTAAAACAACCACCACAACATGCAGATGAACCAAGAAACTTACATCCTAACACCTGAACATCAAGATTTGAGAGAACAGGGCCTTTTGTCCTATTAAAGAACCTGCCACAGGGCCACCCACCTACATCTTCAGGGGAGGCCCTTCTAGGGCATTTTTTCCCAGCTAGAACTCACAGGAACTCAGTTCTGGCACCTCTCAGATGGGCACCATTGCCATTATAAGAGAACAAGGGAATCATGCATGGTGAGTTCCACCACCTCCTTCTCTAGAAAAATAGCACTGGGTCCTTCTCTCAGTCTTGTCACCTCTCAAGCGCACTTGGTGGTGCTGCCCTCAGAAGAAGACTGTCTAAAGAACATACCGGTAATTAGAGCCCCTCTGGATCAGGCCAAAGGGCATCATAGCTCAGCATCAAGTTCTCCCAGTGACCAACCTATAGGACAGGGCCAACTGATGACATTTTGGTTCCTGAGACAAACCACAAAATGATGCTACCACCTCAATGGAAGAAGGGGTGAGTAAAGCCCTACATCATGAACAAGGAGAGAATAAAGATCTACATCAGGATGCTTCCCCTGTGGACCCTGCCACATGTGGCAGTTGCCTCATGGGTGGGATGACCTTGCTATGGGAAGCCCAAAAGCAGGAACTGAGTGCAATAGCACTTTTTCCAGTTGTGGTTGCCATAGGCATGCTGCTTCCATCAGGAGAGGTAGAACATAAGAAGAGTCTGACTGCTGGATATGTCAAAGGGCCTACCTAGCCCAGCACCCAGTTCTTACAGAGGCCAACCAGGTGGCTCAATGGGAAGCCTACTAGCAGGACAAGAGCACTTCCTCAATCTGTGATGATAAGCAACTGGAATACAGAGGAATGTGGCTTCTGATGGTGGATATAGAACATAGTCATGGTGGCTAGTAGTCTTGGATAGCTTATCCTCCATGAAGCTGTTGAATCCTATATGCTTATTTATTTATTTGATGTTATTCACGAACTGCTTCCCATAAAATATCTCAGTTAATAGTTTGGAATAAGTTTAAAGTGCCAGTTCAACCAGCTTCTTTATTTTTAATTGGGGTTGGGTGGAGTGGGTGGGCAGCTTGTTCCTTGCCTCAGGCATCAAAATGTCTTCAGCCATCTGTCTCTCCCAAGACTTTTATGAATATGGAAATTAAGAGACAGTCTTAGCAACCACAGAAGAATGGAAAAGCCTTGGTAAAAAGATACAAACCCTGCTAAGTTGACTGCCGTCTCACCAATTTGGGAACTGGTGATCCACTTGGTCTCATCTACCGTGGTCCGAGCATGAGGCAGTCTTCCAATGTCTTTGACAGTCATTATGAGGTGACGTGAAGACTTGAGCAGCTTTACTGCCTCATCATGGGGGATGCTGAGGAAGCTGTGGCCATTCACCTCCAGAATCTGGTCCCCAACCTTTGAAGAGTGTAGAAAGAAAGAGATGATGAGTGCATAAAATGGGATCGCATCCAATGAATGGCAACCAGTGCAGGTATCTGAGCAAAGGTGTTATAAGCTGATAGGGTCTCACTCCTGTCAGCAATTCTGCACTATCTGCAGCTTCTGGATCAAGTACAATGAAAGCACCATACAGAGCAAGGTGCAGTAATCCAATCCTGTGGTAAATTAATCATGCTGATGCCTTTGTTATAGTAGCATTGCTGTGTGCCATGCCAGAGAGCTTCTCAAACCCACAAAAAATGTGGCAGACTGCCCATCACCCTTGGGGTGGGAGATCGCCCACACCTCCAGGGCACTAATCAGGCCTGGAAAGCACTTTAGTAGTGGGCAGCTGGGTTGTAGGATGCAGTTCTAAGGCTGCTGCTAGGACTATAGGTGGGAGCTGACTTGGATGACTTTAAAAGGTGTGCATGGGAGGTAATGATAATTTAAGTAATGCATATACTTCTTAATGTCGAAATAGGCTTCTAAGTAGCTCGCAAAGCATAAAAACCAGTTATACAAACATGAAAATATAAATACAATCATTAAAATTTGCAACAACCCCCCCATTAAAACTGCGCTTAACACAGCAGTTGACAAGAAATTTGGGTAGAGACATGAAAGGAATTTCTGTGTAAACAGGTGCATTTTCAAATGCTAGCAAAATGTCAATATAGATGAGGTCTCTTATATTTCAGCAGGGATTCAGAACACCTGTGCTACCAATGATTGAATCTGGCTGTGTATTACATCACACTGATAATCACCAGGTTGCTAAAGACTAACTGGGTGTATGATCTCAATGCTGTCAATGGGCAAACAACGGTGAGGATTCACAAAGGAATGGCCTGTCAAGGATGCCTGCATGTTATTTATCTATCTTGCTGGAGGTGTTGCTGGAAACAAACTGGGGTAGGACTCTTGCCTTCCTGCCCTGTTTATAGACTTCCTGGAAACATCTGGCTGAACACTGTCAGAAACAGGATGATAAAATGATGAGTTAGACTTGATGGACCCTGCTTCCAATCCAGTAAGGCTCTTCTTGCATTGTTATGAAATTAAGATACATTTGCAAATGGGCTGAGGTGTGTTGGAATAAGCAATGGTTTTTAATTAATACTCACCTTACTAAGAGTGTGAGTTTCAAATTCTCTATCACTGGTAATGATGACTGTTAAAGAATACAATGCAAGCTTCTAGCCATGTCTGTCTTCCAGAGAAACTACAACTAATCCAGAATGCGACAGCTAGACTGGTGACTGGGAGTGGCCACCGAGACCACATAACCCTGGTCTTGAAAGATCTACATTGGCTCCCAGTACATTTCCCAGCACAATTCAAAGTGTTGGTGCTGACCTTTAAAGCCCTAAACGGCCTCGGTCCAGTATACCTGAAGGAGCGTCTCCACCCCCATCGTTCTGCCCGGATGCTGAGGTCCAGCGCCGAGGGCCTTCTGGTGGTTCCCTCACTGTGAGAAGTGAGGTTACAGGGAACCAGGCAGAGGGCCTTCTTGGTAGTGGCGCCTGGCTTGTGAAATGCCCTCCCATCAGATGTCAAAGAGAAGAACAACTACTTTTAGAAGACATCTGAAGGCAGCCCTGTTTAGGGATGGTTTTAATGTTTAACAGACTACTGTATTTTAATACTTTGTTGGAAGCCGCCCAGAGTGGCTGGGGAAACCAAGCCTGATGGGAGGGGTATAAATAATAAATTATTATTGTTGTTGTTGTAGTGAGTGAAAAACCTACCCTGCAAACAATGTATTCTAATGCAGATGTTCCCTGCCACTTGTCTGGAGCATGAGAAAACTACTTCGAAAACCAGCTCTGGAGCCAGTTAGCAAAAAAAAAGAAATTGGAAAGAGAGCCTATGTGGAAGGTCTCCGGGTGGGAGAGGCTCCTGCCTGGAATCCTGGAGTGTCACTGCCAGTTGGTGTAGACAATACTGAGCTGGATAGACCAATGGTCTGACTCAGTATTATTGGTCAGGCATCTGCTTTGCATGCAGAAGGTTCCATGTCCAATCCCCATTTCTAGATAAGGCTGGGAGAAACTTCTGCCTGAAACTCTGCCAGCCAGTGTAGACAGTAATGAGCTAGATGGACCAATGGTTTTCATTCAGTATAAGGACATGTCCTGCCCTCTTAAATCTGTTGGAGGCTTTCAGTAGCTCTCTTTGAAACCTCCTTCACTGCCTCCTTATGTCTTGCAATCTGCGCCTCAAGCGCAAACAAGTTCTCTTTGCCAGGATTGATAGTCCTCCTGCCTGGCTTGGACTACCAGCCTCAACATTCCTCTGTAGCTCTTCCCAAATTAAAATGGCTTAATGCTTCCATTGCCAAGGCTGTGGTGCTTCTGCAGCAGTCGGAGAGATGCCACTTGGAGGCTATGAGGCCTTCTGTGGTCCAAGCTGCCTGTCCTGGCCACAGAGATGGTTAGTGCTTATTTATGTATTTTGCCTCCAAGGAGATATCCACTTGGAGGGTAGTCCTGAGAAGCTTAATCTTCTGGCAGTCAGCGATGGCTGCTGCTCATGGGGACCAGAAGGGTGGAAATCATGGAGATCCACAGTAGGTGGAGCCAGAGTCAGTGACAGGCAGATCCAGAACCAATGAGAGATGGAGTCAGTTAATACTAGCTTTGTCCCCATCCTTTTCCCTCCTGAGTTCTACAAAGGGCAGCAGTGAGACTTGGGGCTTGTCCAAGCTTTGTTCTTTTTGGTTTTCCACATGTCTCATGCTTTCTAGGCAGGGTTCCAAGGGCTCCAAGTGCCTTTGCCCTGCCACTTACACCAGGAAAACACTCACTTTACTGCTGTCACAGAAAACCTGATAGCTGTTTGTTCTGATTTAGCACTAAACTGTGGGTTTTCCTGGGTGAAAGCAGTGGGGCAAACAGAAGTGGATGAGCTATAAGGAGAAGGAGGAAGCTGATAGGCAGGGACATCCACTAAGTGAGAAAGCAGGTAGTGTGTGTTAGCTGAGACCAGGCTGAAGCTAGTGAGGCTGTGTCTTATTTGCCTAGTGGACCAACCCCCACTAATCATTGTATTTTGTTATCATCAGGGAGAAGGGCTTGTGGTGCTTGTAAGAAGGCTGGCAGGTGGGGAGAAGCTGAAGGCACATTCAGACTTGGGGAATATTGCATTAGTTTTCACTACTGCAATGCTAGTATATATATCCCATTTCCTAACACTTGCTTGACCAACTGCATTGTTTCTGTGGCACCCCTGTGGGGCTCAGGAGCCCTGTTATGTCACTCCTTGCCTGCAGAGCTGGCAGCCTCTCACCCTTTTTTGGAACACCCTCCCTTGTGGAGTGCTCCCTCAGCCTCCTCTCCTCTCCTCTCCCCTCTCCTTGGGAGTCCTTCAGACAGCTGCTCTGAGCTGCTCCTCCTTCCCCAAAGAGAGGTGCCTTCTTACATTGCCCCACAGGAGCCTAGGAAGCACTGCCTGACCAGCCCCAGAGGAACCATTAGCCTGCAGGACTCGTAGCCAGGGCAGCTGCTGCAACTAACAGCTGTTCAAGCCTTTTGGAAGCAGAGACATGAGGGCATCAGAGGAGGGAAGGAAGCAAAGAAGGCCAGAGGCCAGAGATGTCCATGGCACCCCAGGGTGCCATGGCACACTGGTTGAAAACCACTGCATTATGGAACTGTGGCTTTTTGATCAATAAACTGGCTTGTCACACTAAATTTCATTCACACCAGTTGGCACGGCATGACACGGGAACTAACATCACTGGACAGCATGACTACTCCCCCATCCTTTCCACAAATTCCTGCTTCTGTTCTCCCATGATCCTGCTATGAAAACTACAGGGATGAACTGTAAACAGGCATTGGTGTGCAGTGAGTGAACTAGGAGACTAGGCTAGTCCCCTAAGTGTTCCCCTGGCACCTCCTTCTCAAAGCCCGGGAAACTTCTACCCGAGTTAGGGAGGGAGGTGCGGTGCTCATGCGTGCAATGTCTGGACATTGCAACATCACATTCACATCACTCCTCCAATTGACCTTGCAAGCTGGCGCCTCTGGCCCTTACTAATCTACAAAAAAATTCACTGTACACCACTGACACTTTCAGTATATTCCGCTAGATTTCCAGAAGTGGTTTTGACATAATGTGAAAGCTCAAATATAATTCTCTGGTGGTCCTTTGGAGAATTCTTCTCGCTCCCTCTCAAATGGAAACAAGGTTTTCAGACCGCAGTGAGTTCACACAGCCAAATCAGAGAGGCAGGTTGGGCTTTGATCAGACTCCAGTGGAAGTCCAGAACAGCACAGTCACTGTCTCAATAAATCTGCTGGCACAATTCGTGGCTCTCCAGCGGCTTGCAGTAACAGCCCACTGCTTTCTCCCGCCTCCAGCCTACATGCGGGGGCTTTGTGCATTGCTACTGCCTCTCGATGCAATTTGACCTCCAACTCAAACTGCACATTAAGTGGATTTCTCTGATTGTTCCACTTTTCTATTTATTTTTTTTAACCATAGAAACCTTGAACAGTCTGAGTTTGAGGAAAAATTAGGGTGAGTGAGTGGGAGGGAGGAAGCCTGCTTAACTCTTTCACCACCTTTTGCAGCTCATGGTCTGCTTTTTTCACTACCATGCCCTGCTTTTTTCACTACCACCTGCCTCTGGTTGGTGAAACAGAAATTTGGAGAGGGTGCTTTTGAGCTGCAAGATGGCAAAGGGGGAGAGTTTAAAGCACCCTTCTCATCATCAAGTCTCTAATTTTGCTCTGATAACAATGTGTTCCAGGTTGATTTGGGAAAACCAAAATAGAAAAGAATCACAGCACTCCACTTAACCTGTAGTTTTTTTTTTTAAAAAGATATTTATTAAAGTTTCAAAAAAGATTACAAAAATAAGAAAAAGAAAGAAAAAAGAAACAAAAGATACAAAATACAGAAAAATAAAAACAATTAAAAACAAATCAATTTTTCCATGTCTTATCTTTCATTTACTTGTTTCCCTGACCTCCTCACACCTCCCTTTTTTGTATTCCAGTTCAGTTAGTTAATTCAGCAAATCCTTTCCCTCTTTGTTTTTATCTTAATCCTTTATCTTAATATATTATGACTTTACATTCTCACCTGTTAGCAATCCATTTTTTACATACTCCTTTGTAACATTACTGCTAAAACCACTTAGCTTCACTTAACCTGTAGTTTAAACCTGTGAGTTGTATCTACAGACAGAACTTTTGAATGGGAGCTACATGTGGCTCCTGTCTATGACGGCCAACCAACATCTTAAGTTACTCAAAATACAGTGACTCAACTCATAAATGCCATTGACCCATACTTCTATCCAGACTATACTGGGGCAGCCACTGTAGTTGGGAGCTGAGCTTTGCTCCTATCATGAACTGGCTGGAAACAGAGGAATGGTGGGAGACACCAGCTGGGAAGCCCCCAAGGGAAGAAGGCTCAGAGCCTGGGGACTGGTGGTGGAATGACGATGAAGAGCTGAAGAGGTGATGGGGTTTAGTAAGCAGGGAGAATCTGTGACAGAGAGAAGTCCCAAATTGGAAGCAGAGGCAGGAGCTAGAGAGCAGGGAGGCCAAAAGATAGAGATAAGTCGGCCTGGTGAAGAAGCCAGAGGGTCTCCCCCTCCTGCTGTGACAAGCTTCCCTCCCCACTGGTCTCTGAGGACCATGAGAGGTATGAAGCAGAAGGAGAAAAGAGAGGCACGCCGGCATAGTCTCAGATTGCTTGGGAATGACCCGGGGGAGACTTAGTCTAGGAAAGTAGGGACTTTCAGTCTCCGCAACTGCTTCACAGGGGCAAGAAGAGAAAGAAGAGTTGCTATGCTTATTAAACCTGGCACTCCTGAGCAGACCTTGTTTCTTCTAATGAAGAGTAAACTTCACTTACTCAGTGTGATTTTGTGCTGGCTTGCTCCTGACAGCTCCTACTCAAAAGTAGCAGTGCTCTGGAACTTCTGAGGAGCTCTTATAAGCTCCTGGGGGGCCCTGGCAGTGCCCAGCTTGGCTGAGTGCTGGTGCCAGGTCTGCTGGCCACCACAGTATCTTGTGGAAGGGAGTTCTCAAAGTTCATTCTCTATCACACTCAGCTCTTCTTTGCATCTCTTGAATCTCCTTGTTTCATCACCGAATGCTCCAAACTTCTAACATTATTATGAAAAAGGAAAGGGGGGCACGACCCAAAGAATCTATCTCCATTTTCTTTGTGTCATGTTTTATTTATTCCCTTGTGATACATACAGAGAGGAAAAATGAAGATGCAAATGTTCTTTGAGAGGCCTGGCTCTTGGCAGAGTAACACACTGGACAAGAAAGAGGAGGGATTGGATTTAATTCTCATTATTCATTCAGATCACAATGCTTGGCTTGATAATTTTTTTATTTCTTGGTTCTGAATTTAGATTTTTATTTTTTTTGAGGAATGGAAGATGGAGCAGACACATAGGCATAGCCAGGGGGGCAGCTGCCCTCCTAGATCAAGTAAAACAATAGAAATATGCATTGGTTCTGCCCCCCTAACAAAAGTTCTGCCCCCTAACAAAATCCTGGCTATGCTCATGAGCAGACAGCAGGCAAATTTCTGCAAGGGCTCCCAGGCATAATGACTCTGGCTTCCCTCTTAACATCACAACAGCTCCTAAATGCCCTTTGATAATCTTCCCACTTCTCTATCGAAGACAACACATTGAGCCCAAAGACCTCTTGCTGTTTGTCACAGGCTTCTTTTGTTCAAGGAGAGGAGTGACAGCCCAAACCTTTCAGCCTCCTCTACTCTTTTCCTCAGTCAATTGGACCATAAATCATCTGCCAAAGCTGAGCAAGAGCCAGTCTATCATTGCAGGGGACAGGAGTCAGGCTGCCATTTCAAAACAAATCAAGTTTGGATTTGCAAAGAGAGAAAGATGGCTCATCCATACTTCCACTTGACCCTCTGTTTTCCTCCTGGGAAAACTTGCTACTTATCGCTGAATTGAAACAAACATCAAACAGTTTTTCTGCAGATTGATTTTGTTCTGATTCAGCGGCAATTCAGTGTTTTTTCCCCCTGGGGAAAATAGCAGAAGAAATGAAGAACCACTCAGACCCATCCCTAGAAAGCATCAGACAAGCAGAAAGCCTCTTGGACTCATGCTTCCTAGCCATGAGTCAAGTGGAAGTGTGGAGAAGCCCAGAGCGAGAAAGGCTAAACTCCATCCCTCTGTTTTCTCTCCTCCCAGCAATGTTATATAGAAGTGGGGTCCTACAACAAAATTATTGGGATGACTAGGTCCATTACCTGTTCAAAAGCTTTTGTGTTGTCTAGGGACATAGCCAGCTGCCTTAAACCGAGACAGATCATTAGTCCATATAGCTCAATATTCTCTGCACTGGGTTGTAGCATTTCTCCAGGGTTTCAAGCAGGAAGCCTCTCTCAGCCCTTCCTGGAGATGCTGGGAATCAAACCTAGGACCTTCTGAGTGTGAAACAGATGATTCACCACTGATGTGGAAATGTGGAGAAATGTGAATTTAAGATAGGAAAAATGAGAAGCTGAGTGTAATTGGATTTGCACGCTGGACTTTAAGAAAGCTGATTTCAAAAAGCCTAAGGAGCCACTGGGTGAGATCCCATGGTGAGAAATACTCAAATAGAAGGGAGTCCAAGATGAATGGGAGTTTCTTATTGAACTCCCAAATGCAGACAATTCCAACAAAAATGAAAAGTAGAAGGCATCTAAAGAAATCAGTGTGGCTGCATAAGGAGCTTACAGATGAGCTGGGATTAGGAAGGCCATGTATAACTAATGGAAGAAAGGGGAAATAAGAAAGGAGGAGTATACATGAGTAGCCAACAGGTGCAAGGAGAAGGTCAGGTGGGCCAAACAATAAAGAAAGGTTTCTTCAGCTATGTTTGAAGAAAGAGGACGAACAAGCTAGTAGTATATTATCTGCATGGAGAAGATGGAGAAATGCTATTGGGTGACAGAGAGAAAGCAGAACTGCTCAGCACCTACTTTGCCTCTGTCTTCATTCAAAAGAAAAGAAGTGCCCAATCTGGTGATAACTTAATAACTGATATAAGGAGGGAGCTGCAGGTCAAGATAGGAAAAGAGGTGGTAGCTCTTAGCTAGTTTAAATTCAGATCTCCAGGCTGGAGGCCAGTCTTCTGGACACTGATACTATGAAAAGTCCTTAAACAGATAATTAAACAGTCAGTTTGTGAGCACTCAAAAAAGGATGCTGTGATTACTAAGACTCAGCATGGGTTTCTCAAAAACAGGTTATGCCAGATGGATCTCATTTCTTTTTTTGAATGGAATTACAAGCATGGTGGATCAGGGGAATGCTGCGGACATAGTGTATCTTGAATTCAGTAATGCTTTTGACAAAGTCCCCCATGATATTCTTGTGGAGAAGTTAGTTAAATATGGGCTGGACCAGGTAACTGTTAGGAGAATTTGTAGCTGGTTGACTGAATGAACCCAAAGAGTGCTCCCTAATGGCTCATCAGATTTGCAGATGACACCAAACTGGGAGTGGTAGCCAATGCCACAGAAGACAGAATCAGGATTCAATATGACCTTAACAGATTGGGAAACTGGGCCCAAGTTAACACAATGAATTTCAGTAGGGACAAATGTCTAGTTCTACACTTAGGCAGGAAGACCCAGCTGCACAAATATCATGGGAAACACTTGGAACACCAGTAGTACATGTGAAAAGGATCTAGGAGTCTTAGTAGACCACAAGCTTAACAAGAGTCAATAGTGTGTTGTTGTTGTTTAGTCGTTTAGTCGTGTCCGACTCTTCGTGACCCCATGGACCAGAGCACGCCAGGCACTCCTGTCTTCCACTGCCTCCCGCAGTTTGGTCAGACTCATGTTTGTGGCTTCGAGAACACTGTCCAACCATCTCGTCCTCTGTCGTCCCCTTCTCCTTGTGCAATAGTGTGATGCAGCAGCAGCAATAAAAGCTGATGCTATTCTAGGCTGTATCAACAGAAGTCTAGTGTCAACCAAAGACAGTAATAGTCCCACTCTATTCTGCCTTGGGCAGACCACACTTGGAATACAGCGTCTAGTTCTGGGCACCACAATTTAAGAAGAATATTGACAGGCTGGAATGTGTGCAGAGGATGGTGACCAAGATGATCAAGGATCTGGGAACCAAGCCTTATGATGAATGGTTGAGGGAACTGGGTATGTTGAGTCTGAGGAAGAGGAGACGGAGAGGAGATATGATAGCCATCTTCAAATACCTTAAGGGCTGTCACATGGAAGATGGAGAAAGCTTGTTTCTTCCTGCTCAAGAGGGTAGGACCCAAATCAATGGATTCAAGTTACAAGAAAGAGATTCCGACTAAATATCAGGAAGAACTTTCTGACAGTAAGACCTGTTTGAAAGAGACTCCCACAAGAGGTGCTGGAAGTTCCTTCCTTGGAGGTTTTAAGGCAAACGTTGGATGACCATCTGTCAGGGATTCTTTAGCTCAGATTCCTTCATAGCAGGGGGTTGGACTAGACGACCCTTGGGTTTCCTTACAATTCTACGATTCTATGGTTCTATGACAGATTTTCCCATCCCAACTAGCTAGTAATTCTATTTATCAAGTTCTCCTCCTCCTCCAGTTTTCCCAATATGACATTGCTCGCTTCCAGCCTCTGTTTTGGGGCTCCACTAAATTCTGTGCACATTCCCATTCCTTCACTCATCATTTCTTATTTCATTCTTGGCTTATAAATAACATCCTTGCTATAAAAATGTCTCCATATTAGCCACAGGCTCCAGTATTAAAAGAAGAGTGGGGAAACGTACTGTGATATATCTTATTTAATGCTTTGATTTTTGAGCGGAACGATCTGTTACTTTAAATAACTCTGCTTTTAAGGATTAGATGCTTGGTGGGATTTTTATTTGTTTACAGTGTCCCACAATCCACTTGAAAAGATTAGATACTCCATACTTTTTTTATCTTCATTTCACCTCATCCGTCATGTTTTCCTTGATGTTCAACTTTAAAGGTCATCGGCAGATTCTTCTTAAGTTGTTATCAACCTGCCAAGCAGCTCAAAGAGGTGATTGAGTCTACAATACTATATTCATTTTCTTGGGGTCCATGTGTTAATTTAATGGGAATTTAATTTAATGGTACTTACTTTTGAGTATGCATGTACAGTGTCCCATGAAACTATGTGGGCATCTGCAGTTATTCATGAGAGGTAACCAGCCTTCAGAAACCAGTTGGGAACACAAGAGAACTCAATTAAAGCTAAGGTCCATCTACTCTCACAGTGGCCAACCAGATGCCTCTGAGAGCAGGACCTGAGTGTAAGAGCACTCTCCCCACCAGTGATTCTGAACCATTATTCAAAGGCATACTGCCTGGAACAGTAGATGGAGAACAGAGCTGTTCTAGCTGGTAGCCCTTGGCAGCCATGTCCTCCCTGAATTGTCTAATCCTCTCTTAAAAGTCATTTAAGTTGATGGCAATTATTCCTTCTTATGTGAGCAAATTCAGTCCAACGTCAGTCAGCGTATATCAGGGATAGCCAATGTGGCACCTTCCAGCTCCCATGGGTTAAGCTGCTGATCTGATCAACATCAATGCCAATGCACTAACTTTCACTGGATTCCAATCAAGGTTCAATTTTGTCCCCCAGCAAGCATGGTCAACGGTCAGGGATAAGCAGAGGTGTAGCCCAACAACATCTGAAGTGTGCAATGTTGTCTAGCCATGGTGTAAACAATGCTGGGCCAGATGAGCCAGTGCTTTGACTGGGTATAAGACAATTTGCTATGTTCCTTACTATACCTATTTCATATACTCCAAGCTTACAGCTGTAAGCTGTATGTACTCAAGTACAAGAAAGGACAGTCCAACTAAACATTAAAAGCTGCTTGACAGTGGAATGGACCACCTAGGAAGGTGGTAAGTTCTCCTTCTTTGGAAGTTTTTAAACAGAGGTTGGGTGACCATTTCCCAGGGATTCTTTAGCTAGGATTCCTGCATTGCTGCAGGGGGGAGTGGATGAGATGACCACTGGGGTTCCTTCTAACTCTACAGTTCTAGGATTCTAAGTACATATTAGGCTATTTGGATGATCAAGGGTGAAACACGTGGTTGGTTGGCTAGCTCTGGGCTGGAGGAAGCAGAAGGCATAACACATTTAGAAAAGGGTTTCACATACAAAGAGCTTGAGATAATACTGCCACAGGCATTTCTTCACAGGAAGAGCCTCTTCAGCATGGCTTTCATTTTTGCAATCTGTGGCCCAGTTGCCCAAAGTGATGAATGCATGAGAGAGAAGGGGAGGAGGAAGGGGAAGGAGAGAACTTCCAGTGCTTTGAGGCATGAAATAAAAACAGCATTGCTATTGGCAACCGCTAATGCACACCTTTGAAAGACCACTTCAGTTGATAGAAACAGTTCATGGCCACCAGATAATATGAATTTTATGACCGTATTTTGCAGGACTGATTCTCTGGATTGTAAAATGGTGTAATGCAGCCATAAGGCAGCCGTGAACACCAGGTGCTGAAAATCCCATCAGGGTTGGTTCCAAGGTCTGCCCCCACCCCCAGTATTGCAGGTTTCCACAGCAGTAGCTTCCTAGAGACAGGGAGAGACGGGGGTGGGGGCTTTCACTTGGGACAATGCCATTATCCAAGAGGCTGGGTTCTATAGCCTCTCTCTGTAAAGCTTGAAATAAAAAAGGACTGTTGTAAGCTTTTCCTTGTCTTTATACTTTCCTGGGCAACCAGCAGCCGCTGACAGAACCCTGACATCAGGTGGGAATTGAACAACTGCAATGTAATGCTGCCAACCCACAACCCAGACACTATCTCCAGGAAGATACCATGGTTGATGCTACAGGTTGGTGACCAAAGCGGTTTCTCTGCCAAAATGGGGTCTAAATCCTGTTAGGAAAAGAATTCAGAAAAATTGTCATTCAAGACTGCCAGCTCCAGATCACTTGGTCCAGAACATTGCCCAGGAAGGGAAAATGTGGCATCAATCTATACAAACTGGGCTATTATATGCAAATTTTGTGGAAATTAGTGTCCTATTGGGGGGTGATATCATAGCTGTCAACTTACAGATTTGAAAATAAGGGACCAGCAGCCTTGAAAATAAGGGACCAGCAGCCTTGAAAATAAGGGACCTGCAGCCTCACTTGTTCCAGGCACTCCAGTCTTCCTGTCCTCCTGCAGTCTGGTCAAACTCATGCTGGTAGCCTCGAGAACACTGTCCAACCAACTTTGTAACCAGAGGTTCAACTGAATAGAATCTGAATCACATGCACCACAAGGCCTATGCAGCCTCAACTTAAGATGACTCCCCGGCCTGGCTTTGCACTGCAAAGTTTGCAGCAGCACGTGCAACAAAATGGCGTCCAGCATTCAAAAAACCCCTCAGCTTGCATTAACTAGCCACACGCAAGGCATGCAAGCTCCACCCCCCAGTCGTTCTTAGACTCCTTATTGGGTGAGCAACACAGCCAAGCAACACAGTTGGAGCCTCCCTCCTCCCTGGCCGGCAGGAAGGGAGGGAAAGGAGCTGCTTCCTTTGAAATTTAAGGGACATCATTTAAGGGACATTTAAGGGACATCCATCAATAAGGGACATGGCACTGGAATAAGGGACTGTCCCTTCAAATAAGGGACACTTGACAGCTACGGGTGATATGTAATTAACCCCCATATTAGTAGGGCTGGATAACATAAGCAAAAAGGTTATTTAAGAGGAATAAACCAGATGAGGTGTAGGGTTGGAAGAAATGATTCAGCCTGCATTTTAAATGCGAATCTACCTAATTTGTGTTTCTAAAACAATATGAAACACAGCCACCCTTCAACGTTTGCAGTTCCCAAAATTTTGCAATTCTCCAGCCAAGTGAAATATACCAAAAAGCATCAACCGGGGCAAAGTGTGCATGAAAAAATGCACATTAGTGAAAAATAATACCATGCATTTTATTAAGGAATATATATATATATTAGGCAAAACTGCATGCAGATATTTGCATATTAGGATAAATCACTACTAAATCCAGTGCTTTTTTCCCTTTTAAAATGTTTAGGGGTACTCTCATTTTGGCTGCTCCACCTTGCCCCCTTCCTCCCCCCCCAACCCCCAGACGAGGGAGTCGAAGTGGCGGCAGCAGCGGTGCTGAGAGGACAAGAAGGCCCATGGCAGGTTCAGCTTGAGCGAGGAGGGGAGAGCACTTGCTGGCTGGCTCTAGCCCAGCAAGTGGAGGAGGAAGAGCAGCACCGTCACCCCCACTGCAGCCGCCCCAGACTCCCCTCCCAGGGCACCGGCATGGAGAATGACAGAGCTCTAGTCAGCACTGCTACTGCAGAGACAGCTGGCATGTCGGTCTGGCAGTCTGTCGCGGCAACACAAAATGTTTAAGGGTATGCATACCCCTACGTCCCCCCAGAAAAAAAGCACTGACTAAAAAATCACTGACTGATTTTCACGAGGACTTCTTAAAAAAAAAAGATAAATAAATTGCAATCTAATGTGGAAATGTGAAGAAGTGGGGAAAGGAGAAATGGAGAGAAATAAAAATTGACTGATTTGTCCATCCCTAATGACAACAGAAAAACATAAGAAGAAACTGGCTCCTGTTTGAGGTCAATGGCCCACCTCCTTCTCACACTGGCCAACCAACTGGCCTGTAGGAAAGCGGCAGGCAGATTTTTTTTAATTTAACTGTAACGACTTGGGTAGGATGGGTGGGAAGGGAATCAAGATTGGGACTGCTCTTGGCACCAAGCTTGATGATCCCTCCTACCCTCTGGCTTGTTTTTCCACTCCTGACTTGCTCTTTTGGAGGATGAGGCTGTTGACAGATACTGTCCACAATGTTCTACCTTCACTGTCAGATGAGGTATGCACCTGAATGCCAATTACTGGTTATCACAGGTGGGCAGACTGCTGTTGCTCTCCTGTCCAGCTTCCTAGAGGCATCTGGTAGGCCACTGTGAGAACAGGACGCTGGACTAGATGGGCCACTGACCCAAAATCCAGCACGGCTCTTTATAAAGTTTTTATGCTCTCTTTGGTCCTGCCTCCTGGATTTCCCCCACAGCTTTTGGCTCCTGGCTCACCACAGACTGCTACGTATGGCAAAACCATGACCAGATTGGACCCATTACATAAGGAAGACAGGGAGATAAGACACAGGAGCAGGCACAAAGACAAACACCGTGCTGCTGTTGCCTCTGCTTCTGAACATCTGATTACCAGTTTCCTAATGATGATGAAGTCCCAAGAGAAGGCTCCACAAATAATTACCCAAATCTCTCTCTTCCCTCTCACATACCATCAACATATTGACAGCTGGCACAGGCGATCAAAGGAATCTTTGAATTAAATGGGTAACGATCAGACATCTTAAGGGCCTCATCAAAGCAGCAAGCAATCCATTTTGGCGTACTTTGCCCTGCTTCTAAAACAAGGCAATTCCAGATAAGTATTTTTCACAGCAGCGGTAAAATGATGGTGGTCAGGAAAAAGGCAAGGGGAAATCCCATGAAAGAATTTTATTGCAATGCTGTCCGCCGCCCCCTGTGTCTCAAGTATTACATTGCTGGTGACAGCCACAAAGGAACTGCTTAAGGAGAAAGAAAGAAAGAAAGAAAGAAAGAAAGAAAGAAAGAAAGAAAGAAAGAAAGAAAGAAAGAAAGAAAGAAAGAGGGAGCCCCACCCCTGAGAAAACACTGAAGAATTTATCCACCCCTTAAAGCAAGCACCCCCAACCTTCAGCCCTCCAGATGTTTTGGACTACAATTCCCATCATCCCTGACCACTGGTCACGTTAACTAGGGATCATGGGAGTTGTAGTCCCAAAACATCTGGTGGGCTGCAGGTTGGGGATGCCTGCCTTAAAGAAGGCAATGAAATGCTTCCCCCCCCCTGCCCCAATTTCTTTCCCCACAAAGCGCATGGATTTTGTGATTCCCACAAGAGGTAGTGATGGCCATAAAGCTGGATGGGTTTAAAAGCAGATGTGATAAATATAAGGGAGGAGAAATCAATCAATGGCTGGTAGCTATTATGGTTGTGCTCTGCCTCCATTATTGGAAGGCAGCAATGCTTCTGAATATCAGTTGCTGGGAATTTCAGGTTGGGACTCCCCAGAGGCATTTGGCTGGCTACTGTGAGAAGTGGATGTTGAACTAGATGGCATTTGGCATGATCCAGCACAGGATCAGCACAGGATTTTAGAATCCTAGAATTGTAGTGTTGGCAGGTACCCCCAAGAGTCATCTCCCCCAACCCCCTGAAATGCTCTCCTCGTGCTTTTGGTGCAATTTTCCCACAGCTTAGTTCAAAACAAACAAGGCAGCTATGCAGTCTTGTTGGTCATGCACACACACACACACCTGGGATCATCATTAGATTTGGATTGCTGGGTGCCAGATCTGCACCAGATTATGACTCCATGCTCTGGAGTGACATTAACCAGTGTGCAATGTCATAAAATGCCTCGTGGTGATTAATAATGCACCATTGAGCCAGCCTGTGCGGTGCCACCTTGGTTTCTAATGATCTGCTCAGACCCTGTGATCCACTTTCATTCAGAAAGGGAACACCTCTGTGCAGCTGTTTCCATCATACTTCCCTAAGGCCCAAAGGCATGCAGGTCTGTCAGGAGGGAGGGGATATTTTAAGAGCTCAGTCTGCAGTTGCTTCTGGATTGTCACATTGTGGGAGGGATTCAGTTGCATACCAGCAAATTTAGATTTGCACAATTAAAGCGATCAGAGTGATCTTATGCTCTTTTGCAATGAACACACTTTTGAAAACTGGACCTTTTTCAGTAAGGAAAGTGACAGGGAAATTGACTAGAAAGTGTGAGATAGGGAGGGGGGCAGAAAACCAGTTCAATTTGCATTTAAAGGTGAACATACCCAATTTTGCTTCCTAAAAGATTATGCAAAACTAAACACAGCCATCCTTTGAATTTCACACCTCTCCACGTCTTGCAAAGTGGTTCTCTGGCAATGTAGTACGTACAAAAATTGATTTACTAGGATAAAGTGTGATACAAAAAATGCATCACATTTGCTTAGCTAGAACGTGTTCTTGAACTCTGACAATGTTTTTTGCTTGCCGGAATGGAGGATAGAGGTGTGTGAATGTGCGCATCTACTGTATAAAGGTAAAATTCACATCCATTGCTCTGTCCATCACAAGTATGTGGCCCCTTGAATGTTGCCCAGAAGGGAATATGGCTCATTGTACTAGAAGAATGTTGCTGTTGACCATCACAGACAAAATTAGGCCTTTGTTTGTGTGAAGTGATGGTGGATGCCAAGAATGCTGGCTACCACCCGAAGTGGCAGCTGAGGTCATGCTCTTGAACACGCCAGATATGCAGGAGTTTTCCAGCAGAGGAAATGAATGTGGAACATATTCCTGTATGGGCAAAACCCCAATACGTATCACAATGGAGGACAGCATAGAAGACATTCCAGAAGAAGCAGCTCCAATGCCCAAAGCAACCCATAATATTTGCCTAGCAAACAAAAACAGCACATCCTAAATATCCTGTAGGCAGAAAGTGGAAGTGTGAAAAGAAAAAGAAAAGCATATCACAGGAATTAGGCTGGGAGGATGGCCTCTAATTATCTCCTCCTTTTGGAAATGGAGATGAAAGGACAGATGGGGCGATAATGATACGTATTATGGTCAGCTGAAGTTATAAAATAGCTTGTTCACAGAAGGTTGTATTTGCACCAAGCCTGCAGTTATTGTTTTATGACTCTTGCCTGAGCATTATGGTGCCTGCATCTAATAGTTTGGCATTTTATGACAAAGCAAAGGGGGGGGGGAAACCAGAGATCTGAGTGAATTGGGAAGAAAATAAGCAATTTCCTCCCAGGCAGCTGAAGGAGTATGGAGGTCAGATAGCTGTTGCAAGGGGGGAAAAACCCGGAAAATCATTGGTAAAAAGGATATCTCCCCACCCACTTCAACCTAGGTTCCCTACTTTTTCTCCTAATAATCAAATTTGGAATTATGATAAATGGAGCACAGGATACAGCTTCCTGTTTCCGGTACGCCAGGAATGGGGTCACTCCTAACACTGTGGGAGAGAGACAGATGGAGATAATCAGATAATGATGGGGGGATTTCATTATCTGCATTCCTCTTTGGTTGGAAGAGGAACCAGGCTCTCATCTGCAGTTTGCCTAGCAGGTTTCCTTCCTATGGAAATATACAGATGGGAGCAGATATACCCCTGCTTTAAGTCATTTACATACTATTTACTACAAAGCTCGTGACGAAATGTCTGATTGCCAGAATGACCTCTGAGCATTGAACCACTGGTATATCACAAGTGGACTCTTTATTATTGCTTTTGAAATTGTTTAAGATAAAACCTATTTTGGAAAGAAACTACCTTTTATGGACGTTTATTGTTTGTTTACAGATAGTTGCCTTTGGTGATACTATCTCGTATCAATCGCCTTTAAGTTCAAACTGAATCAAATTTCTCCCTCATCCCTGCAAAGTGAGCTTGTTTGAATTTAAGGAAGAAACATTGCAGTGATGCAACATTGGGAAGAAAGTACGGGCGAACAAATGCCCCCATTACCATTCCTTCTATTTTTGATGCTCAAGTGGTAGTTGCCATTGCATACATAACCAAAACAGTTGCACCCATCCAAAAGAAAATGGTGTCAACAGACTTGAGGGAAACTCCTGAGGGTTTGCAAAAGTAGCACAAAAACTGGAGCAACTCAGTCAGATGGATGTGGTACAAGTAATGATGAAGAAGAAGAAAAGGAAGAAGAGCCTGGTAATGTTGTAATGTTGTAACCTATTCTGGGATCATGTGGTGGTGTGGCTGTGTGTCTAAAAAATACAATTATAAATGAATGCAGCACAATGAGGAGTAAGAATGCTTAGTTGCTATGGAATGCTGATGGGGTGAGAGTTGGGAAGGATTAAAAAACATGTTGAAGGAGCAGTGGAATAGAGAATCCTAGAAAACATACCCTCCAACATTTCTCCAATAAAAATAGGGATGTCCCATTCCATAATGATAATTTTATTATTTATGCCCTACATATCTTACCCCACTCTGGGAAGCTTCCAACATATATAAAAACATAAACATTAAACATTAAAAAACCTTCCCTATACAGGATTGCCTTTAGACGGCTCAGGGGTTGGCTAACTCTATACCCTTCAACATTTCTCCAATGAAAATAGGGATATCCTAAGGAAAAGCGAGACTTTCCGGGATCAAATCAGAAACCTGGACAGCTTCTCTAAAGCAGGGATGTCCCTGGAAAATAGGGACACTTGGAGGGTCTGAGAAAAGGGCATGGCTGGCTGGACCACCAAACAGAAGCACTTCACATAGTAGTGTTTTGTTACAGGACACCTTATTACATTCCATTATTCTTGGAAGAGAAATAACTCAGTGGTAAAGAATCTACTTTGCATGTAAAAGATTCCACGTTCAATCACTGACATCTCCAGGGAAGACTACTGGGAGAAAAAGCCATGTCTAAAACTCCGGTGAGTCACTGCCAGGAACTGTAGAAAGTACTGAGTTAGACTGATCAATGATCTGACTTAATACAAGGCAACCTCTAATGTTAGTACTGTACATGGATAGTATTCCATGACTTGTCTGAATTTGGAGGTCAGTGGTACAGAATCTGCTTTACATACAGAGGATCCTAAATTCAATTCCTGGCATTTCCAAGTAGTGTTGTGAAAGACTCCCTTTCTTAACACGCACCCCCCAAGAGCTGCTGCCAGTCAGTCAGTGCTTTATAAATAGGCATATGCTCACATGCACATGAGTTAAACACTGCACGGAGAGAAGCTGCATCGGAAGACACCCAAGATTTCATTTTTTGTAAAGGTAAAGGGACCCCTGACCGTTAGGTCCAGTCGTGGCCGACTCTGGGGTTGTGGCGCTCATCTCGCTCTATAGGCCAAGGGAGCCGGCGTACAGCTTCCTGGTCATGTGGCCAGCATGACTAAGCTGCTTCTGGCGAACCAGAGCAGTGCACGGAAACGCCGTTTACCTTCCTGCCGGAGCAGTACCTATTTATCTACTTGCATTTTGATGTGCTTTTGAGCTGCTAGGTTGGCAGGAGCAGGGACCGAGCAATGGGAGCTCACCCTGTCACGGTAATTCGAACCGCCGACCTTCTGATCGGCAAGCCCTAGGCTCTGTGGTTTAACCCACAGTGCCAATAATACAAACAGAGGGGAAAGACACTGATGGACTCTGAAACAATCAAAAACTGTGGCCAAGTGGACAATGCAGTGTTTCTTGCAAAATGCTACCCATGATAAAGAAAACATATTCACACAATGCCCCGATGCTAAACTACAAAAATGTACACAAAAACATATTTAAAATGCACTGATGCGGCCATCAATGTTTATGCATGATACCTTGCCAAACGGATTAGTGCAGGAGGCTTGGTTTGTTTCCATGCCACTGCAAAACACACCTGCCAGCTGCTTATGAATATGCAGCAGCCAATCCCTGCAGCAGGACTGTTGGGCTAGATTTATGCTTTACTGATTGATTTATAGTGTGTATATATTGCTCCTATTTCTCGAAAGAGACTCCATAAGACTAACAAACAGTAATAGAAAGAAAAGAAAGCAAACACAGTTCTTTAACTCTCCCAGTGCATTCAGATACATTTAACAATATCCTACCTGTTTAACAAATCCCAGCAGCTCAAAAGTACTATAACACTGAGCCAACTAAAGGCCTTTTTATAGAGCCAAGTCTTCACTGGCCACAAGAAGCAATACACTGATGGGGTGTGATGGTCCACGAGACAAAAGGTTGTATGCCAATTGACAGCAGCCTCACCTCCCTAGGTTGAAGGATTTGGAGCAAAGATCTGGATGATAACTGGAGCATGTGGAGAGGAATGCACCAAAGGACGTACAAAGCTCCCAAGCCTTTGAGGACTTTAAAGGTTAAGGTAAAGGTAAAATGTAAGGTAAAGGACCCCTGGACGGTTAAGTCCAATCTAACTTGACTATGGACTGTGGCTTTCATCTCCACTTTCAGGCCGAGGGAGCCAGTGTTTGTCCACAGACAGCTTTCCAGGTCATGTGCCCAGCATGACTAAACTGATTCTGGCATAATGGGACACAGTGATGAGTACCAGAGAGCATGGAAATGCCGTTTACCTTCCCACCGCAGCGGAACCTATTTATGTACTTGTGCTGTAAGCTTTTGAACTGCTAGGTTGGTAGGAGCTGGGACAGAGCAATGTGAGCTCACTCCAGGGACGCGGACTTATAAAAAATATTGGGGGGGGCCGGGAAAGCTCATGAATAATAAATAAGCTCATGAATATGCAAATAAAGTGGCGCCGCCTCCTCGTGAGCAAATAGGGGAGAGCGTGCTGCGCCTATTAATCAGCTCCAAAGGAAATTGGGTAGAGCTTTTGCTCGGGAGGGAGGGCAGGAGGCATGCAGCCCGCCCCTCCCTGTGCATTTTGGGCTGGGGGAGGGGCGGCGATGGCGCTCTGCTGGAGGGGCGCCGGAGATTATTGGGGGGGCAGAGCCCCCCCAAACGAATTTTTGAGGGGGCTCGGGCCCCCTCAAGCCCCATGGAGTCGGCGCCTATGGCTCACTCTGTTGCACTGACTTGAACTGCCAACCTTCTGATCAGCAAGCGCAAGAGGCTTAGTGGCTTAGACCACAGCAGCACCCACTCCCTGTTTTTTTACCTAAAGGTTAAGGCCAACATCCTGAATTGACTTGAACTGATCAGTGGGTCTCAGACTGATTTCCCACTGCAAAAGTGTTGCAGAATCTTTCTGCCTACTAAAATAATACTAGTTCCTGGAATCTATGAACTGTTTTGCTGCCCAGTATTTCAAGAGAAGAGTTTGCTACTTAAAGAAGTGGGGGAGGGAAATACTCCTTTGGTTTATAGATGTCAGATAAATGGCCTATAATGATGTCATGAATACATGAAGCTGCCCTGATAGAAGACATTTTGTCTATCTAGCTCAGTATTGACTGCACTGGCACTGACTCTTCAGAGTTGTGGGCCATTAGCTCAGGGCCAGTGGTTTGGTTTCCCATTCTTGCACCATGAGATATGCACTTTTAACCAGCTGCACTCACCTTCAAGCCAGTGCTTTCTGCTTCAGAGCCCTTGTCCACACCTGTGATGTAAATCCCAAGAGCATATTCGGCTCCTCCTCGGATCATGAGGCCAAGTGATCGCCCTTCATTCAGGACCAGATTCACCTGTGCCAAGGAAATAATGATGAGTTTTGGAGCTCTATAGGGACACACAGAAGGTTGTGTCCAACAACTACTATGAGCAGATACATTGGATTTAATAAAGATAACTAGCTTAAGTCCACTCATTTCAGTTGGTCTACTCTGAGTAGAACTTAATTGGCTACAACCCATAGTTGTTGATATGCATGTGACCTGGACCCAGCTCTCTATTTTATTCAGTACCCAGGGTTTTGTATAATATCTTGTTTGGGCAAACAAGAATAAGAGATGGCTGTGACTACAGGGTTGCGAAGGTGGGGACTCAGAACTAACAGAACACCATGTCTATTCAGAAGTCAAACTGAATTTGATGGGGCTTACTGTTAAGTACATGGGGTTAGGATTCTATCCAATTTTAGTCCTACTCAGAGTAGACCCATTGAAATTGATGCCCTTACTAACTTAGGTTCATTAATTTCAGTAGCTCAAGTTTGAATAGGACTTAGTTGGATGCAACCAGTGCTTTTTTCTGGGGGGACGCAAGGATAAGCATACCCCTAAACATTTTGTGAATCTTTGTACTTTTGTTCATTTACTGTATTTATTTTTCCCAATTTGAACTATAAAATGGTGATTTTCTTGAGTCAAAATGAGAGTACACCTAAACATTTTTATTTTTAAAAAGAAAAAAGCACTGGATGCAACCCAATGTTATTTAAATACTTAAGAGTGGATTCTACTAAATTTTATTGAAAGCCTATCAGCTGATATTAATGTACATGAGTAAGTGAGGTCCATTAATTTATATAAGTCTACTCCGAGTGCAGCTTAGTTGAATACCAGCCTAATACCCTGCTTTGCAGTCCCATGATTCCTTGTTTCATATATGGCCACCCAGTCACTTTGAGCTTTGGAACTTGCACTGTTGTAAGTGCCACATGATACTCATTCCACATCAATCTTTTAATGCGGCACCACCCATGCTTTGGTGCTCCCTGCCTATGGATATCAGGCAGGCATCTTTACGGCAATCTTTTTAGTGCCTTAAAGTTTGAAAGAAAGAGAAATGAAAATTGACAGATTTGCCCATCCCTAAAGGAGAACCAGGTAAATCACTGCTTATTGGATTTACTCCGTTTTAGGGTCTCTAGCCCTTCTTGTTGTGTAACTCTTGAAACCTTCTCCCTCCAGCCCCCTAATAAAGGTCCACACTTTGATGTGAGCCACAAACTGACCAAGTCTTCCCCTCCTACCCGTACTGCCTTGCACGTAGAAAATTGAGACAGCGGAAAGAACCACACAGGTGACCCTCAACAGTCCCTGATGGAATAAGCAACAAAGGTTGGCAGCATTAAAGGATCCTGAAGCTGCAAGGCAAAGCGGAAGGGACAATGGGAATCAAAGTGCTGGACGTCTGAATGTCACAGGCTGTCACTGGGTAAAACTGATCCAACAGGAAGAGGAAGGCAGCTGAGCAGAGAAAGAGAAAGAGATTAATTATACAGGAAGTATCTCATCTTCCTTATATGAATGACCATCCTCCTTACAGATTTTCCATAGGCATCTGGTTGGCTGCTATGAGAACAGGGTGCTGGATTACATGATCCCTTGGCCTCATCTAGGAGCCAGGATCTTCTCACAACTTTAGCAATGAAGAAAGATGGTTGCTTTCACATCCTGCCTTTGGGTTTGCTGAAGGCATCTGTTTGGCCGCTGTGGGAAAGAGGATGCAGGACAACATAGACCTTTGGCCTGATCCAGCAGGGCCCTTTCTGATGTAATTAGGGTGTATTGCTATGTTATATGTGATATGGATCCTTGTGCTTTGGAAGGGAGACTAATGATTGCTCCTTTCCCTCTCTCCAGATGGTTCATAAACTTTTTATATACATAACATTTTTTTATTGGTTTTACTA
The DNA here is from genome assembly GCF_964234715.1 of Podarcis melisellensis. Classification (NCBI taxonomy): domain Eukaryota; kingdom Metazoa; phylum Chordata; class Lepidosauria; order Squamata; family Lacertidae; genus Podarcis; species Podarcis melisellensis. Next base: position 8,489,980 of record NC_138547.1, on the reverse strand, counting down.
AATTTTATACACTTTAACTTTATCCATTTCAAACATTAAAATAAAAGGTTCTGCTGAACCTTCGGACCTCCTTCCCTCCCTCCATGGGTTCCATATTCAAGATAAAATTTTCTGCGTCTTTTTCCTTCATCCATCTGTCACCATACTTAATTCCACATTGCAAGTGTCATTATATCCTTGCCTATGATTTTAACTGTTTGCAATGGTTGTTTAAGTAAATTAAAAATTTACTCTAGTCTTTTAAGAATACTTGTTCTTCCTGGTTTCTGACCTTCCCCGTCAGCTTCACCATCCCTGCACACTCCATCAGTTTAGTCTGCCATTCTTCTTTTGTTGAAAGTTCTCCTTCCTTCCATCTCTGGGCTAGATGGTTCATAAACTTTTGTTGTGTGCACCTCCTTTTTGTAAAGTAAAAACATCAGAGGAGCCTGCTAGATCAGGCCAATGGCCCATCTATTCCAGCACCCTGTTCTCAAACTCGCCATCCAGATTCCTGTGGCAAACCAGCAAGCAGGATTTGAGCACAACAGCACGCTCCCCTCCTGAGGTTTCCAGTAACTAGTATTCAGAGCATAGTCATCACGGCTAGTAGCCTTGTCCTCCATAAATGTGTACAATCTTCAATAAAGCTTTCAGAGTTGGTGGCCACCATGGCCTCCTGTGTTAAAAAGTGCTGCATGAAGAAATTCTTTCTTTCTTTTATCAGTCCTGTTTCTTATATCTGTCCTATCCCATCCCTACATTTACCTGGTTGCATCAGAGCTCTGAGAGCAAGGAATTAAACTTTAGTTATCTCTAGAGTGTGATTAATGCAACAAAGTCCTCTACTTACAGTATGAATATGAATATGCTCTGCCTCAAGCATGCAGGGACTGTAAGTCCTGGTTGGAACGGAAAATGCTTTTAATTGCATTTTCAGTCAAACTAATATACCTAAGGCTCTCAGGAGAAAACCCCAAGCAGATCTGATTTCTATTAGAATTCAGGCGAAGTACGGCTTCAGCATACAGAAACGTTTTCCCCCCTTTAAATAATACTGCACAGCATATGCCTTATTGACAAAACGCTGCTGTAGGCTGTGAGCTCTCCGAGGAATCAGATAACTAAAGGAGTGAATTTATTTCTCTTTAGACTTGGGAGCAATTATCTTGGTAAAAATAGATGGAAGAATTATGAAGTCTTTCCAGGAGGCTTGTGATCGCAGAGGCAGACACCTCTTTATTGCAAAGTTGGAGACAGGAGTGCATTAATCCCATATTAATTATAGAGTTTAGCAGCCAGTATGTAATAGAGCAGAAGTAAAGACATGGGTATGTTTGATAAAAGAGGTAATCATTTGTTTTTGAAAATGCTACTGCTATGATATTTGTGGAACTGTATGCAATGATAACATTCAAGGAAAAGGATTTAATGCTTATTTGGTTGTGATAGTGGCTTAGAAGAATAGACAGGAGGGATACAGATTACATGGAGCTGTCATCACATGTAACGAATTATCAGGAGCTTGGAACCATGGGCAGTGGGCATTATTGCATTTTAATCTTGCCCTTTTCCCAAACAGTTCAAGCTGGTGTACACCAGTGGACCTGATCCTTAATTCCCCCTACCATGGTTCTCTTCACTGTATTTCATCCTCACATCAATGCATTTGGGTATGTTAGGCTGAGAGAGAGAGAGACAGAGACAGAGACAGAGAGAGAGAGAGAGAGAGAGAGAGAGAGAGAGAGAGAGAGAGAAGGTGGCCTAGGGTAACCCAAGGAACTTCATGGTTTGCCCAGTACCACTCCAGCTACTTCATGACAGAGGCTCCACTAGTATGCACCTGTAGCAGTTGACAACTGGCATGACCATAGGAAGCCTGCTAAGAGCAGAACTGAACCCAGATCTCCTTGTAGTACAAGCATTGTCTCTAGAATTATGTACCTGTGGTTGGCAGGAAATGGGCAGGCAAACAAAAGGCAAATATACAGGCAATCTAGCAGTGGACACTCACACCTGGACCTTCTTGCTCTAAGCAATACATCCCACTTACTCTACCAGCAAGTACAGCACTGAGTTTGACACTTTTAGATTATGGGCTTAAGAGGGGTTCTCTTATTTAGATGGCAAGGTATGTCCCTTCACTTACTTCAAAATGTGGCGTGTTTGCCCTCCCCTTCTCCTCATTCTGCAGACTAGGGCCCTGGGCTTCTGCTACCAAAGTCCTGCCCTGATAGCACAACGGAGTACACATCAGTGGCATTCAGGAAAGTGCATGCATATTTAGCCTGGTAGTCCAGAAGTGTAGGGTAGGGCTGGAGAGCCTCAGGCCTGGGGCCCAGAGATGACCTGACAGACCTTTCTGCCTGGCCCTCACAACTCTCCCCTGGCTACAAGTCCTTTCCCAGACCACATTCCCCACTGGCTTTGCTTTGGGCCTTCCCTGCTGCCTCTTGCTTGGCTAGAGGGTTTTTACAGAAATGTGTGTGTGTGTGTGTGTGTGTGTATGTAGAAACTAGCCCACTGTACAAAGGTTAAATGTGTATTCTGCTTATGTGCTTTCCACAGACATCTGTTCGTACATTGTGAAAACAGGAAGCTGAACTAGATGAGCCATCAGCTTGATCCATCAGGGTTCTTGTAATGTGCTTATGGACATCCATTGCTTTGCCCACTTTTGGCTCTGGCCCTGAGGGACACACCATCCTTATGTGTCCCTCAGAAGATTGTCAAGAAGGGCATGGAGGCCTTGGGCTGAGAATGATTCTGCACCCCTAGCCCATGGGATAGTTGTATCCTTCAGTGATCAGCAGCTGAAAATCAGGGAGTACAGCTGATTTCAGAGGACTGGAATTTATGGCCAGCAGTGGCAAAGGATTGGATTTAAGAACATCAGAAGCAGGGTCAGCCCAAGACATTTTGGCACCTGAGGCAAAACACAAAATTGTTCCTCCCTCCTCACCAGGGAAGGGGTGAGTAAAGCTATGCACCAGGAATAAGTGGGGAATAAAGATCTACACTGAGATCTGCTTTTTTCTGAGGAAGTCACCTCACTTTGCCTCATGGGTGGGCTGGCCCTAGACAAAAGAGACTTGCTGGATCAGCATCCTGTTCTGAACGAGATGCCCATGGGAAGCCCACAAGCACAAATACACTCCCTTTTCCTGCACTTTCCTGCAGATGGTATTCAGGAGCATTGCTGTCTTCTGAGAACACATGGAACCCAAGGTCAGGAAGATTACCATACAGATACAATATTATCACTAGCTTCATATTCCTGCAGTTCTTTACCTGATTAACAGCTGTGTTGATGTAGTGGGGCAGGTAGCTAGCACCTGAACCACATACCCCAGATTCAAGCCCCTGTAGCATAGAAGGTAAAGAATTGCATGTGCCTAGCAGAACTAGATAGTGATTGGTGATGGGGTGCAGGTGTGGATGTTAATACATCCACTCTCATTCGCTGGATCATCACCTTGTCATGGTGAGTAGGCTTGCATGTTCCTATGACCCTTGTGAGTGAAGCCATCGGGAGTCTCACATTCCCAGCAGGGTCACCCAAGACAGAAGTTCAACGAGGAGGAGCTAGACAAAAAAATGATCCAAGGAGTCCTCAATGGCAGAGCAGGCGGATGATAACAAGCGGTATGTTACAATGGCTGTGAAGGTGGATGAAGGCTGCAGCAGATATGAATCTACAGGTCGTTGTGGTACTCACGCCATCAGAATAGAGCCTTATTGCGAAGACTGAGCGTTGGTTAGTGTGCACTGATCTACACACATAAAAAAAATTAACACATAGGCATCTTCTAAAAACCCATCCCAAAACCAAAACCAAAAAAATCCCATGGCGATCGGCAAATGGTAACAGGGGCAGGACCATGAAAATCTGGAATCCCCTAGTCATGAACCAGCACATGGGTGGTGGATACAGATTCAGTTGCTCTAACTCAAGGGATGAGGCAGTTGAGCAGCTCGGCAACTGTATCCATGACTGAGCAGCCCTACTTAGGATCCACTCTGCTCATCACCAAAAGGAGGATGGGCTAGACCCCACTGTGGAAGGACGTGTGGATCCAGAATTGGCCTCCACAGTCACTTACGGATTCACTGTTAAGACCGTGTTCATGGAAGACAGTCTTACTTAGCTATGAGTGATCGCCAAAGAAGAAAGAAGAATACATCCCATGATTCCTTTGTGCTTTCAGCTCACCAATGGATGATCTACCTTCATCCACCTGATGTCAATGCTGCAAAGCAGCATCAGCTTTGGGGAAGGGCTGTGGTTGCAGCTTTACATGCAGAAGGTCCCAGGTACAATCCCCAACATCTCCAGGTATGGCTGGGAATGCCCGCTGCCTGAAACCCTGGAGAGTCACTGCCAGTTAGTGTAGACAATACTGAAGTAGGTGGATGAATAGTCTGAGTTGGTATATGACAGCTTCCTACATTAGTAAGATCTGATCTGATCACCTAAACAATGCTGTGAAACTAGGCAACTGATGCCACAGAGAGAAAGAATGGAGGGAACTGTTAGGAACATTCCTCTCACTCTGACCTTGAATTGTACCACTGATGTAGTCAGCTCTAAACATGCATACACCAGAAGTGTGCAAAAGGACTCCTAAGAATCCTGAATAACAAACTGAGGCAGGGTGCCTTGGAGGGATTTTAGACTTTTACAAGGCAAGGCAGGCTCTGTATCAAGGTGGGCACCAGTCTAAAAGCTTTGTGAAATTTGGCAATCCAGACATTTAAAAAGAAGCTGCAGACAAGTGTGACTGAAAAATGAAACAATGACTCTGAGCTTTATTGTGGGGGAGGTGAAAAAGGAACAACCTTGCAAAGCCAAAAACTTACATCTTTAGCTTACACATTTGGATCAAGAGCAAGGAGAGAGACCTTCTTTTTGACTGACAGGTCTAGGCTGCAAATGGAGGAAATTGCCAGTTCTCCCCAATCCAAGTGGCTTGGGGAAAAGAGCAAGTCTGCAAGAGCAAATGAACACTTGTCTCTTCCATGCTTAAGGAGGGGAGAAGAGAGATCAGTGAATTGTGACATTCAAGTCAAGTATGTAAGTGCCTAGCACAAAAGCCCATGGACCTATTTATCTATTTGTTTCTTATCCAGCGGTACATTTCAAGGGTAAGTCTGCAGTTTTCTCACTGATTGCCCACAAAAAACACTCAGCAAGTCTCAGGCCCGAGCAAGGCTGAAAACTGGTCACACAACCATCATGTAGCTGAGAACATAGTTACATTAAGGAATTTCTTTTATCTTATATTTCATTTTATATGCATACATATATATAGTAAAGGTAAAGGACCCTTGGATGGTTAAATCCAGTCAAAGGCAACTATGGGGTGTGGCGCTCATCTTGTTTTCAGACCAAGGGAGCTGGTCTTTGTCCACAGCAACTTTCCAGGTCATGTGGCTAGCATGACTAAACCACTTCTGGTGCAATGGAACACCGTGACAGAAATCAGAGCGCGCATGGAAACGCGGTTTACCTTCCCGCCACAGCGGTACCTATTTATCTACTTGCACTGGTATGCTTCCAAGCTGCTAGGTTGGCAGAAGCTGGGACAGAGCAACAGGAGTTCACCACCATCAAGTGGATTCAAACCACTGACCTTCCAATAATTATTAAGATCAACCAAATGCTTCAGGTGGGGGAGGGCAGACACAGTTTTCAATGGATGTATAAAAATGCCAAAGAAGGAATCGGTTGGACATGTGTAGGGAAGATGTTCCATAACTGAGGGACCACAACAGAGAAGGAGCTGTCCATGGCAGCCAGCTACCTAAGCTCTGACAGGTGAGGGCACCCACACCAAGACATCATCTAATGATTCTAATTCATGGACTTGTTCATATGGGAGAAGGTGGTCACTCAGAATCCCAAACCACCCTATCCTGTATGTACCATACTGTCTGTCTCTTACTGCAGACCCAGGCCATCCAACCTGAGCTTCCACAGATACTGCCCACCTTGAACCATCACCAGCAGTACTGGCAACAGAAGCAGCAGCTATGTTCTGTACTCATGATAATATTTTAGTCTCTTCTTAATTGTGCGTGTTTTAAATGTGCATTTTATATTTGACTTCCTTTAGTATTGCTTTTTTTTGAAATTTTAATATATATATGTATATTTGTTAACTTTTATGCATTTAATGTGCAAATTGTAGTTCTTTGTAAGGTTCCATTTCGAAATCTTCAAGTTAATATTTTAGTTTTTTGTTCTGTTGCTTTGAATGCATACTTTATATTTGACTTTCTTCAGTAATGCTTTATTCTGGATGTTTTATTTGATGCTTTAATGTAGGTTGTGAATTGCTTTGAGTTTTTTTCTTAAAGATATAAAGCAGTATAGAATTATTAATACTAATACTAATAATACTAATACTAATGATAGCAAACTCATTCTCCAAGTGGGGATCGTTAGGAATCCAAATTAGCTCCATCCATGCACAAGAGAATGGGCATTATTAGCAGAAGTGGGGAAATCCCAAGATCTGCAGAATTACAAAGACTCTGTAGGGGGAAACTCCCCCCCCCCAAAAAAAACCCCAGACCATGTAGAATGTTTAGTAGTTACGGACTGCTGACTGGTTGAGTGGGGCACAAGGGCAGAAAACTGGAGAGGGCAAAATCAATGGAGTATTCTGGGAAAGGGCATGTGCTGCCTGGTTTGAATGCTGAACAGGAGCACTGCACACTGCAGCGTTTTGTCCAGGCACATATTTAGGTATGAGCGGCAGAATATCCCACAGGCACTTCTCCCTTGGCTATAAAGAAATACAATTATAATAAATTAAACAGTTGGCTGCCCTTTCATGATGCCCCAAATGACTTGCCGGAGGTGACTGCCTCACTCTGCCTCATATTAAGGCCAGCCGGTTAGAAACATTTTTAAATAGACAATTGCTTATGTGATTTGTGCAATCTTTCCTGAGGCCCTGGTCCAAGGTGGTACATCAACCTATTTAAATCAATCTACATCTCTGCCTTCAACCCTGCTGGGATGTTTTGCATTTTGTTGGTCTCCTCTCACCTCTTAACTTGCATTCTGGACTCCTGTAACCTCCAACACATGAGGAAGGGAAGGAAGAGGATGGAGAGAAGAAAGGAATGGGGCAGAATAGCTGTGATTAATGAAAGTCAGAGGCAAGTAAGAGATAATTTAAGGAAAACTGAGGCACAAAGACCTGACTAAATTCATCTGGAGAGGTAAAAAACCAAGAATAAAATTTAAATTATTAACAGAAATTAGAGACAGAGGTGGTTTTGCAGTCCCAGATCTTAAACTATATTATGAAGCAACAAGCATCATTTGGCTCAAAGAATGGAAAACATTAAAAAACACTAAAATATTAGCCATAGAGGGGGTGAGATAACATCTTTGGATGACACAGCTATTTGTTTTTTAAAAAATAATATTTATTAAGGTTTTCCAAATTAAAACAAATTAAATCCAATTTATAAGCTTTTTCCAATAACCAGGACTTCCCCTCCCCACCCCCTCTTGCATTCCAAATCTTCCAAATAAACAATTAAATTCAACAAATTCTTATCCCCAAATTACACTCATCCTCAATAACCCAAATTTTTTTTCCAAGTTCCCATCCCCTAAGATCGATCTACTCCCTTCCACGAGGTCCCCCTTTTCAGATATAATGCAGATAAATATAAAATAAAGATAAAAAAAAAATAATTTTACAACTTTTGGATTCCAAATTTCCCTCCCCCCCTTCCCTGTTGCGTTCCCCATATCCCTCCATTTCTAGTATCTTTCTGGAGTTCCCACATTTCACTAAGCCCATACCCCTCTAATTCTTTGCCAGTCATTTTTAATTTCGAGTGTCCAATCATAGAAGGAGCCTATCTCCAAAAGGGGCCCATTTCTTCTATCCAGATTTTTGTATCCAGGAGTGAAAACTCCAATTTTATTTCCATAAGCTTATCAAATCTGGATATCCCAAATGTTCCCACTTCCAGTTCGTTCTTGTTTCTTTGTTTATTTCCCTGTTCTCCTGCAGGAATGTTCTTTTTCCAAAAGCTTCTAGTTTCTCTGCAGAGGCTTGTTATTCAGGAACCAAACGTTGCGTCATGTCCCTTTCATTTTCCAACAGATAAATCCATTGTTTCTTATGGTGTGTAGACCTCTGTAGACAAAATAATGTTCCATTTCTGCAGTTTCCCAGGAGATTAAAAACTCTGTTCAACTATTCAAGTTTCCTGTCGAAAACACATGCAATAACCCTCAGCTCCTCTAGATGGACCACAGCAGCTGAGCTCCCTTCCAGATCCCATCCACCAGTCCAAATAGCTTGTTGATCCTTATTTGAAACAATTTATGTCCAATTTATAACAAATGTAACCGGCAAAGTCCTCATAACAAAGACTCCAATTTGTTCTTCCGTTTTGACAGCTCTTTGACAGCTGTCAAAACCTCCGTTGCTCTTCTCCAGGCATTTTCACGAATCGCTCCAGGGATTCCGGGGGGGGGGGGGTGTTACTTTTTAATACAAATTCCACCTTTCTCCTCCAGCTCAATCTTATATTTTCCCCTCACGAAGTTGCAGATTCATCAAGATAAGGTTACTCTCGATCTTAGTTGTCAAGTCCTTTGTTTTGGCTCTTCTACAATTAAGGGGGGGCTGACTTCCTTTTTCCACCTCCCCCGTTCGCTCCAAATTTTAAAAATTTATCCCTCTTTTTAGTCCATACTCCAATTACTCACGGGTTCTTCTTTTGGGTCCGAATTCTCAATAGAAGAAGCTAGCGCTCTCCACCGAATGGCATGCGGCTTCGCTCGGCAGGGGAAGCGGAGGACTCAAAGCACCACCCCTCCTCCTGGCGCCCGTTCTTTAGCCTTTAAAAAGGCTCTTTTGCGGGCCGGGGAGGGGCGCAAAGGTGCCAGCCGAGTCACCATGTCCATGGGCCCCGTGCCCATGGTTTTTGAGGGTCCCCGCGTCGCCGGCGCGGTAGAACCCAACCCCTGCCGAGCCGGCTCCCTCCGGAGCACGGAGGGAGCCCGCCATTCGGCGATGGCGCCAACCCGGAAGTACTGGATGACACAGCTATTTGGAACATAATAAAGTGAAAAACCACAGAGGGTTCCTTAATCATATAGTATGGAAGGCCCTATAAAAGGTTTGGGAAAGATACAAAACACTTTTAGAGCCCCAAACTCCATGGTGGCTTTCACCAGTGAAGGTAATTTCCATCCACAAGAAAAATATGGATAATAATTGGACAGTGTATAAAGATTTATTAGAAGAACAAAATGATCAATTAAAATGGAAAAAATATGAAGAACCTAAAAGGCTAGGAATTACCTGGCTATAATACCATCAAATAAATGCAATTTTTGAAAAAGATTAAAAAAAGGATGGATTTGAAAATGAAATTTCAGTGCTAGATAAAGAACTGTTACAAGATAAGAAGAAGACATTATCAAAAATGTACTAAAAATCATTAAAAATAATGAAACATTGTTTGTGGTGGTGGTGGTGATGATGATGATGACTTTAAGCTCATCAACATTCATCAGTATTTTAATGTGGGCTTCTCCTAATATACACATTTGCACACAACTTTTGTTTCAGACACAGATATTTCCTTTTATATAATGCATTTATTTTGGTGTGCTATTTTCATGTACAGTGGTACCTTGGTTTAAGAACAGCTTAGTTTATGAACAACTTAGATTAAGAACACTGCAAACCCGGAAGTAGGTGCTTTGGTTTGTGAACTTTGCCTTGAAAGCAGAACATGTTCGGCTTCCTGTTGAGTGAGATCCATTTGTAAATTGAGTCCCCCGCTGCAACGGGAAAGCACGCCTTGGTTTAAGGACACTTTGGTTTAAGAACGGACTTCCGGAATGAATTAAGTTCATAAACCAAGGTACCACTGTACTTCTGAATTCTAATGCACACTTTACCACAGTACACGTTACTCCACTGGAGAGCTGCATGGCATAATTCAGAGTAGCATGACTTTCAAAGGATGGCTGCATTTTGGTTCTCAGTACAGTGGTACCTCGGGTTAAGTACTTAATTCGTTCAAGAGGTCCGTTCTTAACCTGAAACTGTTCTTAACCTGAAGCACCACTTTAGCTAATGGGGCCTCCTGCTGCTGCCGCGGTGCCGGAGCACGATTTCTGTTCTCATCCTGAAGCAAAGTTCTTAACTTGAAGCACTATTTCTGGGTTAGCAGAGTCTGTAACCTGAAGCATATGTAACCTGAGGTACCACTGTATTGCTTCAGAAGTGTGCATTAAGGTAGAGTTGCCTTTAAATGTGGGCTGAATTGAATGTTTATCCTATCTCCCGAGGAGAGGGAACAGGACACTACATGCAAAGAAGAAACAAGATTTTCTTAGAACTCCTTGGGATCATTCTGATGAACATGACAGCTGGGGTGTTGTGCTTGTCCCCTGAAGGGCAATGGGGGGAAGCTGGCAAAAATCTTCCGCATTTTTTGTTTTGCTACAAACATATCCTAATTCTCTTGCTGAGTCACACTCCCGCCTTTTGATCACAGCCACAAACACAAAATAAAAATCTTTTGCTTGTCACTTGACAGAAGTGAACCACCTCTGTTTTAACATCTTGCCAAGCAGCCTTCACTAAGAACTTCTTGCCATCTCTGCAGTAGCTTTCCCTTGCACTGAATGCTGATGAAATGCTTGATTTAAAAGAAGAAGAAAAATAAAATATAGATTCTTTAAAAACTTGCCAACCTAATTTGTGTTCTGCATACTTTGCTAGGTTCCATGCTTCAAATCTGGGCAACCTTCCTGGAGGGCAGTACTTGCAAGTAGTGGGCAAGAGTAGATGGAGCAACAAATGCAAATTTTGTGGGGGACTGAATCCAACAATGCATATTCTTGCTGGGTAGTATGTTTACATAGACATAGACATAGAAAATCTAATTGGTAGAGAGGGTTCTATGTGATATCATTTCCCCTTCTTTCCTGGGCAAAGCACATAAGTAATTTCCTGCTTCTCTGTCTGTCTGTCTGTCTGTCTGTCTGACTGACTGACCGACTGACTGACTAGGCATAGGGGCAGACATGTCCTGTGTTGTTCCAGTCCCAGTCCCAAGCCTGAGACTGTTTTTTTTTAAATTGTAAATATAAGTATTTTACCTGCATAGCTTTTACTGCTGCTATAGCTAAGAACCAATACAAGACAACTGAGTAAGTAAACTATATTTTAAGCTTACTTTCCAGTCTGTTGTTTGCTTCCTTTGCTAAGTGGGGTAAAATGAGACACTGAAGTCAGTCTGCTTTGCAGCTGGACCCTGTGGTTTCATTCAGAAACATTACTGCCTCTGACTATGGAGGCAGAGCACAGTTAGTCATGGCTAGTAACTGATGTTAGCTTTATCCTCCATGAATTTATCCAATCCTCTTTTAAGCCACCCAAGTTGGTGGCCTCAGCACAACACAGGCCAGTCCTGTTTTACAGCTGCCCCTTCTCCAAGAAAAGTGGAGTGAAACCAGTCTCTTCCAAAGCTTAAGAACATAAGAGTCAGGAGAAAGGCACATCTAGTGCACTATCCTGTTCTCACAGTGGTCAATGAGATGCAGCAATGGGAAGCCAGCAAGCAGGTCCTGAGTGCTGTTAAAAACCATTTCCCCCAGATAATAGATGGTGGGTAGCTGAACTGCTAAGGGAGCGGGCAGCATCCCTGCAACATTCTAACATCCAACAGATGTACCACATAGTACTGTCTTCCTTGGACTATACCACTTTAGCAAGCAGATGAGGGTGGTGTGGCATTTCAAGTTGACTCAGATCCTTGCTGTGAAAAGATGGCATATGAATATTTCCATCCTATGCTTTCTGCTGAGCTGATGGCTTTCTATATTCAGTCCTGTCCTCTGAGGGCTATACCACAGAAACATAACCTTCCTGAATATGTCATTCAACTCTAAGACTCTGCTTTTAAGTCTGTGATTCAGTCAAATAATTCTATTCTCCAGGCAGGAATCAGAAAGCTTGATGGCTTCTGCAGGGGCATAAAACAAGAATACAGCGAAAGGAAATATTACTGGCATTTGTAAAACCTTTACTTAGTATTTACCAAGCCATCTAAAGCAAATGAATCGAAAAGAACTCACTCATGACTCTAACGTGATGTGTGAGAAATAATCTTGGATTGTCTCAAATGTGAAAGGGGATGATTAAATGTTCATCAGAGTCCCATTGAAATTCAATCCATCTTTGCAACAGGATTCGTACATCAGGTGCCAAATAACAAGAGCCTTCCTATCCAAACTTGGAAATACTAAGAGATAAATGTGTGGGTGATGGCAGAATTCTATTAATCTTTCTTGGAATATTGATCTTAAAAGATATATAGAAGTGAAATTATTTTTGCATGCTTTAATGTATGGGGAAGCGCCATAGCTCAGGGCTAGAGCATCTGCTTTGCATGCAGAAGGTACCAGGTGCCATCTCCAGATAGGGCTGGGAGAGACCCCAGTCTGAAGCCATAACCAGCCACTGCCAATCAGTACAGAGCAGGAGTGGGGAACCTCTGGCCTATGGGCCAAATTTAGATCAGTAGGATACACAATTTGGCTCAAAATGCCATTTTTGAAAAGCCACACATACCAGATGTCAGGAGTGGGGCAAGTATCAATGTGGCTTCAAAGAAACATTCAGGAGCTTTAAGTGTCAAAACTGGCCCAGAAGGTACATACAGAACTGATCCATGGGGAGAAAGAGTTTCTCCATCAGTGCATCAGTGGTTCGACTTGGCACTTTCCTAAGTTTCCAGTTGGGGAAGTGGTGCATCTCAGTGGTAGAACATTTTCCTTGCATGCAGAAGATCCCAGGTTCAATCCCTGGCATCTTCAGGTAGGACTGGGAAAGAGCACCTGCCTGAAACCCTGGAGAGCCACTGACAGTCAGTGTAGACTATACTGAGCTAGGTGGACCAAATGGTCTGACTCCAAATAGGGTAGCTTCATATGTTCCTACCTCAGTGGGAAAGAGCCATAGCTCAGTGGGAGAGTGCCTGCTTTGCATGCAGATGGTCCTAGGTCTGAAAAATGGAGAGCACTGCCAGTCAGTGTAGACAATATGGAGCTAGAGGGATCATTGGTCTGATTTGGTATAAGACAGCTTCCTATGTTCCTGTGACTGATTGTTATGAAAGAAGGCACAAATTTTGCATCTATTTCACTACTGAATAATTTCCACTAAGAAATATACCAACAACATGTGAGGAATAATTTATGAATTGCACCTAAATGGATTTGCTTCTGGCAAAGCTTTCCCATCGACCTGTTCTGTTGGTGTGGTCCCTTCTCTTTTGTTGCTTGAGTATAGTGTTGCCATATGTCTTGAATTTCCCAGACGTACCTAGAATACGGCATTTGAAAACAATGTCTGGGCAGAAATCTCTTAAATGTCCAGGAAAAGCTGGATGTATGGCAACCCATGTTGGAAGCCTAGATTTTGGCAAATTTCCTTAAAAATAGCTCAAAAAATTGTATTATTATTTTTTGAGATATTGCAAACAACAAACAAACACACACACAACTAAACAACTTTGGGCAAAAGTAAAAAAAAAAAGCTCAAAAACTTGCCCCCCCCCCAATTCATTTTTTGAAATATGGCAACCCTATAGAAGGATAGCACTAGAACTAGCCTGTTGTGGAAAGGTAATTTTTTTAATTTGTTGCTCCATACACTGCAAGAATATATGCCATGGAAACATTCTTGAACATATTTTACCTGCTGAGTTGCAGATGTGATTTGGCATTTACCAGTAGATCAAAGGCTCCCATAGTGGGCAGTTGCATACCTGGGGGGGGGGGGAATGCAGTGGGAATACCTAAGGGAGTGTTAAGAGGCAAGGGGGTGGCAGTAGAGTGCTGGAGGTGTAAATGGCTGTCAGGTTTAGAAAAGCTGATATCACTAGATCAAGTTCACCAGTTTTGTTGAACTAGTTAATTAAACTAAGTATTAACTGGATTTTTAATAGTGTGCAGTTAATTGTTACAATGTTATTGTGTTGTTATCTTCTGTACTGGGTTGTGCAAACCACTTTTTATAGGGTAGATGGCAACAACTTTGGCCCCAAAAGTACAAAGACACAACTGCTGCTGAGGTTGCAAAGATGGGGTAGATACTGTTGCTTTAAGGAAGGTCATTCTCCACAGATTGAAACAGGAAAAATCTATGCCTGACCATGGAACAGTCCAATGTATTAATGGTGAACTCTTTTTCCTTATGCAGCCAAGGCAACTGTAACATCCATGCTCAAGAGAGAGGTCCTGGGTAGATAAGGGGAACGGCAAAGTTTGCAAAGGCTAGGAAAAGAGGAAATTCATGCTTGTATTTAAGTACGTATGGACACCTCAGAACCACAAGCAGTACATTTTTCTTAAGGGTCAGCTCAGTTTTACCCAACTTGGCACCTTTCTTGATGTTTTGGACTACAACTCCCATCAGCCCCAGCTGACAAGACTGACAGGATCTGTAGTCCAAAATGTCAAGGGTACCAGGTTAAGGAAGATGTCAGTTCATTGCTTTCCTGTTAGGGGTACTGCCTTGATGTGTCCTAACGCTAGCTGCAGAATATAGGAAGGCAACATTAAGGCCACTCCAAATGCTAAATTAAATTAAAATGTGGATGCTAGTCATAAAATAGCTTCTGTTTCTAAAAGAGACTCACAAAATAGTGTGAGCATGCCCCCTTGTCACCGCCCCCATCAGTGGGGGAAAGGGACCTCCACCAACCACCTCCACACTTGCTCCCAGGGAGAAGCTCTTTGCACCTCTCCTCTGTTCAGAGTGAAAGGGAGGAAGGAAGGGTGTCTAGTCCTGGCACCCAAGGAAATATTGGTGTGTTCAACATAGGAGAGGCTGAGCAAGTGCAAAAAATCAGCTGAGCAGGGGCAGCATCTCTTATGCACTGTGTATTTTTGAATGGGCATTTACTGAGACCATTCACAGGTGCCATAGGCCCACCAGTGCCTTCAGGCACCATGTTGGCTACCCCTGGCATATAGCATACTAAACAGAAGGGCTCCAGTGCTCACTGCCCACCTTCCCTGGTCTTTGCATCACCCACCTTTTTCTCGTCCCCTTCTTGCAGAAGTTGGAGGTGGCTCCTTTTCTCACTGTCCTTGTGTAGAGAACTGCTCTGGTGTTGGGGCAGGCCAGTTGGTGGAGAGACGCTCCGCCCCTGGGGGTCCACCCAGGTATAGATGTGGTTAGTAACATAGCCGCCAGGGATCCGCCCCACCGAGTGTACAGAGAGGTTCAGCTTCTTTGAGCCCTTGAGTGCCTGGAAACATTGAGGAAGAAATGGACACCAAGGTCCTCAATGAGATAGGAGGCAATTTAAGGAAAGCAAAACTCCAATACCAATCAGGGGTGAAGCCCAATTCTAGGAATGCTAAAAGTCTGCAGTTCAACCCCAGGAATCTCCATTGACAGAAAAACCTACAGTATGGGTGGGGAGCCTGCACCCCTCCAGACTAGGTTAGATTCTAACTCCAATGACCACCAGCAAGCACAGCCAGTATCAGGGATGATGGGAGTTGTAGTCCCACAACATCTGGAGGGCCATAGGTTCCCAAGCCCTCATGTATATCCTACTGGAGTAGATGAATCAAGGAGTGGCTTGCAGAAGCTTCAGACGTTCATATAGCCTTAGGAGGAATCATAGATCTGAAATAGAATCCTTGCTTTGAGTTCAGAAAGCCTTGGGGTCAGTTCCCAGCATTTCCAATTGAAAGGATCTCAGAAAGTGAGGGCAAAGACTTAATTTTACCCTCTTATGGTATTTACATATTATATTCGAGTAAGTACATTCAAATAAACAGGAGGACTATCAGAACTGGGCAAGGAAAATGACCCTGCTTCCACAGAGATTCTTCTATTCGCACAACCATTTCCCCAAGACCCTTCCATTAGGGTTGTGCACCTGAACTGATACGAGGCCCAGACCCGCCCCCCTCAGCCTAGGCAGGGCTCTCCCAGGGAACTTCCAACACAGGTCTGGCACTGAATTAACTGAGGGAACAGGTATATGCAGCATAGCTTCTTCTTCCCATCCAGTGCCCCATTCCTTGACAGCCCCCCAATTTTTCTGGGAGGTCCAGACTCACTTGGGATGACCCATGGCTACCTCCACCCAACTCACCAAGCCTGTTTCTACCCAAATCAGCCCATTTCAGTTTGGCGGTTTAGGCAAATTAGATATACAGTCCTAATTTTTAAAATGCTAGCCTCTAATTATGCTATGCTCATATGTTTGAGGTTCCAGTGCTGTCTCTAAACCTAAACTAAAGCCAGGTCGCACTGCCCTAGAACTTTTCGCTGCTTGGGGAAGCACACAATGATGTACAGTAGGTGGGGGCTGGGTTGGGGGAGATGCAAATCTCTATCTAGTTACAGGAAGTACTCTTTTCTTTGATGCCTGTTTCCTGGGACTGCTGCCTGACTACTTTCATTGTTCCATTCTCAACAGAACACTTAACCAGGATTCTAAATGCACTGCAATCATTTCTGAATCAATGAGACTTATCAGTCAGCAAAGGATGCATTTAAGGACATAATTAGGAATTCTAATGAAAGGGACTCAAGATGGCTGGGTATTGGCAAGACTGTACCCCTGCCCTCCCTGGTAGAAAGATTTTTTTTTTTAATGGCGTTCTTTTGCAAATATTCTTCTTCTTAAAAAATGCTGTCCTCCACAAGGGCATCATAACCATCTTCAGACTGCACCTGCAAATGCACAGAGGCCTCCTTCGCACATAGCACTAATGATGTGAGTGAGGAAGTGTGCTGCTTTAGAGGGAAGAAATTGTGGCTGCTCATTCCTCTCCTGCTTCTGCTGCATTACTGGGAGCTAACATAACATCTGAACCACAATTCCCTGTTTGTCTCCCTCAGACAAAACATAAGCAGTGAGCCAAGAACAGATCTTGGTTACAGCTTGTGGTTTGTCTGAAGTGAGAGAAACCACAAACCTGGGTTCAGATTTAACAGGGTTGCTACCTATACATCATTTTCATATAATTTTCTATCAAGGTATAACAGGCAGTAAATTTCAAATCTACTTTCCAAAGTCTCTCCCATGCAGTCATTTATTTGTTGTGCCCTAGATCTTTGGCCCAATGTATCACTGCTGACTTCACCATCTCGTCTTTTGTTTCCCATTCTAACAGCAGTTTCTACAATTTTGATATTAGTTTATCATTATTTTCCAACAAGCTCATTTCAAAGTCAGACCTTTGTCATTAAAACTGGTGAACACATCTTTTTTAGCAATTTTAAACAATATGATGGTATTGCAACCAGCTTGTCATGTAATTCTGTATTTCGTCCTATTTTTTGAGTTTCCATCTACCTCCCACAGAGATAAGTATATCTTTATAGGTACCTCAACCCACCTGGATATTGGTGGTTTTGTTGTTGTTTGAGCACTTGCCTCTATAGGAGAACGCCAGTGGTCAGGGGTGATGGGAATTGTAGTCCCAGAACATCTGGAGGGCCGAGTTTGCCCATGCCTGAGCTACTTCTTCTTATTCACTTCACCACTGCTTCCAAGCTGAGCTCATTATTTTTATTTGCTTACCTCTACTAAATAGCCCTTTAATTTCTCATGCTAAACCAGCCCAACCTACTCCCTATGCAGTATAGAGTAGAATGGCAATTAGATGTGAAAAAATGAGGTCTGTTTTTGTAAGGTAGCAAGTTAAACAGCTGGGAAAATTATTTATTTTTTACTTTTTTAGAAAAAATGTAATTTGAGATAATATTTGAGATAATTGCACCCACCTTTACATATTTTAAACTGCTTCCCTAATCATTCCTTATCCATTTTGTATCATTTGGTTCAGATTCTAGCCTATTTCACAGGGTTGTTGTGAGGATTAAGTAGGGAGGAGAACTATGTCCGCCACCTTGATCTCCTTGGCAAAAGAAGTGGGATATAAATGTAACAAATAAACAAACAATATTTGGGGGCAAAATAGTTGGTCCCCTCGAGAACAAGATTCTGGATTAGATAACCATTCCCCCTGATCAAAGCAGCACTCATCCTATGTTCTTATTTCTGACCATGTGTAGTTCCACTTGGGGGTGGAGGGTGATGGCATACAGGACCCGTTTTAGTTCCAGCATCTGGAGAACAGCTTAGAGTGACAGCAAAGTACAAAACCCACTTTACTTATCAGATGGAAAAAGGTAAGAAAAGGAAGGAAGGGGAGGACATATCTGCAGGTCATTTTCTTAGCCATTGAACAGTGTGCTCCACATTCTTAGTGAAAAATAGCTGCTGGAGGAAAAGGTCAAAAGGAATGGCTCCAATTTATGCTTGGCCACAAATATTCCTGTGGCTGTGTGGTACACATCACCCTGAGCAAATATGCTGGCCATCAACCTCTCTCTCATAACCCCAAATACCCTGTGGGAGCATCTCTTTTTGATGCCAAGAGGGGTGTGTGTGAAATGCTGGGTACAGGAGTAAGAAAGTTAAGCTTTATAGCCGTGGGTCTGACACATTGAGGAGGGAAGTCTAGCAACAGAAAATACGCAGGAAGGAAAGCCAGTGTAACTGCATTAAGCCTATAGCTTACTGGTACAGTATCTGCTTTCGTAGAATCATAGAACTGCAGAGGTGTAAGAACCCCAAGGGTAATCTAGTCCCAACCCCTACAATGCTTTGGGAGATACCACAGCTCAATGGTGGAGCATCTGCTATGTGTGCAAAAGGTTGCAGTCCAATAAATAGCATCTCAAACCAAGAGAATGGACTAGCAGGTGATGGTAAAGATTCTCCAGCTGAGATCATGAAGAACTGCTGTAGGGGAGATTGAAGTAGCCCTCCAGATGTTGTTGCACTCTGACTTCCACCAAAATCCAGCCAATATGGACAGTAGACCTGGATGTTCCGAAATGAGGTCGAAGAACATCTGAAGGACAACATGCTGGCTACACTTGGACTGAGCAAGAGGGGTGAAATAGTCTGGCCTGATACAAGGCAGCTCCCTACTTTCCTACAGCTGCACTGGCTCCTGGTGGAGTACAGGATCAGGTTTAAGGTTCTGGTTTTAACCTTTAAAGCCCTATACGGCCTAGGACCCTCATACCTATGGGACCGCCTCTCTGGTATGTCCCACGGAGGACCTTACGGTCTTCAAATAAAAACATATTGAAGATCCCGAGCCACAGGGAGATAAGGCTGGCCTCAACCACAGCCAGGGCTTTTTCGGCGGTGGACCCAATCTGGTGGAATGCTCTGTCACAAGAGACTAGGGCCCTGCGGGACTTGACATCTTTCCACAGGGCCTGCAAGACAGAGCTGTTCCATCAGGCCTTTGGCCAAAGCACAGTCTGACCCCCCTCCTTCTGTAATCCTCATAGAACTCTAGCCTTGGTTGGCCTTTTGGTCAGCCTCCATGACCCTTCACTTCATCAAATCTGGCCCTCTTCGAAAAGAGTTTGGACACCACTGTATCTAAAAAATCCTCAAATGTTTAAGCTTTCCTCACAGGGGAGTTGTTCAATCTCCTTGATGATGATGATGATGATGATGATGATAATAATAATAATAATAATAATAATAATAATAATAATAATAATAATAAATTATTATTTGTACTCTGCCCATCTGACTGGGTTGCTCCAGCCACTAAGGGAAGCTTCCAACATATATAAAAACGTAATAAAACATTAAACCTTAAAAAGCTTCCCTGCCTTCAGATACTGCTGAAGTGATTATCACTTTGTTTGCCTAACTCAAAGCAGATTTGTATTGCTGGCGGTTCAGATCCCCTGTGGTGCAGACTGGAAAGCACCAAGACAATGAGGGACATATATGAGATGTCAAGTTACATATTGCTGATTCCAATAAAGAAACCCCTTAGTGCTCTCTGGAAAACATTTTTGTATGAAAAGTGCAACCTTAATGCAATTTCTTTCTAACCGATAGACTAGTGCAGGGATGTCCAACTTCCAAGAGACTGCGATCTCCCACTATAAATAAACTGGCAGTGATCTCCGCCCCCATTGAATTGAACCAGAGTTGTTGAGCTTTTTTGGGGGGGAGGATGAGCCAAAGTTGTGAGCTTTTTTGGGGGAGGCTTCAGCAAAGTTGTTGAGCTTATTTTGGAAAGGAAGACCCAAAGTTGTTGAGCATGCTAAATGGCACCCATGGCTCCAGGCACCCACGGTTGTGGGGCCAAGTTGGGACTCCTGGCATGAAGGTATTTCACCTCAGTAATGAGACTTGCTGCCCCCTAGCATCACCCAGGGGCGCAAGTGTGCCTGTGTGCATAACAAAGCATTGCACTCCTCCACCCAGGAGCATCTAGCCAGTTTGCAAACCCTCCTTCTATATACAGCCTCCCCTTCATAAATAGCAAGTTGTCTGCTAATAGATTATAATCACCAGGATGTATAGTTAGGAGTAATGAGAGCCAAAGAAGCAGGAGCCAGTGAGATTTCATAAGGGCGATCAATCCTTTCCTAATGCAATCATTTAATTATCTTCAAGCCTAGTATGATTTAAGTAAATTGCCTCATTTTTCTGAAAGAAAGAAGAGTTGGAAGCTGGGAATGGGAGAGGAAGAGAGGGAAAGTACACTTTTAGAATAGCATTCTTTCCTTGCTTTAACTTTGCTGAGTCATAAATAGAAATAGACTGACAGAGAACAGCTTGGGGCTCTATTAAATTGATTTGCAATACAGCATTTTATTAGCTGCAATCAATGACTGTGACATACACCATCCTTCACATAGATCCATTTATGTCAATAACTGCTCCCACTGGTAGGTGTCGAGCCACGGCAATGGAATGCAACCCAGTGGCATAACAAAACTGGCCAGTCCTTTTTCCAGAGCAGGTTCCTAAGTGTATGCACTCTACCCCCTCAATGGGACACACAACACTTGTTTTATATCATTCTTGTTAAGTTATAGGCAACTTTGGGAAAGGAGCTGGCAACCTATGAATTTTCCCTTATAACAAGTAAAATTGGGGCATAAGAGGGTGTGTGGCGACAGTATGGTCACATCCACACTGTACAGTGGTACCTCGGGTTAAGTACTTAATTTGTTCCGGAGGTCCGTTCTTAACCTGAAACTGTTCTTAACCTGAAGGACCACTTTACCTAATGGGGCCTCCCACTGCCACTGCATGATTTCTGTTCTCATCCTGAAGTTCTTAACCCGAGGTACTATTTCTGGGTTAGTGGAGTCTGTAACCTGATGCGTTTGTAGCCTGAAGCATATGTAACCCGAGGTACCACTGTATATTGAAAGGTTTCTTATATCTCCCGCCAGGGAATCCTGGGAACTGCAGTTTGTTGAGGGTGCTGACCTCACAAACCTACCCCTCTGAGCAACCTTAACAAATTAAACCTGCCAGGATTTTCCATGACTGCTGAGGTGATATCATAGTGCTTTTGATGCACGATGTGGATATGAGCTATCATAAGAACCCTAGAGCAGGAGGAGCTTTAGGGTGTGTGCGCCATGTGGGTCATCTAGTCCCAACCTTGTGGTGCTTTGCGGTTAGTTTGGACTGCAGTTCCAATCACTGATACATCACTGACCATGATGAGAGCTGAAGCATGTCTTGTCCAGCATCCTGTTCTCACAGAGGTCAACCAGAAGCATCAATGACTAGCTCCATGGAGTTTCTTTCAACTCACTTGTGGAGACAACTTGGAGGTGATTGAGAAGAAAAAGGGTAACGACAAGGAGGAAGACAGGATTGTGACTATATTGTAAACATCAAAGCAGCAGGAATAAAAGATGATTGGACTCCTACCAATCTCGAAGCATGGGTACCCCCCCACAAAAATTTATAATTAGGCAAAATATTTGGATTTTATGATTTGTATTGTTATAATTTGGAATAATTTGTATGATAGAATTTGGTAAATGGAAATTTAATAAAAATTAATTTTTTTTAAAAAAAAATGAGTAGCTCCATGGAAGCAGAACATAATCATCATGGCTAGTAACCATTGATAGTCTTTAGCTCCATGAATTTGAGCAATCTTATTTTAAGCTGGTGCTTTTCACTGCCTCCTGATTTTTTATCCAAAAGTTGTTGTTGTTTTAGAACAGTTTTGGCTCAGCATTTGTCAACATGTCAGTATGTTACTTGCCTTTTGCTGCTCATGTTGCTATCTCTGCCCACCCTTTTCTCCACACCCTGGTTTCATTACTGCTGAGGAACAGGGAAATCTCTCCATTTTGGTTTCTCGTTTTTTCCACTTTACCACAGTATATGCATTATATACTGTATACTGCAAAATTCAGTGAAGTGACACTTTTGAAGGATGACTGTGTGTTGGTAGGGTTCTAGCCAACTAAAATTTACTCACAGGTAGACCTATTGGGTTGCATACAAGTAGGTTTACACAGAATTGTAGAGTGGCGCTGTGGGTTATATCAGAGAGCCTAGGGCTAGCCAATCAGAAGGTCGGCGGTTCGAATCCGCATGATGGGGTGAGCTCCTGTTGCTCAGTCCCTGCTCCTGCTAACCTAGCAGTTTGAAAGCACATCAAAGTGCAAGTAGATAAATAGGTACCACTCCGGCGGGAAGGTAAACAGCGTTTCCGTGTGCTGCTCTGGTTCGCCAGAAGCAGCTTAGTCATGCTGGTCACATGACCCGGAAGCTGTATGCCGGAATCCTTGGCCAATAAAGTGAGATGAGCGCCGCAACCCCAGAGTCGGTCACGACTGAACCTAATGGTCAGGGGCCCCTTAACCTTTACCTATTGGGTTGCATACAAGTTGATTTATACAGAATTGTAGAGTTGGAAGGGATCCTAAGAATCATCTAGTAGTCCAACCCCCTGCAATGCAGGAATCATAACTCAAGATTTCCTGACACATAGCCATTCAACCTATTTTTAAACATAAAAGGATGGAGAGTTCACCATTTTCTCAGGGAGTCCACTGCCAAACAATTCTCACTGTCAGAGAATTCTTCCTAATGTTCAGTCAGAATCTCATTTCTTATAATCTGAAACCATTGATTCAAGTCCTACCCCCAAGGGCAGCATAAAGCAAGCTTGTGCCAAGATCCATTTGATGGCCCTTTAGATATTTGAAGATGGCTGTTATATTACCTTGCAGTCTTCTCATCTCTTCTCCAGGCCAAACATACCCAAATACCTCATAAGGCTTGGTTTTGCTCAGAGTAAAGTCATTGAAGTTGCCTGTTCACACTCAGCCAGTGTGGTGTAGTGGTTAAGAGTGGTAGACTCGTAATCTGGTGAACTGGGTTCGCGTCTCCGCTCCTCCACATGCAGCTGCTGGGTGACCTTGGGCCAGTCACACTTCTCTGAAGTCTCTCAGCCCCACTCACCTCACAGAGTGTTTGTTGTGGGGGAGGAAGGGAAAGGAGAATGTTAGCCACTTTGAGACTCCTTTGGGAAGTAATAAAGCGGGATATCAAATCCAAACTCTTCATCATAATGAAATGAGTAATCTATCAGCTAGCCCAATTCACTTGGTTGTGGTAATGCTACAGCTATTCACAGTGGGATACAAGGAGCTTTAACTACAGCTCAGCACTTTTGTTTCCCCTTAAAAACCTCTTTGATCTAACCACAATGGACTCTGGAGCACACTATCTATTTGAAGAACGGGACTCACAACAAAAAGGGAGGTAAGCATCCACTTACATTGTGCATAACGATTTCATTCCCACATTACAAGCGATAAAAGGCTTGTGGGAATGAGGAAAAGCTTTCCACTTTGTTCTGCCAGCAACGCCATTCAGACTAAATCACTGACTGAGTGATGGGGCAAGCACAATGAATACACAGGAGGCATCATGGTGCTAGCCTTTTTCAGAATGAAATGTGCATGCAGTGAGAGTACAGTGTGCTTGTTCATTTACTTGCACGTGGCCTGGGTAGCCTTTATCTGAGATAAAACCCTAGGGCAGAGCTTTCCAAACTTTTCGTGTTGGTGACACACTTTTTAGACATGGTTCATTTTGCAACAGAGCCTCTTGGGCTTGCCGATCAGAAGGTCGGTAGTTCGAATACCCATGACGGGATGAGCTCCCATTGCTCAGTCCCTGCTCCTGCCAACCTAGCAGTTTGAAAGCATGCCAGTGCAAGTAGATAAATAGGTACTGCTCCAACAGGAAGATAAACGGCATTTCCGTGCGCTGCTCTGGTTCACCAGAAGAAGCTTAGTCATGCTGGGCACATGACCTGGAAACTGTCTGTGAACAAACGCCGGCTCCGTCAGCCAGTAAGGCAAGATGAGCGCTGCAACCCCAGAGTCATCGGTGACTGGACTTAACGGTCAGTGGTCCTTTAAATTCACTGTACTAGCAAACCAGAGGTTAAGTTACCCACTTTCCAGCTCCTGGAGGAGTGCAGGGAGCATTTGCACAACATACCTACACACTGCAGCCAACACACAATTTGGAAAGCTCTGCCCTAGGGTGTATTTCATGGAGAGAAGAAGAAAAAGTTATCTGCAAAATATTTTCTCCTGTTTAGCAGATAATGGGGGGGGGGGAGTTGTGCTACAAGACAGGGTGATTCTTTTCTCCCAATCAGACTGAAGGTATGAACACTATCCTCTCTTTGACTTGGCTTTGTAATGTCATCACATAGCCAAATGTAACAGGCTACTTAGTGTTCTGTTAGAACTGTCTGCACCAGTGATCTTCGACTTGTCCAGGCCCAAGACCCCAACTTGGAAACAACTTTCACAGACAGATCCCTGGATGGAACCCTCTCTCTATGCAGCAAGGAACCTCTCCCCTGTCCCAGTCCACTTTCAAGTTGCAGGGAGTCAGGTGTGGATATTGTGGCATTCCTACTCCCTCCAAGTACTTTCACATCCTGCCCCCCCCCCATGGCAGTTCTGCATATTAATTTTCAGCAAAATTCCATTCTGGGAGAAATCTAGAAAGTCATTGAAATAGTCTAGAAAGTGAGTTGAATGCTCTGCTGCATAGAGAGAGCAGTATAGGAATGTAGGGCATAATGCCTCAGACAGTGGAAGTAAAACATAGCCATTACTGATCCACAGCAATTTGGTGCTGTCGAGGGGGTTGTGCTCTGGGACACAAGCCCCCCTTCCAACTGCATGTTTAATTAGGGTTGAAATATGTAATTGGGAGGGAAGGAGAAGGAGACACAACTGAGTCTCCATTCTCCCCTCTTCTCAAACACATGTTTTAAACCTTAATTAAACACTGTGCAAGGTCTGTAAGTCTGTTTGGGTCCCAGGCCTGGGCTGGGTCAATCATGGATTGTCCCAGGTTGAATTGGGGTCACTCCAAAACAGCAGATCAGACCCAAAAACTGATTAAGTGGGGGTGTCTATGTACAGTCCTACGATGTGTTATTCTACCCTCCATATAAGCTTTGTGCTAGCAGATCAAGGCAAATGCTCAATGCGCTGATCTGGAAGAACCCTTGAACAATCTCTGAGGTCCTTTCCATCTGTGTTGTTCCATAGAATGCTTTGCCCAGCCTTCAAAGCTTTCTTCTTCTTTTTGCATCTGATTGCTTCTGCATTGCCTACGGGTGTTTTTTGTTCTGTTACAGGAGACAGGTGAACTGTAATAGGTTGAACAACCATGGCACTGTGCCCTCTAGGCCCAATTAAAGAAAGACAGTTAAGAAAAAAGTTTCCCGTAGCAGTGGTGGCAGCAGCAACAACAGAGCCAGTCTGAAGCATGACTTGGCTGAAGGAAGCAAACAGAAGTAACCATGGATTGAATGGTTGAAATGTTTCAAGAAGGGCAAGCATTGCAGAGAAGCGGGGTGGAGAGTAGGGTTGCTCCAGAACCACTTCTCCATCCAGGGACAACTTTTCCTTGCTGACAGATCTGTGTAATGCCAGACAGGAAAGGCTGTAGTTAGTGGTGCAGCATTCATTCTGCATGCAGAAGGTCCTAGGTGTAACCCCTGGTT
Source organism: Podarcis melisellensis (assembly GCF_964234715.1). NCBI lineage: Eukaryota > Metazoa > Chordata > Lepidosauria > Squamata > Lacertidae > Podarcis > Podarcis melisellensis. The sequence continues at coordinate 8,464,053 of NC_138547.1, read as the reverse complement.
TAATAAAAACGTAATAGATAAAGTGGGAATAGATAGTATGTGCATAGGAGTACAACCTTTTTTTTACACTGAGTGCATCCTAGATTAGAAGCTCGTAAGGCACTGAGGAGGCAGGCAGGATGAAAACTAGGGCCTCTGGCAAGCAGTTTTCATAGTCTTGCCTCCTGCATCACCAGCACTGCTGTCACTCAGTAAACCAGGCAAACTAGGCACTGTGGTTCAAGAGTGCCCTCCGGCCTCCTTTTGTATCTAAAATACAGTAAGATGACTCCAAAGGCCTATAAAGACACACCAGGTCGCAAAAAGCCCTGAAAACCCAATTTGTCTTGACATGGTATGATTATCATTTTGTGGTAATGTGGAAGTGGGCTTTTTCACCAGTGCTATGGAATGCACTCCCTGCCGAAAAATTAGAGGCCCCTATCTGCACTGGCATTCTGCTAGCCTTTGAAGACATACCCGTCTACACAGCCATTCCCCTGAACTCTCATCCTGAGCATCCTATTTTTAATTGCTGTGTTATTTTAATGCAATATAATGGGACTGAGCGTCTTAATTGTGGATGTTTCTATTTTAATTTTAGTGCACCTGGTTTTTTTATAGTTTACAAACCACTCAGAAGCCTATTTTGGCATTAAGCAGTATATGGATGAATGGATATGGCTAAGTGAGAGCAGGGGCTTTGAAATTGCTCATTAACAATTAGCAGCACCTGGACAGCAGGCTGAGCTGGCACACAGGTCACCTGGTCATGTTCTTCCCTGCTATGGCAAGATGTATCTTTAATTTAAATCATAGTGATCATTTCTAATTTCACATAGCAAATTCATATTTTAATGCATATCAGTACCATGTCTTACCCTCTCTGCTTTTTGGGTATGTGTATTTGATAAAACTCCTGTCTTTTGATGACGTATAAAAGGTAATCCTAGTTGCCAGTACTACAGATATAATAATTTATTTATTTTTAAATGTCTTAGCTATCAAAGTTGGGCAGGTGCTGCTTGAACCACTTGGTCAATGACCCAAGACTGAAGAGTGCCAGTTAACGTACATTGTCAACAGAGGCAGCTTTGCAATAAGGCAGCATAATTTTCCTGAGTGTTGGGTGGGGGTGAGGATAGGAAGGAGGTAATGAGACTCTTTCAGTCTTTGCAAGGGAGATGAACAAATAACACATTCAGCTGTGAATTATTTCTGCATGATGCAGCTCTATTATCTCTCAAAATGTATTCCAGTGGGGGCTGGGGAAATGACATATTATTTCATCTTATTGTGTGGTTAAGTTGATGTCAAGTCCCTTTCATTTTGTATTGAGAAGTTTTCAATTTTATAAAACGATCAAAGCCAAGAGGAAGAAAGCATATAGAGGGAAAGGAGGGGAGATGAGGGGTGGTGGAATATAGAAGGGATAAAGGTGGGCTGGGGGACAGTCTTCATTGGCAGGGTGAAATCATCATTTGCCTTCTACACATGCATCTGAAGGCAATGTACAAAAGAAACAGCTTAAAGAAAACAGTGAAGAACAACCCAAAAACCTGCAGATATATTTAAAACAAAACAACATCAAAAAGCAATGCAAAATAAACACCCACAGCGTAAGACCCATTGATCCATCTGGGAACAAAAATACCTTCAATTGCCTGAAGTACAGATCATGGGTGCCTGTTATAGGGGCAGCTACTGTGAAGGCCCTGCTCTACGTTCTTCTAAAGACTGCTTCGTTGCTCCAGTCTGGTCGTGCTACAAACCAAACTGCAGTGACATTTGTTACTATATATTTAAGATGGCTGGTGTGTTAAGCGCCAGCCTGTCGAGTTAGGTTGGTCAGCTGGAGAAGGTTTTAGTTTAAGCTTATTAATAATGCACCTGTTCTAAATGACTTTTTGTTGAATCTGGATTGTCATATAGAAGATGATGCATGATGCCAGGAGCAAAATAGTGTATGGTTTCCTCTGAGTGCTGGGAACCACAGGCAGAGAGACCACTGTTGTTGTGCTCAGGTACTATCTGTGGGCTTTCTACAGGCATCTGGTTGGCCACCATGGGAACAGGATGCTGGACTAGATGGGCCACTGGCCTGATCTGGCAAGCTCTTCTTTTGTTCTTCAGAATAGTAAAGGTAAAGGGACCCCTGACCATTAGGTCCAGTCACGGACAACTCTGGGGTTGCAGCGCTCATCTCGCTTTATTGGCTGAGGGAGCTGGCGTACAGCTTCCAGTTCATGTGGCCAGCATGACTAAGCCACTTCTGACGAACCAGAGCAGCGCACGGAAATGTCGTTTACCTTCCCGCCAGAGTGCTACCTATTTATCTACTTGCACTTTGATGTGCTTTCGAACTGCTAGGTTGGCAGGAGAAGGGACCAAACAACGGGAGCTCATCCCATTGTAGGGATTCAAACCGGCGACCTTCTGATCATATTAGGCATTTAGAAATAATAAACGCTACCACCCTTTTAGGCTAGTCAAATAAACACAGGGCAGTGGTGATCATTAGCTCAGCCTTGTTAGCTCTGTCAACCATCCTGATCGATTCATTGATCAATGGGGCAAAGCATTTCCTTGAAATCTCTCTTGTCAGGCCCCTTAGTTCCAGGCTGCTTAGACCTGCACATCTCCCCCGCTGTGTGTGTCCCTTGATGCAATGCAATGAGGTCCCCCCAGTGCCAGAGCCGAGGCACTTTACACTCTTTTTGACGGCTGCTGGGTTTTTAAAAAGGTCACTCCGTCCAGCAGCCAAGCGAAGGGAACATTAAAATAATTACTGGGAGATTTGAGTCAGGAAACGAGAGAGAGAGAGAGAGAGAGAGAGAGAGAGACGCCAACTTGGCATAATTGGTGTGCTAGACAAGTGTTCCAGAAGAACACTGCAAAGTAAATGCATCTCAAGAAAATAAAATAAGCCCTCCAAAGAACATATTTCATCTTTCAGTAACCTAAGCCTGGCATGGTCCACATTTGAAGTTGCTCAGGCAGAGAGAAGGAAGAAGCACATAAACCTATTAGACTGAGAGGCAGCTCAGCTGGTTTTCTATCAGAGCTTTGATGTATTTCTATTACTTGGGCTTCATTTTGTTGTTTTGCCCCCCCCCTTCTCTTTTAGGGATTAGGTGAAGATGCTCTTCTGCAAAATGTGAAATCATGGATCCGTACTTCAGTTGCTTGCACTGGAGTTGATTGCAACAGGCTGCTCTGAGAACACAGCAATGCTTGGTTGAAAAATAGTGGTCAGGGAGATGAATGTGTCCTAGCCAGCCAGGTGGATGCTTGCTGTATTGGGGATAAATCAAATGCCTGGGCTGGGGAATCTTTGGCCCATCAGACAATGTTGGACTCCCAATTCCCGTCAGGCCCAGACAACATAGCCAATGGTCAGGGATGATGGAAGCTGCAGTTCAACAACATATGGAGTCCACACATTATCCATCTCTGGTTTATCCAGCATGTTCCAGCTGTTCATAACTTAACAAAGAGACAAAGAGTGTCCCTTAGGGACACCCAATTCAGATTTTGCATTTTGTTGGAATGAATTGGCAGAGTTATTCTTCTGCTCCCTTACTCCTGTTTCTTGCAGTTGAATTTCTGAGTGTGAGATGAATGCATCTTGCCTATCACACAAAGTGTAGCTGGTGTCCATCAAGATGGTAAGATGGAATGGCAGGGCTCAAACAGTAGGCAGAGCCAGAGCCAATGGCAGGAAGAGCCAACTCATTCTAGTTTTGCCCCCATCCTGCTCTCTTCTGAGTTCTACAAGGGGCAAGACTGAGAATAAGGAATCTGGCACCCTGAGGACAAGTAAGGGCTGGGTAAGGGCAGTTTGAGATAGGTGAGGCGGTGCCTTATTCGCCCGAATGGATCCACTGATCATGTATACATCTAAAACATACACATGAGCACTAATTTGACATGCAGTGCACGTTGTACCACACTGCAGCTGCCAATGTATATTTTGAACTACTGGCAATACGTTATATGGTCCCTGGGAGATAAGAGTCAAAGCTTCAAAGCTAAGCACATATGCTCTACATGCAGAAGGTCTCAGGCTGAATATCCAGAATCTCCTGGTAAGGCCAAGAAAGACATCTGACATAAAATCCTGGAGGGTTGCTGTTGGTCAATGCAAATTACACTGAGGTAGACCAATGTTCCATTTTAATTCAGCCTTTTATTCATAACCATGAGGACTGGAATATTCATCTAAATATAAAGGACAGTAGCTCAGCAGTACAGCATAAGCCCATGAAGAGAATTCTAGTAGGTCACACCAAAAGTCTACCTGGTGATGGAAACCAGAGTGCATGGAAATGCCGTTTACCTTCCCACCGCAGCAGTATTACCTATTTATCTACTTGCACTGGCATGCTTTCGAACTGCTAGGTTGGCAGGAGCTGGGACTGAGCAACAGGAGCTCACTCACTCCATCATGTCGATTCGAACCGCCGACCTTCTGATTGGCAAGCCCAAGAGGCTCAGTGGTTAAGACCACAGTGCCACCCGCATCCTTTACCTTTTACCATACTCAAACAGCACTTCTGAGAGAACTCCTAGCACTCATACTGTAGTTATTCTGAACTGAGTTTAGGAGAGTTTGCCCATCACTAGTTGCCCTTTCTATTAATTTATTCATATAGTAAATGATTAAATCATATAGTAACATCAACATAAGTCAGGGAGAGGGAACCTGTGGCCTTCTAGACATCATTGGACCTTAACTCCCATCAGCCCAAGCTATCATGGCAAAATGTCAGGGAAGATTCGAGCTGGGGTCCACCAACATCTGGAGGATCACAGGTTCCCCATTCCTGATAGGTGTGGCCATTTACAGAGTAATACAAGCAAAAATAGGTCCTCGATCCAAAGAAAGCACATCAGTAGGGAAGGGAGAATGAGAGAAGGAAGGTTAACAGGGGACATGATAATTTTATTTGGAACACTAAAGAGTGTTGTTGATATCAAGGAGGAAAATGCAAGATACACATGCAGGCCACTCCAAAAAGGTTCATATCAGAGCAGTAAATTGTACATATAACCCATCTGCTTGTCGTCTCTTTCACCCTGATTTATGGGCTGCCTTATCTCGGCAGCAACATTCTACTCTAAAAAGGTAACATATCTTTAGGCAAGCTTTTAGGTGGAGGGAAAATATATGACAGTATTGTTTTCAGAGCCAGAGACTGAAATTGAGAAAGAATGAATATTTAGGGGATAAAGCTGGAGGGGAGGGGGGAACCACCCAATCCACATATATTTCAGCTCATCTCAATTTGTAGAAGGAAGGATGTTACAATGAGCCAAAACAAGCAGCACTTAAAAGAGACATAACAAGCAAAAACATCTGCCTTTTCTGACGAAAAGCTAAGCAGCCTGTGAAAAGTTTTTAAAAGACTCCAGGAACATAGAGCTCAAGGTATTTATTATCCGCCCACCTGTCAGAATGAATGACTGGAACAACCTAGGCTTTCTTACCTCCATAGCCTGCACTATGAGATGCTGCATTCATCAGATCAGAGCAGTGGTGTGTTAAACCAGCATATGGACTATGTCTTTCACATGCCACTTGATGCTTGGCAAGCATGCAAGCATGTAAGCAATAAGCATGTAAAGACTTCAAGCCAGCAAGATGTGCTACTTAAGAGAATGAGGCAGCATCACTTTTACCCCTGTGGGCCACCAGAATGATTGGTTTTATTCATCAGGCAAAGAACTGATTGCTGCCAGTTTTAACCACTGAGGATTCTGTACTTCCAGAAGTGTCTGGCAACAACTGGCAACTACTGCTCCGAGCTTAAACTGTGCCATTAGGGACCAACAACCCTTCGTGAACAATTATACTTCTCTCTCGCACATGCCTTGGGCTGTACAGTGTAGACCTTATGTTGGGGACAGTGGTGCAATTAGACTTGATGGTTAAAAAACCCCCTCAAAGCAGTTTAAGAAGAGAATAAAACAACCTAAGTATCTGAAGAAGAAAAAAACAGCAATTTAAAAATATTCAGAAAAAATAAAATCAGCGATAAACTGAAGACATCAACAATACACATATATGTTGAAACAAAAATGTTTTAGAGGTGCCGAAAGTACAGTGAAGGCTCCTGGCTGATGTCAATAAGCAAGGAGTTCTGAAGTGTAGTGTTTTATTTATCCTTGGCAGACTAGCAGGGGCAAGTGCTCTTTAGATTGGAGGGGTGGGTGTTTCAGAGGGCTGCATTCTCTACTGGGCAACCCCTGGCCACATGCCAGGGGTGAGTAAATCCAGAGGCAAAAATGGGCAGAGCTATAAATGCGACTCTTACTTTTTGTACAGTGGGCTAGGCTGTACACACACTCTCTCACCCCTCTTTGTCCTCTAGCCAGAGAAGCAAGAAGTACAACCAGAGTACAAGGACCTATTCTAGCTAAGCAAACCATCTCAAGAGTATGCAAAGCAGGGATGGTGTTGCATGGGGCTCAGGAAAGTTATCACCTGGGAAGAGTGCTGAGGGCCAGAGAGAGGCCAGGAGGGCCATAATTGGCCCTGGGACATGAAGTTCCCCGGCACTCTTCCCAGTTCCAAGTTTCAACCTTCATAACCTGGGGAAGCCAGCAGCCTCATCACAATCTTTCCTTTGACCTTGTCTCCAAGAGCGTGTGGTTCCCAACCATCCCAGCAATTAGGAGGCACTGTTGCTCTCCTCCCACACTTAGGGGGGAAATGGTAAGGGCTGCCCTTTGGGGTCTCCTGGATTCTGCACCCACCTGGTGTCATTCAGAGTGGACCCCTTCTCCTGCCTACCACAATGGTCTTTGATTCCCAGTTCAAACATCAAGTAGATTTGATTCCCCTTTGCTCCTGATGTTGATCTTCCCTCCTCCACAGCTTGTACACTATGTAGATCTTTAATCCCCTCTTACTCCGGGCGTAGATCTTCACCCACCCTCCGCATTTTGTGGTTCATGTCAGGTGCTAAAATGTATTAGGTCGCCCTGTTCCCAGCTCCTGGCTCAACATGGACCAGCCCTGGCCACTGGCGGAGCAAGCCGATCAGTTGCCTGGGGCAGCATGCATGCCCTGCACCCAGGGGCAGGGCCAGCCACCCATGGGGGCACCACAGGGCCTCCAAGGAGTCTGCCTGCTAGTGTGGTGTAGTGGTTCAGAGTGGTGGACTCTTAATCTGGTGAACCGTGTTTGATTCCCCGCTTCTCCACATGCAGCTGCTGGGTGACCTTGGGCCAGTCACACTTCTCTGAAGTCTCTCAGAGTGTTTGTTGTGGGGGAGGAAGGGAAAGGAGATTGTTAGCCACTTTGAGACTCCTTCGGGTAGTGATAAAACGGGATATTAAATCCAAACTCTTCATCTCCCACTCAGCCACTCTACAGCTGAGGGGAAAGCAACGGGCAGACCAATTGGGGCAGCACGGAGCCTGCAAGTGCCCAAGCCACCTTGTCACTCCCAGGAGAGACATGTGGATCAGGCGTGCTGCAGACCCCGTGGTTAGTGCCACCCACCATTTTGTCACCCCCCTCAGTGGGGACACCCGGGGAGGACTGCATCTAATGCACCCCCCTTGCTAAGCCCCTGGCCCTGGCATGAACAAAGGAGGCAAATTATTGGTCTACGAAGCTGGTGGCAGGGGCTCTAGGGGGTTTCAAACAGGTGTAGTTCCCAGCCCTACCTGGGGATGTTAGGGATTGGACATCAGACCTCATTCATAAAAAGCAATCGTGATTCAAAACTGTATGTCCATCTTTACCATTTTATTTTACAGCACGTGCATTAAAAGGAGACCACACACAAGAGGATTCTGATGAAAAATATGCTGAACAATCACATCACAATTATTTTTATTTATTATTTTGCAGCATTTTATGTGTACACATAACACTTTTCTCTGTTGCTGCTGCAGTTATATTTCATTGTCACACTGAGATTGTGCAATACGCTTCTACTAAATGCTCCGCTGCTTTGGGATTACACTGGGGGGGGGGGAGTGGGTTAGAAAGCATTCTGGTACATAGAATCAGAGATCCAGGTGGGTCATCTAGTCCACCCCCTTGCAACGCAGAAATCACAGCCGAAGAATGCCTGGCAGAAAACATTTGTTGAAAAACTACCGTAGTTTCATTCTAACAGAATGTACTGTCTCAGGGCTCTCCTCCACTGGAGACTTTTAAAGAGGTTGGATTATTATATCTCAGGGGTTTCAAACAGAGGTAGTTCCCCTTTCTTCATGTCATGCATGATTTTTTTAAAAAATAATTTTATTAAAGATTTCTTCATTTACAAAAAATGCATGCATTGTCTCTTTTTTCAAGTTGCGCTTTCTACAGATCAGTTTCATTTGTTGCGAGACATTAGTGTTGAATGCAGTATTAGGTTTGGAAGAAAAGAGGGGGAAAGGGGGGATGGGGGATGGTGAGTGGGGTGGGGTGGTAATGCTTCTGTTTTTCTAAGTGCAGGGGTCAGCAAACTTACCACACCTTGGGCTGGTGTCTCCAGCGCCGATCGCACGGTGGGCGAGTGCGTGCCCATATGCGTGCACACATGCTATTTCCGGCACACTTCAGGGTTGGAGGAGTACCAGAAATAGCTTCTGTGCATGTGCATGTGCATGGGCCTCCTCTGGAAGTAACGCTTGTGCATGTGCACAGGCTATTTCCAGTGCTCCTCCGACCTGGAAGTGGGCAGCTGTGCTGTGCAGTGCTGGTAAGAGTAGGCGGCAGCAGCAGGTGGTGGGGGTCACCACAGGATGGATAAACAAGTCCCTCGGTCCTTATCCAGCCCATGGGCCTTAGTTTGGGGACCCCTGACTTAGTATATGTGTGGAGTTTTGTGTCAGTGTCACTTGTGTGGGTTCTCTTTCTGTTCGCTTGCTATATTTCTTTGGTGGAGTGGCCTAGGGTTTGGTTGGTTGTCTTTGGTTGGCTGTAGTGAGATTTGTTTATGTGTGTGAGTGTGTGAGGGAGTGGATTTTTTGGATCAGATTAGCCAGATTGATGTGTATGCTGTCGGTGGATTCTTGTTGTCTTGTTGGGCTGTATATGTGATGAAGAGGAACCATACCTGGGTGAAGGCATCTTCTTCTATTTGTCCCCGCTTAGTTTCAGTTTATTGGTTAGTTTTTTTAGTAAGGCTGTTTTCCAAACTGTTTGATACCATTGGTCCATGTTTACTTCTGACAGGTCTCTCCAGCATCTGGCTATGATGCTTCTGGCTGCTGAGAGAAGGTGGGTTATGAGCTCTCTAATGTGAGTGGGCATTATTATTTTGTAAGATGTTTAGTAAGGCCAGTTCTGGGGTGACTTCTAATACTTGCTTAGTTATTTTGCATATTTCCTGTACGACTGATATCCAGAAGAGTTGGATTCCCTTGATGTCTATGGATGCCTGGATGTGGATCGCTAGGGGTTCCAGAGTCAGGATGAAGACAGGCAGTGGGCATCCTTGTTTTGTGCCTCTTTGGATAGCTATGGTATTAGAGTCCATACTGTTAGTCCTTCATTTTGCTGAGGCTTGGGAGTAGTTTTGAGGGTTTGGAAAAAGGTGGGCGGGACGCGGGTGGCGCTGTGGGTAAAACCTCAGTGCCTAGGACTTGCTGATCGCAAGGTCGGCGGTTCGAATCCCCGCGGCGGAGTGAGCTCCTCTCGTTCGGTTCCAGCTCCTGCCCACCTAGCAGTTCGAAAGCACCCCTAAGTGCAAGTAGATAAATAGGGAACCGCTTTATAGCGGGAAGGTAAATGGCATTTCCGTATGCGGCGCTGGTGCTGGCTCGCTAGCTGCAGCTTCGTCACGCTGGCCACATGACCCAGAAGTGTCTTCAGACGGCGCCGGCTCCTGGCCTCTTAAGCGAGATGAGCGTGCAACCCTAGAGTCAGACACGACTGGCCCATATGGGCAGAGGTACCTTTAAAAAGTTGGGACCAAATCTAATGTTGGTTATACTGCTAGTAGGTATTGCCATTCTAAGCAGCCAAAGGCTTTGAAGATGTCTAGGGAAATAATCATCAGTGGGAGTTTGGTTGCCTTGCTGTGTTTGATCAGAATCAGTAGTTTCCTAATGGGGTCAGTTATATTGCGACCAGTGACAAAGCCAGTCTGGTCTGGGGCTATTCATTTGTGCAGGATTTTTTTTAGGTGGTTAGCCAAGATTGATGTGAATATTTGTCATGCATAATTTTATAAATTTCTACCATACCACTTCTTACTTGCCTTTATCTAAAAAGTCACAAACGTCACAACCTTTCCTCATCAAGGAGTTCCTCCATTCCCTTGAGCATTTTGGTTGCCCTTTCCTGGACCTTTTCCAAATCTACAATACACTTTTCAAGTGAGGCAACTAGAAGTGTAGACAGTACTTCAAATGCAGTCACACTATGGATTTGTAAAATGGTGTTATGATATAAGCAGTATTATTTTCAGCAGTTACTTTCAGTTCTATACCTAGTGACCCCTGGCATGGAATTTCCCTTTTCCACAGCTGCTACACACTGGGCAGAGGCTCTTCAGGTTTTCAGTCATGAATCTCTCCCAGCACTGTCTGGAGATGGCAGGGATTGAACCAGGACATTCTGCATGCAAAGCAGGTGTGCTGCCTCTGAGTTACAGTCTCCCTTGAGATTTATGGAATGCCCCCTGTAACCTCCAACAGCATGATACTAAGCAGGCAGCTTCAGAGCTGTCACTTACTGGACACTCACAACTTAAAAACTTCCCTGAAAAGGGAAGAACTAAAAAAATAATAATCTCTTGCTGTGTTTATTTATGGTTTTGTATTAAAGAAATTGTCTCCCTGTTTGAACATGTTAAACCTTGGGCCATTTCTATTTTACAATGCAATTGTATTTAATATATTGGGCAAAATAGACCCTGACAACGCCATTAATTTTTGTGATTGATTCACTTCTCTGCTACATCTAACCGCCCCCCAAAATTCCTGGGCCTTCTGTCATATACACAATCCCAGCCAATCAAGAATCACTTAAGCCCTAATTCATTTGTTACTGCTGAGAAAGGAGTACAAGTACAAGTACAAAGGAGTTGTGGGACCAAGTCTTTAGCCCCAGTGCTCTAGTTTCCTTCTGGTTTCCCACATACCCAGAGCAAGTATCTCTAGTAGAAAGACTGCTACTCTTGTGTAGCATCTCTAGATCTACGTGTGGGGATTCTACAGAAGCAGGCTTCTCACTGCAGGTGTTTGCCCTGACATTGGGAAGTCAAGAATAGCTGCATGGTAATGAAGGTAGAACTAATGGTAGTACTTGTTGTGTCCCCGAAAAGAGCTATAGTGAAACTGCTATTGCAATGCTGCACAGTCAATCAGATTTGACATCATAATGACATCACAAAGTGAAAACAAAGGCAATTGTGAGTGAGGGCAAATGCTGTTGGATCTCTCCTACCCTCACTCTCAGTGAACACTTTGGAGCTACTTCCAAAGATTTACTGAAGGAGGGAGGGAGACGTAGCAAACTTTTTAAAAAGACCTATCCTTACAACCCATTTGGACTATGTATTCTAAATATTTACCTTGTTATAAATATTAATATATCTGTCCACCCTAAAACCAAGGCCACCCCTCCAAACATCACAAATATTTATTTGGTATTGACTCAAACATGCTTCTGCACTTAATCCCTGCAGTGTAAATCTCACAGCAGGTGAAACCGCCTTCTCATTTACTGAGGCGTAACTTCATAGATCGATGCCAGCAGATTTTAGAAGGCAACTGCCACATCGAATTTGCCCTGCTTATTCCTGTGGGGTGTCATGTCACACAAACATTGAGGATGGATCTGATTGCCTATTCTCAGGAGGAAGATAGGTGGAGAATGGAGGATTAGGCAGCAGAATGTGCAATAATGAAATGGATATGGCAGGCGCAAGTAACAGCACTCATGAATAAACATCAGGAACAATGTAAATAATTCTGTGATTGCAGAATCCAAGCACAGAATCCAGCATCAAGGGTGTTATTCAGCCTTATTTTGGTTTGGGGTTTTTTTTGTTTGGTGTTATTCATCTTTGGGTTGTTGTTAATTTAATAGCGCATTTTGCCCTTTAGTGTTGCAAAAAGCAGCCTGGAAATATATGGGCAGCGCCTGCTGAAATTTCAAAAGTCCCTGGAAAACTGTATTGACTGGCTCTGTATTGACTCGATCAGCCCTTCAGTGTCCTGCCACACAAGAACTACTGAAGCGGACTGATTTAGGCCAGTTTTGTCCCTCTTTTTAAGAGCACAGAGATTAAACGTAAACTTGAGAGTCTATGACACCTCGTCACTGCAAATGCCAAGATACCACAAAGTCTGGGTTTGTTTATTCTTACAGGTGTTTAGGGGGGAGAATGGAAGTCTCAAGTTTATGAAAAAGGAATTGGAGCACGTGCACACGGACCCCCCCCCCCACAGCAAGCCCGTAATTAATCTCACATCAATACAGATATTGTTTCCACAGGGATTTGTCTATAATTCAATTTGAGCAGAAGGGGGAAATCATCAAAAACCATCCTTCATGGTGCTAGACATGACAGCTGTGCTCCACCTCCACTGTTGGGAGGCAATATGCCTCTGAATACCAGTTGCTGGGAGTCACAAGTGGGGAGAGTTGCTGCTACACTCAGGTCCTCCTTGTGTGCTTCCTGGAAGCACTTGCCTGGTAGGGTTGCCATATTTTGAAGAGCAAAAGAGCACAGATATCCCTGGGAGACCTAACCCACCTCACAGGGTTGGTGTCTGAATGAAATGGGTGAGTACCACATTGGACGCCTTGAGCTCCCTGGGAGGAAAGTTGGACTAAATATACAATTAGCATTAGTAACAACAACAACAACAACAGTTATTGCACTTCACATGGGAGCACCAAATAGAAAAGGTTAACTAGCTTAGAAACTCTCTGGATCAGCGAGGGTGGTAGAAACTGTGAGGCTGCAAGCATATTTATTTTATTTTGTACATTAGTATGCTGTCTGTGTACGCGGGTGGTGCTGTGGGTTAAACCACAGAGCCTAGGACTTCCTGATCAGAAGGTTGGCGGTTCGAATCCCCGCAATGGGGTGAGCTCCCGTTGCTCGGTCCCTGCTCCTGCCAACCTAGCAGTTCAAAAGCACGTCAAAGTGCAAGTAGATAAATAGGTACCGCTCCGGTGGGAAGGTAAACGGCATTTCTGTGCGCTGCTCTGGTTCGCCAGAAGTGGCTTATTCATGCTGGCCACATGACCCGGAAGCTGTACGCCAGCTCCCTTGGCCAATAAAGCATCGCGACCCCAGAGTCAGTCAAGACTGGACCTAAATTACCTTTATGCTGTCTGTGTATGTGTGTGTGTCCAGGAAGCTTACCCAAAAATCACCTTCCCCATTTGTAGTGGTTTAGCCCACAACCCAATTCAACGGGTTTTCCAAATGACAACCACATGCTGTTGCATCTGCCTTCTCCCCTACGTTCTGCAGCGTCTGCCCCTCAGGACTCCATACTTACCTGGCCATACAATACCTTCCTCCTTCCCCCTTTCGCCAGCGGCGTCCTTACCCCCATTCCCCCATCACATTCCACAACCTGGCACCCACCCGACCAGACTAGACCCAACAACAGCACCTCTCTCTAACCTCCATGGCAACTGCCACCAGCCCCATCAAGCGGACTCTCGCTCAAATCCTGTTTGAGAAAGGCGGGGAATGGGCAGACTACCGCCCGCAGTGCCTCCAAACCCGGCCTGCAACTTCACGTTCTCACGCCTAAGCGCCCGAAAGTGTTGCAAGAACAGAGACCCAAGTGCCCAGGGGAGGTGAGCAGCCAAACAGAAGCCACAGTGACGATATCCCTCCTTACCATTCCACTTTCAGGGTCTGCGCCCCCTCCCTATCAGCACCTTCTCACCCAGCTACCCAGAAAGAGGAAGCGGGGGAGGTGGAACGGCGGGTGGGGGGAGCAGGCAGCAGAAACGCGCACCCACAGGCCACGCAAAGCCCTCTTGCCTTCCTCCAGAGTGTTTCAGTTAAGAGTTAGAACTTGCCATTTGACTTTTCAGTTCATTTCCTCACCCCACCAACCCGCCCCATGCCAGTCAGCCGTCGCCGCTTACCAGCCCCCTCACACCCTCAGCTTCTCTGCAGCCCTCCTGTAATGGATGATGGCGCCAGTTATGAGCACGCATGACTTTGGCTCGCCGCAATCGGGACAGTGCAAGCTCTGGGCTGCCAGAGGGAAAAGAGACCCCACCAGCTGTCCGCCCGCATCGTTGTCAAGGCAGGAAAACGGACCGCCAGCCATCCACACATTCGCACACGAGCACGCCAGCGCCCAGGGCCGGATTTAGGTTTGATGAGGCCCTAAGCTACTGGTCTTTTATATGTCCAGCTGTCCTTTGTCAACAACAAATCGTCACTAGTTTTTGTGTTGAATATATGCTATATGGTAGTTTATGGACCTGATAGGTATCTAAAGCCATTTGCACATAACAAAATATGTATTTTATCAAGGTAATTGCTGAACTGAAATACAATTAAGAAGAAGTATATTAATAGTGAAATACACGCTTATTGCATTTATAAATTTTAAATTTATTGTTGTACATGGTTTTAAATGTTTGTTTTCCTTCTGGGATTGTACCCCCAAGAGTGTTTTATAAGCTGGTCTCCGACCGTAATAAATTGTCTATCTAGTGAAATACAATTAAGAAGAAGTATATTAATAGTGAAATAATTATTAATACATACTATTGCTGTATGTAGGTTTTATTTTATTTGTTTTTTATATTTTATCTTGGAAATGTACATCCAGGGTTTTTTTCCCCTTTAAATTTTTTGGGGGCCCCCAAGAGAGTGGGGCCCTAAGCTATAGCTTGGTTAGCTTATACGTAAATCTGGCACTGCCAGTGCCCAGCCACTCTCTTTACTCGGCACCCAGCCCTACACACTGGAGGCTGAGCAGCTCACTCATCCTCGCTCTTGTGCACCTGCTCGCTCCAACACAATGGGCACCAAGCGCACCGGTGACCCAGATGCACATCCAGAAAATAAGATCGTGCAGGGCAAGGGGGGGGAAAGTGTGCATGCCACAGAGGATGAAAGGGTTAGGTGGGTAGGCAGTATGTCTGAATCGTGTGCAGGCACACAGAAACAAGCAAAGCCAAAAAAGAGAAAAGAAACCCAGACTTTTTGCCCAATTTTTAAAATCCGCCTGGACAGAAATCGTGACCCTGAAAACAAGGACGTGTCTGGAGAAAACCCAGGTGTATGGCAGCCCTGCTACCTGGCCACTGTGAGAACAATATGCTGGACTAGGTGGACCACTGCTCTGAACTTCTTACTGCTTTAAAAATTTATCATAGCTTAAAAACAACCCTGTTAAGCAGGGGTGGCACATCCTGTTTTGCCACTCTTGGGGCAAAATAGAAAGTGCTTCAACACCTGCCCTGCCACTTCCACCGGCACCACTGTCTCTGTGCCACCTGCTGCCTCCTCCACTGATCTTGTTTCACAAGTTATCTCATATGGAATCTTGCAGGATTTTTGCAAGATCTCACTGGAAATTGGCACAAATGCCGGCACTACTTTGCTGGTGGTGGAACACCCACAGGGGTGCCACGTCAGAGGCTTTCACCACCTTGAGGCGGCTGCTTCCCTCTGCCTTTGTGGGTGGGCCAGCCCTGCTGGGAAAGCTGACAAGGCCCATCTACCCCAGCATCTTGTTTTCTCCAGTGGCCAATCATACACCTCTGAGAAGTTAGACGAGGGCTATGCCTCAGTGGTAGAGCATCTGCTTTGCATGCAGAAGGTCCCAGATTCTATCCCTGCCATTTCCAGACAGTGCCTGCTGTCTCCAGGTAAGAGTGGTAAGGCTGGGGAGTGAACCCTGCCTGAAATCCTGCAGAGCCACTGCCAGTCAGTGTAGACAATTCTGAGAATTGGAAGGCAGGAGGTCCTTAAGGCAGCTGCTCAGAACACTTTTGCACATTCCTAGCTTCTCTGAACATGGCAGCAATATGCCATTGCTAAGAGAGCCCATTGCAAGGGCTGGGAAGGAACAGAGAAAAGGAGTCCAGGCAGGACATGATATTAACATTGCAAGAATGCAATTAGTGTCTGTAGTGTGTGTGTGTGTGTGTGTGTGTGTGTGTGTTGCAATGTAAATAGCACCTAGGAAAATGATTGAACAACCACTGCCACACCCTGGGGATGGGAGAGAAATAAAAACATTCCTGTTCTGTCACACCATGCATCAAGGTGATAGGAAAGACCTTTCTCTGCCCAAAACCCACTGTGAATCAGAGAGGACAAAGCTTTGCTAGATAGACAGAGTCAGGCCCATGGGATAAGGTGGAGCATGAGCCAATGACTGGCAGGGGAAGCTAATTCTGGTTTTGTTCCCGCCTCCCTCCTCCCTGCAAAGCTCTACAAAGGGAGACACTGAGGCTATGAAAGAGGAAGCCGACACACACACACACTGGGCTCATTGCAAGAAGGCAGGCAGACGAGGGCTGTCTGGGAGCAGGCTGAGGTTGTTGGGGCAGTGCTCCATTCATCCTAATGGACCAGCCTTTCTTTACTGCTGCTCTGAGTTGAGCTGTGCATCTTAATGAACTAATATGCATTCTTCCCAAGCTGTACTTCTATCAGCCACTATCATCTACCCCACTGCAATTCTTTCTCTGCTAGCTGCAGAACACAAACACACACCCCAGTGCAATAATTTTACTTGGCTTTTAAGTCTTTAAAAAGAAACCATCAGGGTTTTCTACAGGAAATCATATTCAATCAAAAATGGAGTGAGTTTCTTTCCAGGCTGTTAGTAGCATCCCATGTAAATCATTTTGATTCAACCAGCAAGAGACGGTCTAAAAGGCATGCCTACAGCTGCAAATAAAACGTTTTAAGTGTGTTCTAAGTGCAATATACAATGTGACACTAGATGGGGATGGTGAGCCTTATGGAAAATTCAATGTGTTTGTGTGGTGTGTTTTTTTTTTTTAAAAACACGCTTTTAAAAAAGCATTTTCAGAATGGTTTTGATATGTGCGTAGATTCAGCCTGGTTGTACAATGGGGTGAAATGGTCAGAAATGTTCTGGCAGGAGAGCCAGTGATAGCCAGGAATAGCCAGGGCCTCCATTCTCCCACTGAACAGTTGACAATTTCAGAACCTGCTATTTCCCAGTCCCTGTTAAAATGAAGGGCAGCAGACACTGGCCTCTGCCATCATCCAGGAAATAAAGGGTCACTGTGAGGCTGCATTCCCCAGCTCCCAAGAAAAATGGCAAAGGGCAGATTAGCCTGGCCAAATCCATTGATCAAGAGGAAGGAGCAGTTTCCTTCTTCCTGCCTGAAATAACCGGTGGCTCCAAATGCTGATTTGGGCTCATTCATACTTCTGTTTGTTCCATGCCTAGAAAGCACAGGTCCAAGTGGTTTTCAGTCACCCTGCTCTTTCCTTGGGGAAAACTCACTCTTTAGCTTTAGCAAACATCAATCTAGGAAAAACCCAATTGATATTTGCTTTGCTTGAGTGCTAAAGGTTGGGTTTTGAGGATCAAACAGAAGTCTGGATGAGCCCCAAGGCTGTTGGTGTGTATATATGCATGTATATGTGTGAGTCTGTGTGAGAGAGTGAGTTTGGGGGCTCTTTATATTATTACAATCTGTTATAAGCTACATTATGAATGTGGTATATAGATCTTCAAAATTATTTCTTGGAAAGCAGAATAAGGTACAGGAAATCACAGGATTATTATTTTTTTCCATTTCTAATTACTAAGCAGGTTCAATTATATAGCAAGAATACTGAGCACCAGCGTATGCTTAGCCATGTTCCTATCAGGTTTTCCAAGTATTTTACATAAATGCTAATCAGTCAAGCATTAACATCACATTTGGAGGGATAGCAAATAGAATCATTAACACTTTAGAATCAAGTAAGCTGAAGTGCATGATGTGGAACAGAATCCTTCCCTTGCACTTTCCCCGCTTCCAGCTTGCTGGCACAAAAGAATCCTTCTGACATCAGTATACCTAAGCTACTTTTGTCCAACATTTACCAAAGTGATAAATGCTGGTTATTTTAATGAAAGGTCATCTATTTTATTGTTGCTGCAGCAAGTTCAGTTTGTGGGGTAGCTTATAGCGCCCAGGGAAGTTAAAGCATCACCTATGAGATTGCCAAACTACAGCAGGGTAAGTTATGCATGTAAAGTCATAGACAAACCAGAACCAGGCATCAGTCTGAGTTCCAAAAAGGCAAAATTAGGCTTTATTTCACCTGGATTTGGCACACATCCCCACACCCACACGGAGCCTCAATGGTGTCCCTCTGGAAGCTCCACCCAGGGCAAAAAAACCCAGCTCCCCCCCCCCCCGTAGTTACAGCCCTGCCATAGACAATGACAGAAAGCAACAGCCTAAAGGTTAGCATCAGCTAAGTTATGGTGTCTTGTACCAGGGGCCTATAGACCTGCGTTATTCCAGCAAAGGCTGATACAGCCTATCTCTGAGGTAATGCCTAATGCCAGCTGTCAGTGTTGAATGGTGTTCTGAGAGACCCTTTGATTGAGAAGTATGAAACCATTGAAGCTTAAGCTTAAGGGACCCAAATCCCAGAGGGGCCCCAGAACCACATTGCTTTTTTAAAAAATGGGTCCAGTTGACCCAATTGAGTGGCATGACTCAAATTGGTTTTTTTGTTGTTGTTGTATATATTTCAACAATCCCAAAGTTTGAGAGTCAGTAGCACAGCTGTTTTAAAAGGTTGTTGAAACAAACCTGTTGAAGAAGATAACAGTGATTACCTAGATCTTGTTGCTGATTGTGGACCCTATAAAAGTTCAAGTTTCAAGGCTCCAAAATGTAGGTCTGCCACTGCCTTTTCTTCAGAGTCACACAGAGGTTTGGGGCTCTTGTGCATGCAATTCATCATGGGTGTGGGCCTGGGCCAGAATCTTTAGGCACCTGTCCTCTTACGGATTTTTTGGGGGGGAGGTGGCTCAGTCTCTCTTGGACTCCACTCAGGCTTCATCACTCATGGTAAACCGGACCCCATCCCAAGGCCCCCGGGCCTCAAAGAAATTCCCTGGAGTCAGCCTTGGCAAGCCTCACCTTGTACTCTCAGGATTGTCAAGACTGATGACAGGAGACCCTGCCTGTTCCTTCAAGTCTTCGGTCTAAAAGAGGTGCAGTGCGTCCTCAGGAATTGGGTGTCCTGCTCAGAGGCAAGGCTGGGCATGACATCTATGTTGTTGGCACATTGAGAAAGACTAGGAGACAGGTGGATTGTTATACACAGGCTGAAACCCCTTAAGAAAAGAGAGAATGTATGAAAAGGAGCTAGCTTTTGCAAGTGGAGTGGCATCTCAATATACTTCTTTGCCATGTCTCATAAGAGCAGAAAGCAGAAGCAGCAACAAAGACCCATTTTGCCATCTCTCAAACGTCCCTTGCAGCATTTCTCAAACTGCTGTTTATGGGTGGTTCTGATGTCTTACTCTTTCCCCTTCACTGCCAAAGATGCTACAATTGTACTTCAGGCAAGATCGGTGGGTGTTCTGGGTACAAAAAAAGAGTCTTGGTGCATGTCTATTTGTGAGAACCTGGTCTGCAGGGTAACAGTTCATCATTCCTGGCCAGAAGCAGCCTGTTTCTTCAGCGTGACAAAAAGACCAGAACAAAGGAAGACAGGCCACTGGTCCATCTAGCTCAGTATTGTCTGAACTGACTGGCTGTGGCTCTCCAGGTTTGCAGCCAGGGAACATTTTCAATTCTACCTGGAGATGCTGGGGATTGAACCAGGACTTTCTGTGTGCAAAGTAGATGCCCTACCACCGGGCCATAGCCCTTCACCAAATATACAAATATGCAAAATATGCATTGTACACAAGCAAAAATGTACAAATATGCATCCAATCCAGTAGGAGCTTGCACCCTCCCATTCCTAAGCTCAGGGACGCGGGTGGTGCTGTGGGTTAAACCACAGAGCCTAGGGCTTGCCGATCAGAAGGTCGGCAGTTCGAATCCCCACAACGGGGTGAGCTCCCATTGCTCAGTCCCTGCTCCTGCCAACCTAGCAATTCGAAAGCACGTCAAAGTGCAAGTAGATAAATAGGTACCACTCTGGTGGGAAGGTAAACGGCATTTTCATGTGCTGCTCTGGTTCGCCAGAAGCGGCTTAGTCATGCTGGCCACATGACCTGGAAGCTGTACGCCGGCTCCCTCGGCCAATAAAGCGAGATGAGCGCCGCAACCCCAGAGTCGGCCACGACTGGACCTAAAGGTCAGGGGTCCCTTTACTTTACTCCTAAGCTTAAATGAGCTGTCACCAAACTGCTGCTCATTTCAGTGGGATCTTGAACATAAGAAGTCCTAGATAGCTCGTGCTCCATTCCAGAATATTTTGAAACTTGCCTCTGTCTGGATTTGGGGCAGGGCAGAAAGAACTCAGTTTTGATTACAGAAGAAACATTCTTCCACTTTTTAGAAGGACTATTCTGTCATCACCTCCCTAACTGAAATAACAAACATACTAGGATTGTTGTTTTGTTTAGGATACTTATTGAATAAGTGAAAAAGCTTTTTATAACTGAATCTTGGCATTTTTTCTGAGTTCTTATGCTTCACAATTGCGGCTTGTGCCCATTAAGGTTGGTAAGGCAGAAGACAGGGAAGCCAACAATAGGCAGAGCCAGAGACAACAACAGCTGGAGGCAACCCATTCTAGTTTTCTTCCCATCCTTCTTCCTGCTGAGTTCTGCAAGGAAAGAACTGAGACTAAAAAGAGAAATCTGATGGCCAGGTCCATTCCCCGGGCTGGTTGTAAGTAAGAAGGTAGGCAGGTGCTGGCTGAGAGCAGACTGAGTTTGGTGGGGCACTGCCCCATTCATTCTAATGGTCTAATGGACCAGACTCAGGGCCTACAACACCATTAGGCTGGTACTTCTCCTGCTCAACCATGATGGAGAAGTGGCAGTGGCACTGACATAAATTTTGGCAAGATCTCACCCATTGCCAGCAAGAATTCACTGAAATTATGTGAGATCTTGTGGAACGTGTGAGATCTCACCAGAAGCCAGTGAGCTCTCACCTGAAATCCACTTCTCTGCTAGCAGTGGGGCAGGTGATGTAGGTAGTGTGGTGGCTGCCACAGGCCAGAGGGGGCACTTCCCATTTTGCCTCAAGCAGCAAACTAGGATGTGTCACCTGTGACCAGACTCCAGTGCAATAAAATGTTGCAAGATCAAGTTCCAGTCAGCAAGCTTGCCCTCCTCCACTCCCCCTTCCAGCTGATTTTCCATCTCTGCTACCCGCAAACAATGATAACAGAGAACTCCATTACCACTGAAAGCACTCAATTCTCATTCATCTGTTTTGGACCTTCCCTTTAGGTCTCATCTCAACGAAAGATGGTTTGAACTTCTGCAAAGGTGGGAGTTGCTCCAAACCTGCTGATACCTCTCTTGTCTGTGGGCAGGTACCATTTGGGCCGAATAAGCATCAGCACACATTACCAAACATCAACAGAAGGGAAGATTATTGTGCTGAACAATGGTATACTTTGTGGGAAGAATTAATAAGAGAATTTGTCTGCAGCCTATGATTATGATTATGCACTAATTATGGGATTAATCACTAGGCAATTTTTGAGGATTTTTAGGGTTTGGAAAATCTTCATGCGGCATAGGGGGACATAAGGGGGTGGGGGTAGATGGAATAAGGAGAAAGGGAAGGAGATGGATCACCCTGCCAATTGGCACAAGTTATTTGCCTATGACACCAGCTGGCACTGCCTTCTTTACTCAGATGATGGGGATGTACCTGGAGCAACTACTGTTGTTACTGGACAACCCCTAGATTATTGTCATGTATTCTGTATATTATAGATTCACATAAATCCCCCCCTGTGGAATGCCCTCCCATCAGATGTCAAATAAACAACTATCTGATATTTAGAAGACATCTGAAGGCAGCCTTGTTTAGGGAGGTTTTTAATGACTTATGTTTTAAGGTACAGTGGTACCTCGGGTTACAGATGCTTCAGGTTACAGACTCCGCTAACCCTGAAATAGTACCTCGGGTTAAGAACTTTGCTTCAGGATGAGAACAGAAATCGTGTGGTGGCAGCAGGAGGCCCCGCTGGCTAAAGTGGTGCTTCAGGTTAAGAACAGTTTCAGGTTAAGAACGGACCTCCAGAATGAATTAAGTTCTTAACCCGAGGTACACTGTATTTTTAATCTTTTGTTGGAAGCCGCCCAGAGTGACTGGGGAAACCCAGGCAGATGGGCAGGGTAGAAATATTATTATTATTATTACTACTACTACTACTACTATTGTTAGAGAGTTGGTAAGGACACAATGGTCATCTAGTCCAGCCCGCATACAATGCAGGAAACATAACTAAAGAATCCCTGGCCACCCAGTGATGGATGTTTAAAAACCTCCAATGAAGGAAAGTCCATCATTTTCTGAGGGAATCTGTCCCCCAGTCAAACAGGTCTTATCATCAGAATATTCTTCCTAATGTTTAGTCAGAATCTACTTCCTTGTAATTTGAATCCATTGGATGCTACCCAATGGAACAGCAGAAAACAAGCTTGCTCCATCATGCCTATGGAAATACTTTAGATACTTGATGGCTATTGTAACATCTCTCAGTCTCCTCTTTTCCAAGCTACACATACCCAACTTCCTCAAATTTTCATCATAAGGCTTGGTTTTCACCACTCTTTATCATCTTGGTCGCTCTCCTCTGCACATGTTCCAGCTTGCGAATATCCTTTTTAAACTGTGGCACCCAGAACTGGACACAGTACTGCAGATGGGTTCTGACCAAGGCATAATAGAGCAGTACTATTACTTCCCTTGATTTGTACACTACAGTTCACCTGATTAAGCCTAGAATTGCATTAGCTTTTTTATTCTTATAATGTTAACAGCAGGTATAGGAAAAGCTGTGCACACATTATTGGCTCAAAATGCAGTGAGGTTGTTACTTTTCTCAATTCATATCAAAGTCAATTTGGTGGGCAGGGGGAATGCATCAGAATGAAGCATTTCATAAGAAAAAGGGCAGGATAGATATGTATTGTAGCTAATGTTGTTCATCCCAAACCAGTGGTGGGACAGCACTGGATGCAGAGTAAATGGGAGCAGGTATTCAGTCAATGTCTAAACAGCCCAAGGGTGAATGGGAAGGGGGCTTTAATTCTCTCCTTGCCATACTCTGATTAAAAAATAACCTCTCCAGAGCCAATATTCATATTTCAAGGAAAGTTTCCATTGGTGCCAATGGAAGCATTCATTGAAACTGAAATTCATTCATTCATAAAAAAGGAATCCTCTGCCTTAAAGTAACTTGCTCCACAAAGCAGCTTTCAGATCTCTAAGGGGGGGGGGGAACCTCCACATAACAATAAAATATGAAAGCACAAAATACAGCACAAGGAAACAGTAAATCAGCATAAAAAGTGAAGTGCAGAAACTATTTTTAAAAATAAAATGGATCATAGAAGAATATGAAAACATAAAAAGATGAATACGGAACTGAAGAAATGCAGCTTATTTCATTTTGTGGGATCCACCCTTTTTGTTGAATTTATATGTCTCTGTTCCACTAGAGATAGTTTAAATTGTTTTTATAATTATCATGGTTTTATAACTGTAAATTAGGTTGTAACTCACCCTGGGACCTTATGGCAAGCAAGCAAGCAAACAAACAAACAAACAAACAAACAAACAAACAAACAAACAAACAAACAAACAGCCTAATTTTGGAAGGCTTGAGAAAAAATGAAAGATTATTAAACAAATGTCCAAAATGTGGCAATCTAACAGAAGAGAATGCCACAATGCTAAAAACACATGCTCAGGTAACAGTATGCTTTACTCACAGGGATACACAGGAACACAGGAAGCTGCCTTACAAGACCATTGGTCCATCTAGCATGGAATTGTTTGCACAGACTGGCAATGGCTCTCCAGGATTGCTCCCAATCCTACTTGAAGATACTGGAGATTGTACCTGAGACCTTCTGCATGCAAAGCGGATTCTACTTTAGTGAGCCATGGCACTTTGGGGTATGCAGCACCATCAACAGATCTCTCTACCCATAAGACTAAAGGACAGGGATGAGATGTAGGGAAGAGGTGGCTTCTCAGATATCCTGGTCTTAAGCTGGATAGGGCTTTATGCCCCCATAATAAAACCTTGAATTTAGCTCAGTAGCTAAAAATAGCAGCTTCAGAAAGAGGACTTTTATAAGGACTGTGGCAGCAAAGGAAGAGACCCCCCTCCACACCCTTTAGCCAAGAGGATGTTCACTCATTCCCCCAGCTACTATTTACATTGCAAACACACATTTTTATATCCTAACCTTCCTTCAAGGAAATTAGGGTGACCTATAGCGGGGTTACCTCTGTTCTATCAACTTCCATGATTAATAGCTTTCTATTTGATTGCAACAACTCTGAAAGCTATGCCAGGCTGCAACCATGTGACTGGTTGAAGCCCCCAACTCCTGCCCATGTTTGCAATGGCACACCTGTGTCTGCCTGGTGGAACTGGGCTCCTTTGAAGAGATGGAAGGCATCTCTATCAGTGATCAGGATTGTGTAAGTTTCTTGATATAATCCCCTAATTAGTCTTCACTTTGGACTACAACTCACATTACTCCCGGGTGATGGAAGTTTAGTCCAAACCATCTGGAGGAAATCACCCTAGTGAAGGCTGAACTACTTCAACTTTCCTGGCCATGCTGTTGGAGTTGGAAGAGTTGGAAGGGACTCCAAGGGTCATCTAGTTCAACCCCCTGGAATGCAGGAATCATAGCTAAATAATCATTGACAAATGACCATCCAACCTGTTTGAAAACCCAGTGAAGGAAATTCACCACCTTCAGAGGCAGCCCATTCCACTGTCCAGCAGCTCTTAATGTCAGAAAAAAATTCCTAGTATTTAGTCAGTATCTCCTTTCTTGTAATTTGAATCTATTGGTTTGGGTCTATCCTCTTGAGCAGAAGAAAACAAGCTTGCACCATTTTCCTTGTGTCAGCCCCTGTAGTCCAACAACATCTGGAGTACATCAGGTTGGAGGAGAGCTGCCATGTGCCCTAACCACTAAACCACCCTGCCTCCATCATCCACCTAGACACCTCAAGCAAAGTACTACAATTACTGGAAGTGACTTGGACCAGCAAAGGCAGAGGCTGTAAATGACAGCCCTAGATACCACCACCCTGTCAGCCTGTCTTGTGTCCCACCTTACCTTGACGGCTTCAGCGTGGGTCACCTTGTCCAAGGGCTTGTCGTTGACTTTCAGGATCTGGTCTCCCACCCGGAGGCCTTCCTTCTCAGCCAGGGAGCCTGGTTCCACCAGGGAGACATAGATCCCGACTCCGTGCTCAGAGCCCCCTCGGATGCTGAATCCTAACCCCTCTTGGGCCTTGTTCCTCCTGAGGATCACTTGCCTGATCTCCCCGCGGAGTTCCTCCAAGCCGGAGGCGCTCAGGGGAACTGTCCCGTCGAGCGTGGTGCTGAAATCCTGCAGGGACCTCCGCGAGGCGAGAGCGGGGGGCCAGAAGTGGCCAGTCTGAGTGGGAGACGGGGAGCGGGTGGCCGGGGCTGGCGTCGTCAGGGTCCGTGCAGATCCAGCGCAGTCGAGGCCCGCGCTGCCGGAGCTGTTGGCAGGCAAGAAATCCGCCTTCAAGTAGAGCCCCTCGGAGGTGTACTGGTCGAAGAGCAGCTGGTCCGAGCGGGGGATGACCAGGCGCAACATGGGCAGGAGCTGCCTCTTCTCGGGGCCGTCTAGGAGGACTTTGAGGGTCTGCACCAGATCGAAGACGTTCCTCCGGCAATGATAGACGTTCAAGCAGTGGATAAACTGCTCCTTCTCCGCCTCGTTCAGGAGCAGGTTCAGCGCCCCATGAAGTTTCCTCACGTTGGCCGACAGCAGGCGGATTCCAGCTCCGGCCGCCGCCGCCCCGGGCCCCAGCTGGCCCCCAGCCGCCGCGCCGCCGAAGGTGTTGGACTGGGAAGACGAGGCTGCGGAAGAGCACGATCCCAGAGACATGCGATCCAGTTCCGCGCTCATGGCCCCCCCTCCCCAAGCGACAGGTCTTGGGCAGCCAGTGGAAGGCGCTCGCTAATGGGAGGGGGAGGAGGGAAGTGTCAGGACATCGGAGGGCAAACTCGGGAGCTGCTGCCGGAGCTTAGACGGGAAGAGGCTCCGGTTTCGACTGGGGCAACTCCACTCTTTTCACCCTCCTTGGCCAGAGGGGAGAGCCGGAGGGAAGGACAGCCATAGAGATAGGGGAAGGAGAGGAAGAGGAGAGGAGAAATCCCTTCCGTTCTCCTTCTCGGAGCCGCCGAGGGAAGACTCAGAACTTCGCGGTCTCTCCGAATCTTCTTGCCGAGTTTCCGCCACTTTTTACGTAGAGCGGGCGCGATCTGGGCTGGTTCCGAAACGCTCCAGCGCGGCAGGAGAAGTCACGGATCTTTCTACTCCCTCTGTAGATGAGCTTCGAGGGTCTTCTGTGGTATATGATCCTCTCACCCTCTTGCAGGAAAAAGAAAAACACACACACCACGGAGAAGTAGCGCTGGGGATTTGCGGAGTATGCGCGCCGGCGGCTCTTATGTAGATCTTCTCCTTGAGAGATCGCCTCTCTCTTTTTGCGCGTGAAGTCCTGGCCTCCCCAATCTACTCTTTGTTTAATTTTGCGATTCGTCACAATATATTATAATAGAATAAACACGCGAAGCGAAGAAACAAAAATACTCGACGGCCTCTCCTGCTTTACACTGTTTGGCCTTTTCTTTGCAAAGAAAACTGCTGAGCTGACTGCTGAGCTGATGCCGCTAGAGGAGGGGACGGAGGGAGAGTTTGCTAAACTGTTGAGCGGCTCTGCTCCGCCAAGCTGCCAGCCTGCCTGCCTGCTGGGGCCAGCCTCTTGGCAGCAGCTGCTCAGGAAGTGACGCGCCTTCCCCCGTTGCCTGGAGACGGTCCGATACAGTCCGGCTCAGCAGAGGTGAAGGTACTCGCGGAGGAGGAGGCGGGGCGGGCGGCGGGGAGCCAGGGCTCACTGGCTGGCTGATCTACCCAGGCGACTTGGATGGCAACACCTGAGGGAACTGCCTGCAACCATGACCTCCCCCCCCGGGCCTTTAAAAGCTGTGCGGCAGGCGGAAATCCAACAGATGGAGTCTCTCGTCACCAGCTCCTCCTCCCGAAAGCTATACGAACTGGACGCTTGTCTGCTAAGCGGCATTCCAGTTAGCTAGGATACACCTCCTTACAGGGCACTCCAACATGGCAGGTGGAAAGCTGACAGGTGGAGCTTTTCTACACTACTTGCAAAACAACAAACAAACCTTTTCAGTACTTTATGAAGTTCTGTGAGGCAAGGATCCAGGTGACTACCATAAAACAGTTGTGTAGCAGGCTTTTTAAAAAGTGAGGGCTAGAGTCTTGCTGCATTCATTGTTGTTGTTGTTGTTGTTGTTGTTTAGTCGTTTAGTCGTGTCTGACTCTTCGTTACCCCATGGACCAGAGCAGGCCAGGCACTCCTGTCTTCCACTGCCTCCCGCAGTTTGATCAAACTCATGCTGGTAGAACACCATTCAACCATCTCGTCCTCTGTCGTCCCCTTCTCCTTGTGCCTTCCATCTTTCCCAACATCAACATCAGGGTCTTTTCCAGGGAGTCTTCTCTTCTCATGAGGTGGTCAAATTATTGGAGCCTCAGCTTCAGGATCTGTCCTTCCAGTGAGCACTCAGGGCTGATTTCCTTCAGAATGGAGAGGTTTGATCTTCTTGCAGTCCATGGGACTCTCAAGAGTCTCCTCCAGCACCATAATTCAAAAGCATCATTGAGTTCCTGCTTTTTATGGCCTTGGAGGTAAAGGAAGCCAGGCTAGTTTCAAGGGGATAAAGGCAGCTTCCAGGGGCAGCTGAGAAGGCAATTATTGGCCACCTCACTGCTCACTCCTAATTCTAGAAGCAGACTGCCTCTGAATGTGGAGGTTATACAGGGGAGGTGCATCGCTGAGACAGATCTGTTCACTCGAGCACTATTCATTTCAGACGTCTACTGACACCTCCAACCCAAATGTGTGGGGCACAGACTGTGGTTATAAGTGATGAAAGAAAAGCACTTTGCACATGCTCTCTTTGAGGATTGGGGTTCCATCAACTACAACCCACCACCACCAGGCAATGTAGTTTTTGGGACAGAGTGTCTGTTTTGCACAGAGAAGGTCCCAGATTCAGTCCTGGCATCTCCGGGTTGGGAATGTCCCCTCCCTGAAGCTTTGCAGAGCCACTGCCAGCCAGTGTAGACAATTCTGAGCTAGACAGAACTGAAGCTCCGTAGCTTGATTTGAAGTGTCAGTACACATCATTTGGAGGGGACAGCACAAAACCTGGGGTTTGTAGCACAAAACAGCACAAGTCCTCTTGAGGGATTTTGCCTGGTTGGAATGTGTCCTTGTACTCAGATAATGGTTCTTGCTTGCCTGGGTGGAGAAAAGAGAGACAATGTGGGAAGAAAGTAGCCTAGTGCACAAAGCTAAAATTTTGCATTTGTTGTCCCACCTGCCACTGCAGGGCCAGCCCACCCACAAGACAAGGTGAGGTAGCTGCCTTGTGCTGAGGATTCACAAGGGCAGCAGATCTTCCCTCCAAGCAATGCATCACCTACTGCTGCCGCTGCTACCACAGTGGCAACAACAGCTAGGACAAGCTCCTTGGAGGACAGATTTGCCACTCCTCAGCAGCCCTCACCCCACACTGCCTCTGCAGTGGCCTATTGGCAAGCAGGAGGAGGTGCTGCTGGTCTCCTCCCAACCTTGTTCCTGGTGTAGATCTTCACTCCCCACTTCTTCCCTGGCGAGGGGAGCACCATTTTGTGGTTTGTCTAAGGTGCCAAAATGTTTTGGGCTGGCCCTGCACCAATGGCAACTCGCCTCCCAGAAGGTTACCCAGATATGAATGTGACTTGTGGCCTGAAAAACGGTTCTGCGCTCCTGCCCCGGATTGAGCGCAACCATTTCCCCTCCCTGCCACAGTGTATAACTAAGAAATAGTTGCCATTAAAGCTATGGCTGAGCGTACGCAAAGAAAGCTAATCTTCTTGAAATTTGTGTTTTATGTTCCCTAGCTTGGGCTGCTTAATTACAACAAAAAGCTTTTGTACTTACAGAGCACTTTCTGACTCTGAAGTGCTTTTTAGAAAGAAGGGGGAAAGCCAGGCAATTAGCCCCTAGAATGCCATATCTACAGGAGTGTGCACTGCAGGTGGGGAGGGCAGGAGTAAGTGTGTTCTAAGTGACTATAAAAGCAGGTTGGCATTTTAATTTCAATTCCGGTTGGGCAAGAACGATTAAATGACTGTCAGAGGCTCTGCGTGGCATCAGCAGTAGATGCAGGGAGCAAGACTCCCCACTTCATCCCAAGTTATCACCATGCCACCTTGCTAGTACCGATTTGGAAAGCTTTTTCATTTGTAGTCATTAAGTTCTCCTAAAGCTTAGCCAAAGCCTGCTTCCTTACAATGGTGGCAGTCCCTTCTTCTTCTTCTTCTTCTTCTTCTTCTTCTTCTTCTTCTTCTTCTTCTTCTTCTTCTTCTTCTTCTTCTTCTTCTTCTTCTTCTTCTTTTACTGCCCTTTATCCGAAGATCCTAGGGTGGTTTACAACAGAAAAATACAATTCCCACCTGAAGTCCCCATCTGAAGAGAACCCCAAAGGAGTGCAGAGTTCAGCATCATCCTCTGTCAAGTATTTTGACAATGCATTCCAAGGGAAAAATTTCCATTTGTATGTACTTTGAAGAGCCACCCAGGAAACGAAGAATACACTAGAATCAAATTATTGCAGTCTTTATATATTCTTCAATTAATGCCCTTCAGACATTTGAAGACAATCTTAGATTGCACCCTCACCATACATTTAAAGCTCCTTTATATCACGTTATGATGGTACCACTTTCCCAGCTTAGACTAAGCCTCTCACCATATGCTAATTCATTGCTCAAGTTTAACACTCAAATTTTAATTAGCAGAGAGGTTTTTGTTTTTAAACAAGGCACCCAGAGATCCAATGGAAGGTTGATAAAGAATACGGTTCTCTACATAACGCTCTTTCATCCTGGCATAGAATAAAGCAAATTTAATTGCAACTAGAGAAAAAGTGACCCAAAGTAACCTACAAACACTATGTAAACACTAAAACCGATCACAGGAAACCCAATAGAAACCTTAAAAAGCACATCTATGCAAATAAAACTCAGGTCTTACAGTTCCTGCTCCACACGTATGTGAAACCCTTCATTTTAAGGATGAAAAGCCTGGGTGAAAAAGGAAAGAGTCTGCATGACACCTAAAATTAGATAAAGATGGTGCCAGGTGAGCCTTCCCGGGTAAAGCATTCCTCCTCCTCCTCCTCCTCCTCCTCCTCCTCCTCCTCTTCTTCTTCTTCTATCACTCGTAGTAGAGTAAGATTGTCTTCCATGAATATGGTCTTAACAGTGTGTCTGTAAGTGACTATAGAGGCTAATTCTGGATCCGCACATCCTTTCTAGTGGAGACATAGGTTTCCATGCAGGAGTTGATAACGGTGAGGATTTGCCAAACGTGCCTTCCTGTTAGCTCTTTTATCCCTTTTGTCCTGAGTTTGTGCTTCTTCAAAGTCCATGAAACTTTTGGTAAAGGCTGTTCTCCAATTTGAGTGCTCACAGGCCAATGTTTTCCAGTTGTCGGTCTTTATATTACATTTTTTAGTTTTGCCTTGAAAGCATCTTTAAACCTCTTTTGTTGTCCACCATTTCACTTTCCATTCTTAAGTTGAGAGAAGAGTAGTTACTTTGGAAGATGATAATCAGGCATCCAAACAACATGACCAGTCCAATGAAGTTGATATTGAAGAATCATTGCTTCAACACTGGTTTCTTCCCAAGTGATGTGCAAATTTTTTTGGAGACACCATTGATGGAATCTTTTAAGGAGTTTGAGATAGCATTTATAAGTGGTTCATGTTTCACAAGCATACAGTAAAGTTGGTAGTACAACAACTTTGTAAACAAGCATTTTGGTTTCCCTGTGAATGTCCCGGTCCTCAAACACTCTTCACTTCAATCAGGAGAAAGCTGCACTCGAAGAGCTCAAGCGATGCTGGATTTTGACATCCATGTTGGCCCATCTGGAAAGATAACTGCCTAGGTAGGAGAAATAATCAACATTTCTTAACGTTACACGATTAAGGTGGAATTGTGGTGCTGTGGATTTGTTTTGTGCTTGTTGGTGCAGCACTTTGGTTTAACATGGTTTGGAGGTCATCCTCTGAGTGTGTACACATTACGTTGTCAACAGCATATTGAAACTCTATGACAGAGCTTATGGTAACCTTACTCTTTACTATCAGCCTACTCAAATCTGTTCGATATATGATTTCTACTCCATTGGGGAGTTTCCCTTTGACAATGTGTAGGACCATGGCAATGAAAATAATAAATAGAGTTGGGGCGATAATGCATACCTAATGCCTGATCCTACTGTGAATGGTTCGCTTTGAGAGCCATTGTTATCTGTGATTCTTGCTGGCATATTATCATGGAGGAACCAAAGGATGTTCACAAATTTATCTGGGCAGCTGATTTTCAGAAGGACAGTCCGCAGAGCAGTGTGATTGCGGAAACTATAGAGGCATCTCTTTATTAGCTGTGGCTGGCAAAATTATTGCAAGGATCTTAGCAAACTGTCTCCTATTTATATCCAGCATACCCTTCCTGAATCCCAAAATGGTTTTCAACTTTCTAGGGGGACAGTTGACATGATTTTCACTTCTCAACAGCTTCAAGAAAAATGCAGAGAGCAAAACCAACCCCGGTATATGGCGCTCATTGACCTGACCAAGGCCTACAACTACCACAGTGGTTTAGCACTCAATACCTCTTCCCAGGGAACTCTGGGAATTGTAGCTCCATGAGAAGAATAGGGGACTCCTAATAACTCTCAGTATCCTTAACAAACTGCATCTACACTGTACATTTAAAGTAGTATCACACCACTTTAAACAATCATAAGGTAAAGGTAAAGGGACCCCTGACCATTAGGTCCAGTCACAGACAATTCTGAGGTTGCGGTGCTCATCTCGCTTTATTGGCTAAGGGAGCTGGCGTACAGCTTCCGGGTCATGTGGCCAGCATGACTAAGCCGCTTCTGGCGAACCAGAGCAGTGCACGGAAATGCCATTTACCTTCCCGCTGGAGAGGTACCTATTTATCTACTTGCACTTTGACGTGCTTTTGAACTGCTAGGTTGGCAGGAGCAGGGACCAAGCAACAGGAGCTCACCCCGTTGCGGGGATTCGAACCGCTGACCTTCTGATCGGCAAGTCCTAGGCTCTGTGGTTTAACCCACAACGCCAACAATCATAGCTGCCTCCAAAAGAAGCCCAGGAGCTGTAGTTTGTTGCTTATTAATAGTCTGGTGTAGTTGGATTATGTTTTCTTCAGTGGAAGTCTATGCTTAGTGAACAGCTTCTTTGTCAGTTGTGAGGTACCACCACCACCACAACCACAAATGCAAGTGGTGAAGCCTTGCCTGGCACCTTGCCTAATCTTTATACTGTATTTTGTAGAGTAATTTCTGTGTGGAACCCCCCCCCCCCCCGTGCATCTGCACTAAACATCTAGAAGCAGGATGATAGCACTTTTAACAGCCCTGGCTTCACCCAAAGAATCATGGGAAGTGTAGTTTAAGGGTGCTAAGAGTTGTGTGGAGACCCCTATCCCCCCCCAGTGGCGTAGCGTGGGTTGTCAGCACCCGGGGCAAGGCAATTAATTTGCGGCCCCTAACCTGTGGATTTGCGCCCCCTAACCCTAACCCCCAGATGTTGCGCCCAGTGCGGCCGGCCCCCCCACGCTACGCCATTGCCCCCCCCCCCAAGCTGCAATTTCCAGACTTTCCTAGGAAATGGGTTGATTTTTAAAGCACTTTGGGAATTGCAGTTCGGGTAGGGGAATAGGGGCCTCCACACAAATCAAAGCATATAGCAGTGGTTTTCTACCAGTGTGTCATGGCATCCTGCAGTGCTTTGAATGATGGTCAGGGGTGGCCTCTGACCCTCTTTCCTTCCCTTCCTCCTCTGATGCCTCTCTCATGTTTCTGACTCCCAAAGGCTTGCAAGACTGTTTGTTGCAGCAGCTGCCCTAATTATAAGCTTCCCAAGTGAATGGTGCCTCTGGAGCTGGCCAGGGGGAGCTTCCCAGGCCCCTGTGGGGCAGTGTGAGGAGGCACCTCTTTTGGGATGAGGGGCAGGCCAGAGACCAGGGGTGGCAGCAGCAGCTGCCTGGAGGACTCTTGAGGAGAGGGGAGAGAGGAGAGGAAGTTGAGGGAACACTCCACAAGGTGTTTGAAAAGAGGTGAGGGGTTGCCACCTCTGCAGACATAACAGGGCTCCTGAGCCCCACAGGGGTACCACAGAAAGAATGTAGTTGGTCAAGGGAGCCGTGGACCCAAAAAGATTGAAAACCTCTGGCATATAGAACTTCTTATTTTTTTATTTTTTTTAAGCAAAGGAGCTGGGGCATTCAGAAAACTCAGAAATATTGTTTTGACACAGAAAGGTGAGTACTGCATTAACTGCCATGGTCTGTTTTGCAAAATTAGTCCTTCGGCATTTTACAGATCAACCTAAAAAAGCACTTCTGGCATTTATATTATCATAGCAAGGTTTACAGTATTCAACTCCCACTCCCTATTATGTGTTGCTGAAGGACGTGCTTCTGTCTGCTATGTGATATATCCCTTTACTCTACAATAGCTTGTCCTTTGTAGATTTCAAAGCCAAGAAGATAGTTTGTTCTATAGTTTAAAGATAATAATTGTTCTACTCAGGTACACAGCACAACGCAAAAATTGTGATGTCAGATTTTTGACAGAGGGGCACTTAGTCAGACTTAGCCCAAGGGAGAGCAGGGAGATAAGGATCTAGCCTGCTGGCTGGATCCAGTCCTCCACACCTGTTCTACACTATGAATTAATATTACTATTATTATTAACAGAAGAAAGCTTTACAATTTGTCAGGTGGATTAGACAGGGCGGTTTTAAAAGTTGATAGTGATCACACCATGGTGGAATCTACACACATATAAAAACCATTCTGAAAATGCTTTTTTTAAGGGCATTTTTTAAAAAATACATTGAACTTTCCCCAAGGATATGTCGTATATTGCACTTTAAATTCACTTAAAACATTTTATTTGCAGCTAGATTCAGGTAGTTAGCTGTGCTGGTCTGACACAGTCGAAATAAAAATTTAAAAATAAATAAAAAAGAAGTGTGCATGCACACAAAAGCTTATACCAGAAAAACTTAGTTGGTCTATAAGGTGCTACTGGACATTTTTTTTTATTTGCAGCTGTATAGCTGAGTTCCCTGTCTCATATGTCAATATAATCAAAGTAGAATAGTGTTGTGCACCACCCCAATCTTCAAGTGGTGCAAGACTTCAGGGGTTCAAGGATTTGGAAAGAAGAACAGGAGAGATTGTGGTGTCTTTATGATACTTGGTTTATTTACACACACATATATACAACGTGAGCCTATGAGGGAGGGACTCACAGCATTAACACCCCAGAAGGTCTTTCTTCTCCCATAGCTGCAGCCTTGGATTCAACCTGAAAGAAAGCATGACTCTTACTTTCAGACTTCTGCCTGCTTCTAACCCAGCTCACAAGCTCACTCTAGCTTTGATTGTTGTCCTTCTCACTACCAGCCAAGTGACAAGGGGGACCTACCCATTTGCCTTCTGGCCCAGGGCAACTTCCTTTGCCATACCAAGGACCACACTCAAGGTACTTTAGGTGGCAACTGTGGCCCTTGCCTGGCTAATTCAGCAACGGGATCCTCTGTTAGATGTTAGACCTTGCTGGATCCAGGACCCCAGCAATCAGAAGGGACTCAGGCATCATACTGACTAACCCACCCACCCCCAAAACCTACAACAATATAAAGGAAAAGTACTACTGTCCTCTAATTCAGCAGGTGGTACCCACAGCCATTGTGAGAACAACAAAAAAAAGTGCTCGGATAAGTAGCTGAGTGACTGACCCAATGACTTTTGGGGTCCAGGCCTTGCAGAGGAACCTGGGGATTTAACATCTTAATCTTTGTACAGGAAAGATTGTCTATACAGGAACCAAAACAAAGAGCTGGAGCACATGCACAAGAATTTCTTTCCTATTCAGATCAAATTCTAGAAAAACTTGCATGCCTTCAGTCAGAAGAATAAAGGGAAACTGGGATGCTCCATATTGTTATTCACAGCAAAGACAGCAAGCGTGAGTGTTTATGTAACTAGCTCTAAGCAAAGAAAGGCAGCTGTTACCTGGGTGTGTGTGTGTGTGTGTGTGTGTGTGTGAGAGAGAGAGAGAGAGAGAGAGAGAGAGAGAGAGAGAGAGAGAGAGCTAGAGCTGATGGAGTAGAGTTGTCTGTGCCAACTTGGGCCCACTAAGCCAGGCTAATGCTCTCAGATGCAAAGGAGCCTGTTCTCCTTTGAAGGAAGTTTTGTACACAGAATGGTAAACAGGATATCCTCTTCTCCTTCCTTTTGGGCAGCAAAATGCTTTGGGTAGACCCTGACCCAAGGTATATTGTCAGGTTGTTGTATGCAACTTCCTGGGACATAAAGGAACACCAATACTCAATCTTACAATAATAATTACTCGTAATTATTATAAGACCATCATTTAGTTAGTAGTGTTCTTTGTATCCCTCAAGAACACTTGAGGGGCAGCCCCTTTGATGTGCCACCAATGTGGTGCTGAAAAGTTATTCCTTGCAAGCAGTAGAGACGTGTCCATTGGAAATAGCCATTAAAAGTAAAGAAGATGGAATTAAAAGATTGCTCCATTACTATTCCTGCCATCTGCTGGTGCGATTCCACCCGCCACAGAAATGATGAGTTGCTTGGGCTATTTAAGCAAGCAGTAGAGGAATGTCACATCAGCAACATTGACTTGAGCCATCTGGATCTTTTACCACTAAATCTATTATTTGGCCTGAGGACAAGGACATACTGTCACGAGAAGCGGGGGATGGGGGACTCGGGAGAATGAGATTTGCTCCTAAGAGTATTGGATCAGATTGCTTTACAATATTTCAATTCCACCTTATTTCAAAGGGTATCAACTTCACTCTTAAAATATGAAAGGAGGGATGGGGGAAACCTGTGTTGCTCCAGATATTGTTGGACTACAACTCCCATGCTGGCTGGCTGACAGAAGCTGGTGTCCAACAATATATGGAGGGCTATTGGTTCCCATTCCGCAGTGCTTATGTAAGCAGAAGGCAGCTTGAGAATTTTAGAATTGTAGGATTGGAACTCTTGCAATGCTGAAACCACAGCTAAACAATCCCTGACAGATGGCCATCCAACCTCTGTTGAAAAACCTCCAATGAAGGAAAGTCCACCACCTTCCAAGGGAGTCCATTCAACTGCTGAACAGCTCTCCCTGCCGGAAGGTTCTTCCTGATGTTTAATCAGAATCTCCTTTTTTTGAAATCTGGAACCCACTTTCCCTCTGGAGCAACAGAAAACAAGCTTGCTCCATCTTCCATGTGGCAATCCTTTAGATATTTGAAGATGGCTATCTTCTCTTCTCCAGGCTAAATATAATAATAATAATAATAATAATAATAATAATAATAATAATAATAATAATAATAATATTTTTATACCCTGCCCATCTGGCTGGGTTTCCCCAGCCACTTTGGGTGGCTTCCAACAAAATATTAAAAATACAATAAAACATCAAACATTAAAAACTTCCCTAAACAGGGCTGCCTTCAGATGTCTTCTAAAAGTCAGATAGTTGTTTATTTCCTTGACATCTGATGGGCGGACACTCCATAGCATGGGTGTCACCAGGGAGAAGGCCCTCTGCCTGGTTCCCTGTAATCTCACCTCTCACAGTGAGGGAACTGCCAGAAGGCCCTTTACACTGGACCTCAGTGTCCAGGCAGAACGATGGGGGTAGAGACGCTCCTCAGGTATACTGGGCCGAGGCCATTTAGGGCTTTAAAGGTCAGTGCCAACACTTTGAAATGTGCTTGGAAATGTACCAGGAGCCAATGTATGTCTTTCAGGACCGGTGTTATATGGTCTCGGTGGCCACTCCCAGGCACCAGTCTAGATGCCACATTATGGATTTGTTGCAGTTTCTGAGTCACCTTCAAAGGTAGCCCCACATAGAGGGCATTGCATGTTTCTCATAAGGCTCGGTGTCCAGTCTCTCCTTTCCCTCCCTTCTCCTAGTAATGTGGTGAGCAGATGGTCAGATGGTCTTGTTTGACTCTAAATGTATTCTCCACACTGTCCCCTTGTTCCATCTCAAGGGCCTTTCATGGATTCCTTCCCAGCTGGCCCAAATTCTGATTATTATTATTACTATTAGCTTTGTCCATTTTTGCTGCTGCTAGAAGTTTCTTTAGTAGCATCTGATCTTTTCTATAATATTCTCCCTCTAAATAATTCAACAGCAATGTTAATGCATTACATTTCAATGACAACCCTATTATTTCATAAATAACGTCAGTGTAATTAAACCTTAGGGTAGCTCAGCTAGACATGATAAAAATATGCTCAGGGAGCATTATTTCAGAAAATGCATTCACTCAATAGATTTTATTTGGTAACTAGAGCTGTATAGGGTTCCTTTTATGATCCTGCACTCTTTTCACCCTCACAATGATTCTGTGAGGTTAGGCTGAGAAAGTGACTGGCTGAAGGTCACTCCAGTGAGCATCATGGCCAAATGGACATTTGAACCCAGGTATCCCCAGTCCTGGTCTGACACTGTGGCTACTACACCACACTGTTATGTACTAAGCTTGGATCCTAGAACAATCCTAAGCTTGGATCCTAAGCTTGGATCCTAGAACAATAGGCAAGTAGGATCCTAGAATGCAACAACTGATTGGCTTGCACGAAAAGACCAATCAGGCTCCAGGAGGAAGTTAACCAGCCTATTAGGCTGGTAGGATCCTAGAATGCAAAAACTGATTGGCCTGCAGGAAAAGACCAATCAGGCTCCAGGAGGGAAGCAGAATCAGCCAATCAGATGGGACTCATTGTGTAAATAATGCATATAAAAGCCTGAGGTTTGGAGGGCAATTCAATCACTGTTTTACAAGCTGCAATAAAGAGCATGAAATCACTACAGGACTATAAGTATATTTCATACACCTTCATAGGAATAGAGAAATCTGCCTCATACTGAGTCAGGTCTGTCTTGCTCAGTATTGTTCTCACAGACTGGCAACATCTCTCCAGGGTTTCAGGCAGGAGATTCTCCTGGCCCCAACTGGATATGCTGGGGATTGGACTTGGGGGCTTCTGCATGCACAACAGCTCTACCAGCTGAACTATCCCCCTCCATAGCCATGACAGCAAGAAACTTTTCCCTCCATTATTATTATTTTAAGAGAGCTGTGATTTCTATGAAACCATGTTCTCTGCTTCATATGTAGCCTCTTCTTTTTCTCTGGTCCTGCAAAACAGCAGGAAGCTCTATCTGCTCCAAATCCAGCAGTTTGTCAGTTTAAAATCTTAATCAGGAAAGAACTCTGTCTGGCACAAGTACCACTCCGTGCCAGGAATTCTTTTGGTTCTTCCTGCAGAGTTGCATGCTCACCAGTTCATGTTCCCAGTGGGTGCTTTAACAAATGATACAGCATTGCCAGATGCATTAAAGCAGCTGTACTAAAACGAGGGGGGAGAGAAAGATTCAGCACTCCTGAAATGTAGGATGTCCCTGTATTAATTATTGGTTGTGCATTCCCTCTTTGTATGCTTTCCCCAGTCATATTAACAGATTACTCGAGAACGTGATGTGCTTCTAGCCTGCTGTATCTCCTCATTGTTTCCCATCTGTTGATTGATTATGAAAAAAAGACTATTAATAGCTTGGAAAAGCTCGCAAAATCCTGGCCACATATTGATTGCCACCTCCTGGCATGGCTATTGAATTTAATGGCAGTTCATTTGCTTAAATGGCTTTGCCTTTTTTTCCTCCAGCGGTGAGAAGTGGAGAGTATTTTTTTATTTATTTAAAAGATAAACAATGCAGACGTTGTGCACTCCATGCATTTAAAGCATATAGCCACCCACAAAGAAACCTGGATGCTGTAGCTTCCCCCTCACAGAGCTACAATTCCCAGCACCCGTTGCACTTCTCATGAGTCTTTGGGGGTGGTGGTTCCATGTGCTTTAAATGTATGGCGGGTGTGCTAGCCACTTCCCTTAGTAGGGAAAAGTAAGGGAATGGCACCTCTGCTGTATTTGGATCCCTTTA
The DNA here is from genome assembly GCF_964234715.1 of Podarcis melisellensis. Taxonomy (NCBI): domain Eukaryota; kingdom Metazoa; phylum Chordata; class Lepidosauria; order Squamata; family Lacertidae; genus Podarcis; species Podarcis melisellensis. The sequence continues at coordinate 8,424,752 of NC_138547.1, read as the reverse complement.
ACTGAGAGGCCGGGTTTAGTGTGGCAGCTTCTGCACTGCCAAAACAGAGGACAAAGGACATATATTTGCATAAAATGTGCATATGCTAATTTATATGCATAGATGAAAATGCAGAAATAATTACTATAATTTAAATGGAAATCCAGTACATCTCACCACAGTGTAGAAAACTGAAGAGGAGGTGTGTGTTCCTGCGTAGTCTGTTTTCTAAGTACTGGTTGTGGGCGGGTGACCTCAAGACTGTTAAAGGCTGTCAGTGGTTACTAGCCACAATGGCTATGCTCTGTGGGAATCACAAGACAGCAGAGAGCTGTTGCATTCAACTCCTGCTTACAGGCTTCCCATAGGTCTTTGGTTGGCCATGAGGAGAACAGGATGCTGGACCAGATGGGTCTCATCCAACAGACCCTTTTATTTTTCTTAAGGCCCCTCCTGCTCTCCCCTCTGATGGTTCTTTATCTCTAGCCATTACATGTGGAGTAATATTATATGGATGTTTCAGGTTTGGGGTCATGACCAATGTAGCATTAAGAGGGGGAGCACAATGCATGTAACCAAAAGGAAATAAATAAGGATCTGAACAAGGCTTTATATGCACCATACAGTCATACCTCATGTTACGTTTGCTTTATGTTACATTTTTTCAGGTTACGTCCCGCAGCGACCCGTAAGTACCGGAAAGGGTTACTTCCGGGTTTCGCCACTCGTGCATGCACTGAAGTGCTAAATCACACTTCATGCGTGCGCACAAGTGCCAAATCGCACCGCACACCTGCGCACATACAGCACTTCAGGTTGTACTCTTTTCATGTGGTGAACAGGTCTCCGGAATGGATCCCATTTGCAACGAGAGGTACCACTGTATTTCCTTCTTAGGGCCAAGTGGGAGGCACAGACAATGGAGCTTCTGGGCTTCTCTGCATGCACAAGATAAGTGATCTGTATTCAGCAGAAGATTTGATTGACACCTGTGCATTAAGGTAAAGAACCAGGCAATGTCCTTGCCTGGTACTTTTAAACTGCGTTTCCATGCGCTTGGGCACTCATCACAGACCTCCTTGCGCCAGTAGCAATATAGTCAGGCTGGCCACATGACCTGGAAAGCTGTCTGTGGACAAAGTTGGCTTCCTCAGCCTCAAAGCGAGATGGGTGCCGCATCCCATAGTCACCTTTGACTGGATTTAACTGTCCAGGGGTCCTTTTCTGAGTCTCTTTTCTCTTCATGCTTCCTGGAATAAGCTATAAGCCATGTGGCCATGGCTCCTTGCAAGTAAGCTGAATCTCTCTAAAAGGTAAATTTATGGCCTATTCTTCTTCACAAACCCAAAGATTGCAACTGTGCTTCTGGTGCTGATGGGACCAAAGGAAGGTGCTCACCTCAGGATCTTAGCACCCAGGCAAGTTTGTATAGGGAGATACAAACTTTCAGGTGCTCTGAGCTCAAGGCATGTTTCCCGGCTTGATCACTGAGATCTTTCGGACAGTTTCAGTTGGTGGTCCCCTGTGGTTCAGATGCATGACTTGTAATGAGAATAGGCAGGTACCCCCTTGCAGAACAACCCACCCTGTCTTTAGTTGAGTAACATTGACTGCACCTTCCACCCTGCAACTCTGTTTCTGCCTCACCTGGGCTGTTCTCTGTGTAACATCAAGCTCTTAGTCTTCTGCAATGGAAGCACCGGGCCTATTACATCTGTCCTTTTTTTTTAAAAAAAAATATTTATTGGCATTTTTTAAATACAATACACAAAAATAAACAATATCACATATATCTTAACATAGTTTCATAGCTTCTTTGGACTCCCTCACGTCTCCCGCTCCCACTTTCATCCCAATAATATTTCCCAGCAATTTATCACCTTATTTCCAATCTTCGTATCTGAAATCTTCTCTGATTTCAGATACCCTATGTTCAAATCCCTAAAGTTTTAAATATAATCCGATAGTTATCCAAAAAAGATTTTTCCCCCCCTAAATCTTACTTATCTTCATAACTCCATCTAATTTAATGGTGCCAAATTATTTATGATCTAGCATCCTTCTTAACATTCAACCAAATTACAATGTTTCTGTAGGTAAATCTTGAATTTCTTCCAATCTTCTTCAACCCTCTCCTCTCCCAGGTCTCGGATTCTGCCAGTCATGTCAGCCAGTTCCATATATTCTATCAGTTGCATCTGCCATTCTTCCAGTGTGGGTAAATCTTGGGTTTTCCAGTGCTTAGCTACGAGTATCCTTGCTGCCGTTGTTGCATACAGAAAGAAAGTTCGGTCCTTTTTTAACACCCTCTGGCCGACAATACCCAAGAGGAAGGCCTCTGGTTTCTCCTATTACATCTGTCCTATTGCATGGTAGGGAGAGAAGCCAGAAAGCCTAGGACTTGCAAAACAGAAGGTTGGCAGTTCGAATCCATGCAACAGGGTGAGCTCCTGTTCCTCGGTCCCTTCTCCTGCCAACCTAGCAGTTCGAAAGCACGTCAAAGTGCAAGTAGATAAATAGGTACCGCTCTGGCGGGAAGGTAAACGGCGTTTCTGTGTGCTGCTCTGGTTCGCCAGAAGCGGCTTAGTCATGCTGGCCACATGACCCGGAAGCTGTATGCCAGCTCCCTCGGCCAAAAAAGCGAGATGAGTGCCACAACCCTAGAGTCGGCCACGACTGGACCTAATGGTCAGGGGCCCCTTTACCTTTACCTTATTGTACTAGTGCCCCCCTTTCCTCTGCCACCTTGCAGACCTCAGCAGACCCCTCTCCCCCCACTATTTCTTTTCTGCACTTGTTTCCTCACTTAGCTCTCCCTTTGCTATCTTTTTTCTCCTGGCTATCCACACTAACAGGGGCCCTTCCCTGTTTTCCCCAGGGCCCCTCTAGCTCTAGGACAGTGTTTCCCAACCTTTTTTGGGCAAAGGCACACTTGTTTCATGAAAAAAATCTTGAGGCACACCACCATTAGAAAATGTTTAAAAAATTAACTGTGTGCCTATATTGACTATATATAAAGTAACTCTCTTTAATAGGCATCAAATAAACACAAAGAAAGTATTTTATAATTACTTTATTATGAAATAGGACGCACCTACTTTTTTGGGGGGGGGGGGAAATAAAGGAAAAATTTTTTTCCTTTATTTCCCCCCCCCCAAACCAGGTCGGGGAACAGTGGGATGGCGGTGCTGCGCCTCCCCGCTGTCCCCCGAGCTTGTGGGGCTGGCCCATGTCTGCCTGGCGCGAGGGGCGCTCTGCTTCAGGGCGCCCCGCGCGTCGGGCGGCAGGCTACAGTCCGCAGCATGGGGAACCCTCTGTTTCAGGGTGCTCCGCGCTGCCAGCTGCCGCCCGCAAGCCTTGCGCTCTCAGGGGGAGATCCCCCGGGTGCGCAAGGCTGGCCAACACCAGCGCGGAGCACGGGGCGTCCTCCGAAGGGCGCCCCGTGCTCCGCGCTGCCGGCTGCCGCCCGCAAGCCTTGCGCTCTCGGGGGGAGATCCCCCGGGTGCGCAAGGCTGGCCAACACCAGCGCGGAGCACAGGGCGTCCTCCGAAGGGTGCCCCGTGCTCCGCGCTGCCAGCTGCCGCCCGCAAGCCTTGCGCTCTCGGGGGGAGATCCCCCGGGTGCGCAAGGCTTGCTGGCACCAGCGCGGAGCACGGGGCGTCCTCCGAAGGGCGCCCCGTGCTCCGCGCTGCCGGCTGCCGTCCGCAAGCCTTGCTCCCGCCGCCCGCCTCGCCCGCCTCCCTCCCACGGCACACCAGGCAACGTCTCGCGGCACACTAGTGTGCCGCGGAACACCGGTTGGGAAACACTGCTCTAGGAAGCCTAAGAACTGGTTGCCAACTCTGGGGCTCCTTTTCCTGGCCCATTGAGACACCTGGGCTCCTCTCCTTAGTTCCTTGCAGCTTCGCAAAGACTAAATTTGAGCATGCACCCATAGTTTTGTTTTCCCCATGTTCCTGAGGCTGTATTTCCACTGTTGGTTTTGTTGTAAGCAATTTTGCCATTATACACCCCCACCTCCTCTTTTCTTTTTCCACACCTCAATTTTTCCTCATCCGCATAATACAGTGGTTTAGAAGTGTTGTACTGCTGCTCCCTAGGGTGCCTTGAATGATGGTGGAGGAAGCAACGGGCAGCATTAGCCTTTGTTATTTCTTTCCCTCCCTCCTCTTAGATTAGATGTGTAGAATAGATTAATAAAAGTGACCACACATGGCAAAAGCAAAAATTGTGTCATCTGCAAAGTGCACCTGATGGGAAATGTAGTTCCTGAGCCCTGCCCCCCACTTTGCCCATGAACACGTCAAAGGGGAACCACAGAAAAAATGTAGTTGCTCAGGGAAACGGTGGACTCAAAGAGGTTGAAAACCTCTGCAATAGACAGCTACTGACTCAAACCTGTGTGTATAAAAGGGTTAATCTGACCCCTGAGCTCATGTTACTTGTGGGTGTTGCTTAGTAGGCTCCTAGCAGCCTCTGCTTGCTCCCTTTTCAATGTCATGGGTCAAGGCCTTTGGAACTCCTTTCCACATGAGATTAGGCACACAGCCAAGATTTCCTTGTTCCAGCAGGCATCATGATAATTTCTTAACCTGTTTTATTGTCCTGTTTTCTGTGGATTGTTTTTACAGATACCACTTAGAAATGCAAATAATTAAGTAGTATACAAATGTCTGAAATAATAAATAAACATGACTAAAAGAATGACAGCCAGCATTTAATAATCTAAAGTGTGCCCGTCAAGTGTTCAAGGTACATGGCACACATTCTTAGCAACCCGTGCAACAAGGAAAAGAGGATTTTCTTATATACCAGATAGCAAGCATCATTCTGTATGTGTGAATCTTTAGCTGAAATTGCACCACTGATGCACATGAAGTAGGTATCAGCAGACTTTGGCAGGGGGGGAGGGGCAGACACTCGCTGCCACTCTCACCCCTCTCACACACACAATTTTTGGATTTTTGCTAGATGATATTGCATTAAGAAATAATTATACCACCCTTTCTAGTTCATTTCCCTACTACAAAGAATCCAGAGTTTAAGGGGTGGGTTTATTTGTGCAAGAGTGCAAATATACCTTTAACTGAAATTGCTGTGGTTTCATCCCATCTGAAATTGCTGTAATTTCATCCTATCTGAAAATAGCAATAATTTGGAAACACCTGTTATGAGAATTATATGGTCTAAAATATAAAATAAATGTTCATAAATGTACCAGGCAAACACATACATAAATATATAAACCACATGTCTGAAACAGTGCAGGAAAATAGTCCTGAAACCAATTTGGCTCTCCCAAATTGACCTCAAATATTCCTCTGCAAGGAGGAAGGAAATTGGAAAACCTCCCTATTGTCTCTTAGCTCACAAATCCTGTCTTAAGCATGTATCTGTGTATGAATAGGGTGAGCCTGTGACCTGGATTCAGGAACTGAGTATGTATTTACCAACACAAAAGAATGGCCAGGATGCCCAGGTAAAAGCAATCAGTGACCATTATCAGCAATCAGTGACCATTATCAGGTCCTGGCAAACAGGGTTTCTGCTTCCTTCTGTGATGTATGTATGATGTTTCAGGGGGTTGGTCTTGGGCTACAGGTGGGCAATTTCAAAAGTCTATATAACAGCAATGTTCTGGGTCCCTCCTGCCTCCTGCGTGTGGTTCTGAGCACCCTGTTGCAACAGTTAATAAATATCAGGCTTACTAGCTGCTTTGATTCTCAATATTCTTTGGTTGGCCTGTTATTTTTCTCCTACCAATAGAGAACCTACATAAGGACTCTATAAAGGCTCTTGGGTACCCCGTAAGGGAAAAGGAGCAGGTATTTTTCTTATAACGCACCCTATATAAACCCTTGGATATACTGTATTTTTCGCTCCATAGGGCGCAACAAACCATAGGGCGCACCTCTTCTTTCCTCCCCAGCCCCAAAGAGCAGCATACAGGCTGCGTGCAACCTCTCCCTGCCGGAGGGGTTGCGCACGGCTATGGCACAAGCCAAGACAGCTAGCGGGATGGATTCCGCTCTCTGTTTTGGCTTCCTCTTTAGCCCCGTGCAGTCTGTCCCTGCCGGGAGAGGCTGCGCAGAGCTAAAGAAGCCATAGCCCCGTGGAGCCTCTCCCTGCCGGAGGGGTTGCGCACGGCTATGGCGCAAGCCAAGGTAGCGAGCGGGATGGATTAGCATTGCTATCGCTGAAGCCAAGGAGCCTGCATTCACTCCATAGGACGCACACACATTTCCCCTCAATTTTTGGAGGGGAAAAAGTGTGTCCTATAGAGTGAAAAATATGGTACTTGGAAGACTTGAGATAGTCTTTAGGAACGCAGGAAGCTGCCATGTACTGAGTCAGACCATTGGTCCATCTAGCACAGTACTGTCTACTCTGACTGGCAGCAGTTTCCCAAGGTTTCAGAGCGGGATCTTTCCCTACCTAGAGATACTAGGGATTGAACCTGAGCAAAACAGGTGCTCTGTCACTGAGCTACAGGCTTTCCTAAGTATACAGATGGTGGTAATTGAAACTAAGCAACAATTAACAAATTCTTATTGGAAATGTGGATGGCAATCGCATGGATGCCTTGACAGATGATCACCATTACATGCCTAGAGCTGCAATTGAATGCACAGTGATTTGAGAGTGTGTCCTCTTGAACTTAGCAGGGGTTTTATTTACTTTTGCATACGCAGAGTTAGGAACAGGAAGCACAAGGTGTTAGGGAACAGGTGCTGTCAGTCAAAGATCTGAGAGATGGAAATCCATAGTGATGCCAGAGAGGTTAATGAAGTCCTAATCTTGGTTGATTTGTACTATCTGAAACAATCAGCAGCTGCTGCCATTGATTAAAGCCAAAAAGCAAAGCCCAGGCATTTAATCAATCACACGCCTGGTGTGGTTTCCTCCCAACTTCTGCCTAAAATTAACTTTCCACCCACAAAGCCAGAGGGCTGGCCGTTGTTTATCTGCCAGATAGCAGAAAACCAAAGGCCTCCTGCACTCTTGCATACACACTGCTTCAGCCCCCCATGCTTCTGCCTCAAAACCATGGAAAACCCTAGCCACCCTGTAAACATTCTGTCAATCACAGAAGACTGTTTAGCACATATTAGTTATCCCTGTACAGGAGCAGAGATAAAACTACTTATCTTGTTTAATTTGCTTAATGATTGTGCAAAACAGCCTCCTACTTTGGGCAGTTTTTGATACAAACGAATACAGTGGACACTTGGGTTGCATACGTGATCCGTGCGGGATGCACGTTCGCAACCCACGTGGGTTGTGATTCAGTGCTTCTGCACATGCGCTACCTCCAAAACCCAGAAGTAACCCGTTCCAGTACTTCCAGGTTTCGGCAGTCCGAAACCCGAAAAAACACAACCTGAAGCGGCTGTAACCCGAGGTATTGCTGTTGTTTTGATTCCTTCCTTCCTATCACCATCCTTGACTTTGCTGCTGCCCAGGCTGATGCTGAATTCAGTTATCAGCAGGAACCTTTGGCCTGTTTCCAAAGGCCTGTATCCAGTCCTAGTCCTACTCAGAGCAGACTCATTGAAAACAATGGCCATGGCTAACTTAGGTCCACTAATTTTAGTAGTAGCTTTGTGACATTGTCAAGCACATTGACGAAAGCAGCACTGTGGGTGAATGAGGGCAGACAAGGGCAGTGAGGGTAAAGTAAGGCAATGGGATGAATTCTGTCATAGGTAGCATTCCTGCTTGCCAGATGGGGAAATCCCCCTCTCTTCCCCCTGCACACTGTTCTCATGGTTCTCGTGACCCCCCCTCAAAGTGGATTTGAGTAAGCTGGGGGTGCATCAGGAGGAGACGGGGGAGAAGGTCCATTGCGTCAATAGGAGTCTGTGTTCTGGCTTCTGCTAGTGTGGGAGGTGAGTTGTCACTGAGAAGCAGCCTGAGTGAATAAAAGGGCATTGAAACAGTGCAAATGGTCAGAGCTGGGCCACGGGGAGCAGCCCAAGGTCATCTGAGAATCAGGAGTTGTGGAAGGAAGCCAAAAATCAGTACCAAATAAGGAGAAGGCAGGAGACAAAGACTAAGGAACATGCTAGAAATCAGGGCCAATGAGCAATCAAAGGGCACAGGAACACATCAGAGTACAGGAAAATTTCGTTGTTTGAGCTTAACTTGGGGGAGCTCCCCCCCCCCGGACCAAATGCACCTCTAAACAATTTTGTGAAAGCCAAAAGCAAAAGAGGGTGGAGCAAGAAATGTAAATTTTTACCTTTGTACAATAGGCTCGTTTCTACACACAGCCCATGTCTACCCTCCACCCAGACAAGCAAGAGTTCAAGAGCACATTCTAGCCATGCAAAAACACTAAATGAGGGCCAGGCCACCCATGAGGCAAGGGTGGTAGGATCCATGGGCAGCAGATCCAGCCTCCAAGGAAGGCATGACCTGCTGCTGCTGTCACAGTGGGAGCAACGGCTGGGGCACGGAGGCTGGATCTGCGGCTTCCTTGGCAATCCCCACCCCCCATGCTGCCTCTACAGTGGCCTATTGGTGAACAGGATATGCTGCTGGTCTCCTCCCACCTCTCTTCCTGATGCAAATCTTTAATCTTTTCTTGTTCCCGATGTCGATCTTTGCTCAGTCCTTCCTCCCTGGCTGGGAGTAGGAAGCACCATTTTGTGATTTGGCTCAGGCACTGGCTGCTTTTTTGTTTGAGTTTATAAGAAGAAGAAGAAGAGTTTGGATTTGATATCCCGCCTTTCACTCCCTTTAAGGAGTCTCAAAGCGGCTAACATTCTCCTTTCCCTTCCTCCCCCACAACAAACACTCTGTGAGGTGAGTGGGGCTGAGAAACTTCAGAGAAGTGTGAGTAGCCCAAGGTCACCCAGCAGCTGCATGTGGAGGAGCGGGGAATCAAACCTGGTTCCCCAGATTACGAGACTACCGCTCTTAACCACTACACCACACTGGCTCTCTTATAACTTTATAAGACTCCCACCTTGGACCCCAGACAAGCTCGCTCTGCACAGGTCTGGTAGTCAGCCTCGGCAGATGGTGCAACATTCATCTCAGGGGTTCACCACACAAGGCAACTTAACACAGATTCCCACTTTGAAGCTCAGTGGCTCCTGACAGTGAAGGAGGAGTCCAGTCCATATTAATGACCTGCAGTCAGGAGTTAGTAGGGTAATCTGAACTAATCCATAGAAAAAGGTAGTCACTTTCACATACACATTCCTAATTCCAGGATAGAACCGATGCTACCATAAAAGAAAACAAAGTGGAGAGCCAGGCAACTATCACTGCTGCTATACTTGCATGGCCAGAGGTGGCCAGTGGCCTGCTCCTTAGCACCCTCTTCAGGGCAGGAGATATCAAGAAGATAAAACGTATGTTCATTTCACCCAGCAGGTGAATTTGGCTATTCCTGCAGAGAGGTGAGATAAATGAAGTCTTTGATCTCTTAGCATGCCCGGGTTAATGCCTCCCAAGTCGTCTCTAATTCCTTCCATTTCCATTCATTAGCCAGAGCATCAGAGACATGACAGCATGCCATGTTATCGTTAAATTCCTGTTGCAACTCCCCTGTGACTCCAATTACATTTTCAAACATTTATTCATCATTCTGCCTGGCAGGGCATTGCAGTCTTGGCACTGGAAAGCATTTCAACACAGAATGGGAAAGAGGAGGTGTGTGGGGCGGGGATCACTGAGAGGGAGAAGGCAGCTGTGTGAACTGGAATGCCTGTTCCTCCCCTTGCCCCCAAATCCCTCCAGTCCCGTCACAGAGCAGAGCAGAGCACATTTCACTGAACACTTCCAGATTGCCACATTGCAGATGGGGGAGGGAGAGGATGCCACATGGGTTGCCAATAGGACCATTTGGCACATGCACACAAAGAGAGGCAGAGGTGCCCACTCCTTCTACAATTGTATGCCACAGAGACAGCAGAATCAACACACTGAGTGTTCTGGACCACATTGTTCCAGCTGTAGTACTGGAAGCCTCAATGCTGATTGTGTGGGCTTCTTGGCTGGGGCAAAGTGCCCAGCTGGCCTCATAAGGTGGCAATTCAGGCAAGAATATGTGGGGTGGGGGAGAAAAAGAAGTTTGTGTGGGTGGCTGCTTGGATTAGGACCTTGCTGAGAGCCAGGAAGGGGCAAAGCATTTAGCTACAGTCAGGACATTTTCAGGACTGAAGCAGCAGCTCCCCTGGGGCTCTCTGGCAAGCGCTAAGCACCAGTTTGTGGCCGGTCAACCAGCTGTCAGGTTGGTTATCTGTGAAGCTCTCCAGAACTTGGGAATTGAACAAATGTACAGCGCCAGTTCCTTCTGGCTTGAGCCCTGTTATGATTGACACAGATTCCTTGCTCAACGCTACGGTCTTGATCAGTCCTTTGCTTGCCTCCAGTAGAGATGAAAGGGTGAGTGGTCCTGGAGGTTTATATTAGAATGAGTTGAATGTTTTTACTCTCTCAAGTTCTGTAGCATTGATTCTTCATTGAATTCTGCATGGATGAGGCTTTCATCTTACTGTGCTCAGCATGTAAGGAGAGACAGTTTAATGAGGGTGTGTCCGAAGAGATGAGTACTTGAAAGCATTCACAGACACAGGCACTTCTTTAAAGAGCTGTCCAGTCCCTGCTGTTTTCTACAGTGCCAAGAAACAAAATATCCTTTGAAGCCACCATCAGTGGTAGAGAATAAATATTTATGGCTGTCCATGTTGAGTTCTAACTGTGGCTGCCTTGTCTTTCCCCATTAGTCTCACTGGGTCTGACAGTTGTGTTCCCTTATCTCCACTTGCACTTCTCCCTGCTGATCAGTGAACGAGACGGAAAGCTGCCTTCGGCCAGATCAGACTCTTGACCATGTACCTCAGTATTATCTGCTCTTCTCTTCAAATGCTACCTGCTCATTTTAACAGGAGATGCTGAGGATCAAACCTGGGACCTTCTGGAACCATCTAACAATCCAACTTCTCAGATAGGGATAGAACATAATCTCAGTTCAGTTCACATTTAAAGAAGAATCTCCATTATCTGCTCTTTCTGGAGCAAAATACAAACTTAAGCACAGCTGTCCTTAGAGTTTCTCATATCTCTGAATTTTGCAATTCAGTTCTCCACCGAAGTAATGTGGACAAAGATGTGTGTATTGCAGTAAAGTTAAAATGCAAATATTAATTTTTTTAAAGAAAGTGTTATGTACTAAGCTTGGCAATAGGCAAGTAGGATCCTAGAATGCAACAACTGATTGGCCTGCAGGAAAAGACCAATCAGGCTCCAGGAGGGAAGCAGAATCAGCCAATCAGACGGGACTCGTGTAAATAATGCATATAAAAGCCTGATGTTTGGGGGGCAATCACTGTTTCACAAGCTGCAATAAAGAGCATGAAATCACTACAGGACTCCGAGTATATTTCAGAAAGCATACTAAATGCATTGTTTCAGGGTAGATTGCATTGCAAAAAAAATGTGCATAGAAGTTTGAAAGAGACAATGGGGGCCAAGAAACATTCCAGTCTACGGCTTTTCATTGCAGGGCCCCACTTTTATATTTTTAATGTCACCCTTGACACTAAAATGGTAGTAACCCCAGAAGTGAGAGCACCATCAAGGTTTTTCCAAAAGCTTTCTACTACTCCCCACTTTTGGCAAAAGTCAAAAGCAGAACTGGAGTTGTGACTTAACGACACTCCCCCTAGCGCTTGCAAACTGTCAGTGCATGCTTTTAATTAAGCTTTTATTGCGCTGTCTCCAGTGGCTTTTAATTACTTTCCCTAAAGCAGCTGATTTTTAGGTTGTGCATACTGAGAAACTCAAAATATGAATCCCACTGGCATTGCACAGTGCAAAGCAGCCAGTCTTTAGAAAGAAGTACTCTCTCTGTGTGTAGTTTATATGGAGAGTAAAGCAAAATTATACCTTTGTGATGTTTCTTTGTAACAATCTCACTCCATTTGGCTTAGTACTGAGAACTCAGCTTTTTGAAAAGGGGAGGGAATCCTCCAACAATCTACCCTGAATGAATATGTTGCTGTGGGAGTAAATACAACTCAGAAAATATGAAGTTTTCAAAAGGCTGCGCTCTCAAGAGAGGTTGAACTGCAAGACCTGCGTTGCCTCCAGTCATTTCCAACATTCTTGTAATTGGTCTGCACTTTTGAAACAAAGTGAGTGTGCAGGGATTTAAAAGATATATTTTAAAAAGAAGCTGTGCAGAAGCTAAATGCTGCTGTAACAACAGCGCTGTTTCACAAATGCAAAGAGAGTGGGTGGGAGGGCAGCTCACCCTCCTTTTCCCATTTCTTACTTTTATATGTCAGTACATTCATCTGCTTCAGGCACATAGTTTCCTCTCATTCATTCTTTTCCTCACAACCATCTTGAGAGGCAGATGAGGCTCAGAGTTTATGACTGGCCTGTGAACATCATGACTGAATGGGGAACCTTTCCAGGACCTTCCAAATCATCGGGTGCTTACTGGCTGATACTATTTTCAGGTGGGATTCAATTCATAAACCAGCAAATTCAGGTTGCACTATTACAGTTTATAGGGAGGGCTTGCACAATGAATCCACCTCCCTTTTTTGCAGTGAGGAAAGTGACAGGGAAACTACGCTGAAAAGTGTGGGATAATACGCTGCATGAATGCTCATCTGTTTTCAAATGAACACACTGCAGGGTAATGAAGAATCAATCTGCATTTAGTTTTTATTTTTGAAATGAATCCAGCAGGAATAATTGTTCTGGGCTGAAAAACATGCAGTAGTCTCTAGAATGTGTGTGGACTATGTAGGGGTGTGGGGAAAGCAAGTATTTGGTCTCCACTGATTCTAGAATAAAAGATTGTGTGTTCACAGTCTAAATGTCTTCCCATTGATTATTTGTTCAACCCACATCTTTCAGTGAACATAAAGAGGTAAGAACATAAGAAGAACCTGGTCCAGCATCCTGTTATCACAGTGGCCAACCAGATGTCTGTGGGAAACCCCTGAGCAGGATTTGAGCACAACAGCCCTCTCCCCTCTTGTGGGTTTCAGCAACTGATATCCAGAAGCACTTATTGCCTCCAACTGTGGAGCATAGGCATTATGGCTAGTAGCCACACTTAGCCTTAAGGTAAAGGTAAAGGGGCCCCTGACCATTAGGTCCAGTTGTGACTGACTCTAGGGTTGCAGCGCTCATCTCGCTTTATTGGCCGAGGGGGCCGGCGTTAGTCTGCAGACAGCTTCCAGGTCATGTGGCCAGCATGACTAAGCCACTTCTGGTGAACCAGAGCAGCACACGGAAACGCCATTTACCTTCTCCGCCGGAGCTGTACCTATTTATCTACTTGCACTCTGTGCTTTCGAACTGCTAGGTTGGCAGGAGCAGGGACCGAGCAATGGGAGCTCACCCCGTCGCGGGGATTCGAACCACTAATCTTCTGATCGGCAAGTCCTAGGCTCTGTGGTTTAACCCACAGCGCCACCTGCATCACATGAATTTGTCTAATCCTCCACTGCTTCCTGTAGGAGTGAGTTCCATAGTTGGACTGTGCACTGCATGAAGAAGTACTTCATTTATCTGTCCTAAATCTTCTAACATTCTTTTTAATTGGATGTTCCAGTGTTGTGAAAAAGGGAGAAAAACTGTCATCTGCCCCCTTTCTGCACGCCGTGCATAATTTTGTAAACTTCTTTCATGTCCCCTATTACTCATTTTTTCTCTAATCCAAAATGTCTCAACCACTGCAACCTTTATTCATAGGAGAGTCACACCATCCCCTCAATCAGTTTTGTTGCCCTTTTCTGAAGATCATGGCTCACTATTAAAGAGTAAACTCTTGCTTTGAACTGACCAGCTTTCTCCATGACACACACAGACATGGATCTCAGCCCTTCCTCCTCCTTTTTCTTCCCAGAAAAACACACAGCCCATCACCTTGGTAACACCCCCCACCCCATGGCCCATCAACACCTTTTCTCATGTTAACTGGTTTGCTGTTCACACAGCCAGCTAGGCCAGCCCAGGAATCCTCTGTCTGACACACCTCTGCAGTTTGTGTTTTAGTCCATATCTCAATTGATCAAAATCCTATTATTTATTTATTCCTAGGGTTTAGGGGGATCTCCCCACCCCTCCCCCGATCTATAACATCCCCCTTGCTTGCCTGGATGGAGGATAAGGGGTGGGTGGGTGCATGCGTGCGCACAAAAAGTAGCCTACTGCACAAAGGTAGTTGTACTCATTGCTCCACCCGCTTTTCCATCTGGCCCTGCCCACCCCTGGCATGTGGTCCCCAGGAAGTTTTCCAGGCAGGAATGCAGCCCCAGGCTGAAAAATGTTCCTCACTTCTGCTTTAGAGCACCATGACCACTGTCCACTGGTGCTAGTTCAGCTGACCAAGACTCATGGAAAGAGAAGCAATGTACAAGAGTCCTCACCAGAGGGCTTTCTATCAAAGGTCTCCTTGGTCTGGAGTTGGCTGGCAGTATCTCTCCCGCTTTCCCACCACCAGTAGCCAAGCCATAAGACCTAGTGGCCATCATCTGGACTCACATTCCGCCAACATGAGGAAATGCAAGCAATGACTGAGTTACCATCGTTGAACTGGCCTCAGTCCATATGTGCAAGGCTTAATTGTAACCTTTTCCCATAGTGAGCAGCAGAGGAAAGCAGCTTTGAGCTGGGTAACTGCAGAATGTAAACTGAGCCCTTTTAAGGACCTTCACAGTCTTGGGGGAAGAGCATTAACAGGAACACAGGCTGAGTTCTCTGCCAGCTGCAATTTTAGCCTCTGGGCTTGGCGAGCTAAAAAGATCAGCTCTGCTGGAGACTTTGTTGCAAGAGATCATTAGCTGAGGAAGTTTTTCTAGTTGTTCTGCAGGAAGAAAGGAAAAGAAATACATTTTGCTCTGGCTGGGGCAAGGCGGCTGCAATATAAATAATTAAGCAAAGCATCAGCAAACCCCAGCTGATTTTGGCGGAGCATGTTTACATACACAGTGACATCATCCCTGGGTGCGTTAGGAACGAAGATGAGAGATGGTGCCAAATGACTTGGGATGCTGAATGCCCAGTGCCCCTGCCCTGCCAGTTGCTCTGGATTTTGATGTGCAGCTGATCTTATGCCAGATGTTTTTTCTCTCTTTGCCTGATTATTCTAATGTTCCCATGTGGCCCCGAATGTCATTGTCAGCTTCTTTCTTTTATGATATATATCCCCATGCTATCACTTTACCCAGAGTTAGCAATTAGAAGCATGTTATGATGTTGAACAAGAGAAATATTCCTGGCACAGAGGATTCATTCAGTGTACAACATGGCAGCCTGCTTTAGGAATATAGGGAGCTGCCCTATTCTGGGTCAGACAACCTGTCCATTCAGCTCAGTAATTTTTGACACTGACTGGAAGCAGCTCTCCAGGCTTTGAGAGAGAGGACACCCCAAGCCTGTCCTGGAGATGAGATGCTCTGCCACTTAGCTGTGGCCCTTTCCTATGCCTCAAGGTGGAGATGTTAGGGCTCAGCTGGAGGCAACTATTGGAGGGGAACATGTCCTACCACTGCTGCAGCTCCCCTCTGTTGCCCGTCCAAGCTCATTCCCAGATGATGCTCTACAACAGAGATATGATCCTCCCCAGGCCTCTCTGGGGTCTTCCTGGGACACACAACCTCCTGAGCCACTCCCTTCACCAGCCCTCCTTGAGGATGGAATAACAGAGAGAGAGAGTTACAGATAGGTAGCCATGTTGGTCTGCCATAGTCAAAACAAAAAAAATTCCTTCCAGTAGCACCTTAAAGACCAACTAAGTTAGTTCTTGGTATGAGCTTTCGTGTGCATGCACACTTCTTCAGAGAGAGAGAGAGAGAGAGAGAGAGAGAGAGAGAGAGAGAGAGAGAGAGAGCTCCTAGTTTTAACACCTTGTATTACACTGATTGCATATGCACTGTGTGTTTGCTTTGCTGTGATCTGAACCCATCAGGTTGAACCTTTTATTCCCCGTTAATGAACAGTAGCTGAAGCTTTGGCAAAGTTGTTCTCTTCTAGCCACTAACCTCCCACACTAAGCAAGACATAGTGAAATGGCAGAGGTCAGTGGGAGATGAGAGCTTTGCCAAAGCTTCTGTAGTCAACACTGTATGTATGCAACAGCCCTTAGCATGGGTGTAGCCAGGATTTTTGTTGGGGAGGAGCCTTTTGTTAGGGGGGCAGAACGTCAGTTAGCTATGTATTTTTATTGATTTAGTTGCCCCTCTGCCCAGTAGCATACGAAAGGGGGTGCAGGGAGCCCCGGGTGTCATCGCTGGGGGGGGGGTGACAAAATGGCAAAAATATGTTTTTAAAATAAATTAATTAAAAATTGAGCTCATGACACTTTAAAAAAATAATAATAACAACTCTGGCACCTACTGCACCCCCCTAACTACACCACTGGTAGCTAGGTGAGGTGGGAGGAACTGGGTGTCACACTGGGGGGCCTGCAGCGTGCCTAAGCCACATGTCTCTCCTGAGGGGGAGGTGGACTGCTTGCAAGCTCCACGCTGGTTTTTGAGCAACGCAGGGCTTGCATCTGCCCACCGCCTCAGCTGCCCTACACCTGAGGGGCAGGCTGCAGAGAGACTCCATGCAGTGTGCCCTGCCTTGGCTTGCCCTGCCCCATGGGCAGCTTGCCCCACACCATGGGCGGCTTCCTCTGCCCCTGGCTGCAGGACACGCATACCACACTGGGCACTCGAGCAGCTAGCTACGCCACTGCCCCTGCTGCCCCCTTGGCTACACCCATGGCCCTTTGTCATTAGTTCAGCCCGCTGGGGAGAAATTGGGTGAATAGTAAGGGGTTGTTGAGAAGCCTTGGAGTAGGAGGAAGAGAAATGAGCTTCCAGTATGCCAGATAGGATATAGGAAGAACCAGGCTGGTTTGGACCAAGGTGCATCTAGTCCAGCATCCACATTTCAGTAAAGGAGAACAAGAAGTTTCAAGGAAGCCCAAAAACAGGACATGGAAGACAACAGACACCCTCTATTGGTTGCCCCTTCCCAATGCAGTATTCAGATATATAACTTAGAGCAGCGGTCAGCAAACTTTTTCAGCAGGGGGGCCGGTCCACTGCCCCTCAGACCTTGTGGGGGGCCAGACTATATTTTGAAAAATATGCCCCACAAATAAACCAGAGATGCATTTTAAATAAAAGCACACATTCTACTCATGTAAAAACACCAGGCAGCCCCACAAATAACCCAGAGATGCACTTTAAATAAAAGGACACATTCTACTCATGTAAAAACACACTGATTCCTGGACTGCCCACGAGCCAGATTTAGAAGGGAATTGGGCCGGATCCGGCCCCTGGGCCTTAGTTTGCCTACCCATGGAGGTTCCATTTAGCTATCGTGGCTTTTAAAAATATGCTCTATCCTTGTTGTCACTGTGCTCATATGCATTTTGGAAACTTCTTAAAGAATACCATCTTTCTAACCTCTAGCCCGGTGGTCAAGAAGCTGTGGCCTTCAAGGTAATATTGGACTTCAACTCCTATCAGTCACAGACACCAAGGCCAAAGGTCAGGAGGGAGGGGAGCTTGAGTCCCACATCTGGGGGGTGAGTACAGGCTCCCCACTAATGTCCTAGACAAATAGAAACTGTTCTGATTTCCCTCTCTGAGCTGTCACATGCTTGGCCATTACTCTTCTGGGGCATCTTGTCCTATTACCAAATTTTAACCCAGGTGGGAACCATTTCCTGCTGTCCAGTCTAAGTCTGCTTTGCTGCAAACGGAGCCCATCAACTTCAATCCATTTACTATTTGCCTTGCCTAACTCCCTGTATTAGGTCAAAATTGAGCACAACCTGATTCAGATGCAGTAAAATTGATTCCAGCTTGCTTTAATCTTGGTGTCATTGGCCTTTTGTAGAAACATTTCCAGAGGGCATCAGCCAATTCACGTTTGATCACTGCCAGGCAGAACCTCAGACAGAGAAAAACAGGATTTATTTCTGAGG
Source organism: Podarcis melisellensis (assembly GCF_964234715.1). Lineage (NCBI taxonomy): Eukaryota > Metazoa > Chordata > Lepidosauria > Squamata > Lacertidae > Podarcis > Podarcis melisellensis. The sequence goes on along the minus strand of NC_138547.1, from coordinate 8,406,808 downwards.
TAAAGAGGAAGCAACAGGCTGGAAAAGAATCCATTTACTCCTCTTGGCACAGCTGCCAAGACTGATTTTCCAGAGCCTACAGTGAACTAAGAGATACTTATTCAGAACCTCCAGTCTTCATTTATTGTGCCAGTATTTAAGAATTTGCGTGGAGACCTGCTGTCTTAATCAAGCTTAATATATATTCTAGCTAAATGTCAATTACACACATGTCATGTATTCTTGAAAGAGCTATTTGCTGAGTTAGTGATTGCTTTTTTGATCCTGGATAAATGGAAGATTAACGCTATGTTATCTGAAATGAATGTGGCTGTTCATAGTGGGCCTGTGTCTGGACTCTACCATTTTGGACTGCAAGAAGGGGCTCACATGATGAAATGGCTTTCATGGGGCTTCCAGACTGAAAACAAGCTTTAACAGAGAAAGACAGCCTAGAATGTTTGTCTTCTTGACAAACTAGGTCCTATTTGTGGGCCACTGTGGGGATGGGGATAGCAATTTGATTCAGGTTTGTTTGAAGCCACTCTTTCCGAAATAATACGCAAACTGAAACACAGGTCTGCTCTTCTCCCAGCCAGCCAGGTTTGCATAAGCCAGCCCAGGAATTTCCTGAATTCCCTGTTTGGCACAGTTCTATACATTGGTACCTTGGTTTACAACCATAATCCGTTCCAGAGGTCCATTTGTAAACCAAAACAGGTTGTAATCCAATGTGCACTTTCGCCTCCAAAATTTTTTTGTTCGTAATCCAAAAGAAATTGGGTTGTAATCCAAAAAAAGGTTGCACATCGGGACACACACTCCTGGTTTTGATGTGTTTGTAATCCAAAACGTATGCAAACCAAGGTACCACTGTACTTTAATCCGTATCCAATTAATCAAAATCCTAGTATTTATTTGTTCCTAGTTTTTAGGGAGGACCCCCCCCCCCCCGTTCTATAACAATATCGTTTCTCAGTTCCAAGGAGCAACAATCACTTTTGAGTGGAAGGGAAAGGGTTATTCCAGGCTAGACGGTGCACTGGAATATCCCTTCCTGTCTTGATTGTGATATTTTGAGCTGGCACACTCACCAGCATGCTGGGTGATCATTCATTTCTTCCATACAGACTCAGCAGAGGAAGGTCGCTTGGAGATGGCTGGCTGATTTGTGATTAATTTTTTCCCCATCAGTTGAGTTGCTCAGAGCTAGCCCATGGGAGAGAAAACTCTTTAAGTCTGTGCTGGAAGAGGACACTTTTTCCTATACCACAGAGTTATGGGCAGGGGTTCCAAGTGCCAACTTGAATAAAATAGGGGGAAGGCAGGTAAGCCGCACCCCCACATAATTGATCACATGATATGATGCATGCAAACCATTTGAATGGCAATGCCCATCAACAGAGGAGGTGGGGCTGAAATATTTTATTGGAGGGGGGCTGAAGCTTCCTCGGCTCCTAAAAGTTGGCTCATATGAATATGGGGTAGCAGGGAGGAAAGGGAGCAAAAGAGAGCTAGCCCACCTATATTTTGTGCTGGAGGACAATCTGGCTAAGTTATAAGGAAATCTAGGCTTTTTTTAATTTTACTAAGAGCTGATCTTACAGGGATTATGGAATGAGCTCCCTACTGATAATACAGGAGGCCCCGTCTGTATTGACATTCTGCTGGCTTTTGAAGATGCACCTGTTTGCAGAAGCATTCCTTTCATCATTCATCCACAGTCCCCTTTTTAATTGCTGGGTGATTTTTAACACATATTTTAATTACAGGTAATTATGTTTTGATGTTTTAATGGGATTGTTTTATTGTGCATTTTAATTATGGATGCCTATATTTTAAGGTTTGTGTGACTGGTTTTTGTACTTTGTAAAACTACTAAACAGCCCATTTTGGTCAAGTGATGATGATGATTTCCACATTGCACTGATATCTAAAGATTTTTAATGTGTTCGGGAAATCATCTGCAGAACTGTTATGAGCAGAGGGCCCAAATACCTGCTCCCTTTTTGTGTTTGTTTTAAGACTAAGAAAAAGGCTGGGATACTGGGAACTGGGCATCTTTAGCCTGGATAAGAGAATATTGTCGTTGTTTAGTCGTTGAGTCATGTCCGACTCTTCATGACCCCCTGGACCAGAGCACACCAGGCACTCCTGTCTTTCACAGCCTCCTGCAGTTTGGTCAAACTCATGCTGGTAGGTTCGAGAACACTGTCCAACCATCTCGTCCTCTGTCGTCCCCTTCTCCTTGTGCCCTCCATCTTTCCCAACATCAGGGTCTTTTCCAGGGAGTCTTCTCTTCTCATGAGGTGGCCAAAGTATTGGAGCCTCAGCTTCACGATCTGTCCTCCTCTAGGGATGGGCAAATCTGTCAATTTTCATTTCTCTTTCTTTCAAACTTTAAGGCACCAAAAAGATTGCCATAAAGATGCCTGCCTGATATTTGTTCTTCTTGCAGTCCATGGGGAATATAGCCATCTTCAAATATGTGAAGGTCTGTCACATGGAATATGGAACAAGCTTGTTTCCTGTTTCCTCCAGAGGGTATGACCTGAACCAATGGATTCAAATTGCAAGAAAAGAAATTCTGATTAAGCATTAGAACTTTCTGATATTAAGAGCTGCTCAGCAGTAGAACAAAATATATTGGTAAGCGGTGGACTCTCTTTCACTGGAGGTCTTTAAAGAAAGGTTTGATGGCCATCTGTAAGAGCTTCTTAAGCTGAATTTTCCAGTATTAAAGAGGGTTGGACTAGATGACCCTTGGAGTCGCTCCCAACCTTACAGCTCTATTATTCTACTTCCCTTTTTTTCCTCTTCTTCACTTACAGTCATATTCCCCATATACTCATACTTCCCCACCCGCAAGGAGGAGGCCAAGGCCATCTGCTGGCACATCTCTCTCAGTAAGCTGATTCTCTAAATCCAGAGTAGGTAATTAGAGTTTCTCGCATATTCATTGACCCCTCCCGCCCCCATGTCTGTCCCTCCCAGCAATCTACTGGCAGTTCATATAGTTTTCTTAAGCAAGTGCTTACAAATTACACAGTGGTCTCATAGGATTGTAGGTGATGGATGGATTCTGAATGAGGGTCAGAAACAGCTGGGAATATTGAAAGGGCTTTCCCCTAGATGTTTGCAATGTGTCCAAGGAACTTTTACTCCTTTGTGCAGCTTTACAAACTTCTTCCAAGGCCCCCCAAACCCTTGAACCACCTGTAACTGTGTGGAAGATGATTTATTGTTCTTAACTATCACTGTGTTACCATGGTTATTTCAGGTTAATCCATGCTATTAATTCCAGAAGTCTACAGGAAACACAATTTCATTACATGACGTGGATCTCTCTGTACTCCCACACCACAAACTCCTCAATTAGTTGTTTGGTTTACAGCTTTTGTGCTTGCATTAGCAGCTGCTTAATATTTTAGTCTGGGTTTGGGGCTCCCTCCACAATTGCCAGACAGTGAAAAACAAGTTTTGCCAGGCAAAGGTTTGCTGTTAGGGGAACTCTCAGAGCTGATGGATGAGGCGGCGAGAGCAGAGATTGATTTTCAGCTTCTCCAATTTACCTTGCACAAGTAAGCAGTGTGCCGTGTGGGGAGGAGTTCTATTACAGTATGGGGAATAGATCTGGACAATAGAAAGGTGGAATAAAACTGCTTATTTTGCAGTTTAATCACTGGTGCTTGAGAAGCAAATGCAAACAAATTGGAATTATCCACCCAGCCATGGTATTTTCGCTCCTTTCTCTGGAGAGGAAGTATCTAATGATGGAAATTAGACAATTGTAAGGTGCTCTCCATGGACCTATGTAGACAGTTCAGAAACTTCAACTGGTACAGTATGCCACTGCCTTGAATGGTGATAGGCACAAATTAGCATACTCATATTCAGTACTTTTTTTCTGGGGGGACGCAGGGGTACACATACCCCTAAACATTTTGTGAATCTAAGTTTGGCCTCATTGAGGGGCAGTATTTCAATATAAGTAGGAAAATTAGAGTACCCCTAAACATTTTTTCAGGGGGAAAAGCACTGCTCATATTGATTGCCCCAGTATTGACTGATTTATTTCTAAACCCAATTCAAGGTGCTGGGTTTGATCTTTAAAGCAGGGGTGAAAAATAGGCCTAATAATAATAATAATAATAATAATAATAATAATAATAATAAATAAATAAATAAATAAATAATGTATATCCTGCCCTCCCCAGCCAAAGCCGGGCTCAGGGTGGCTAACAACAATAAAAGTAACACAGCATTCTAAAATCAATTCAGTTTAAAATCAGTTCAAAATCAAATTAATGGCGACCATTGGGCTAGAGTTCTGTGAGGATTGCCAAAGGAGGGGGTCAGACTGTGCCTTGGCCAAAGGCCTGGTGAACAGCTCTGTCTTGCAGGCCCTGCGGAAAGATGTCAAGTCCCGCAGGGCCCCGGTCTCTTGTGACAGAGCGTTCCACCAGATTGGGGCCACAGCTGAAAAAGCCCTGGCTCTGGTTGAGGCCAGCCTAACCTCTCTGTGGCCTGGGACCTCCAGGATGTTTTTGTTTGAAGACCGTAGGTTCCTCCGTGGGACATACCATTAGAGGCGGTCCTGTAGGTACAAGGGTCCTAGGCTGTATAGGCCTTTAAAGGTTAAAACCAGCACCTTAAACCTGATCCTGTACTCCACCGGGAGCCAGTGCAGCTGGTATAGCACCGGGTGAATGTAATCTCGCAGCAAGGACCCCATAAGGAGTCTCACCGCAGCATTCTGCACCCACTGGAGTTTCTTTGTCAGTCTCAAGGGCAGCCCCACGTAGAGTGAGTTACAATAATCCAGTCTGGAGGTGACCATCGCGTGGATCACAGTGGCTAGGTCAGGGCGGGAGAGGTAAGGAGCCAACTGCTTAGCTTGGCGGAGATGAAAATATCCCAGTAGAAAATTGCCAAGGACCTAGTACTGCATCTAGGCCTGGACCTAGCTCACCCAATGAGCTTCATGGCTGAGTGGGGATTTGAACCCTGTACTCCCGGGTCCTAATTCTAACCACTACACCACCACTGGCTCCGAACACTTGTCTGGGGGCACCGCTGACATCATCCCTATTGCCATCTCTGTATCATCCACAATTTTCAGGGGTTAGTAAATGCAGGCAATATACAGACTGGGAGTTAAAAGGACTATACGTACTTTGGGACTTGTTCAAAGATGCCAGTCCTTTGAAAAGCTGGAAGAAGTGAGCTCCATCTGACACTGGGGCAATTTCAAATGTTCAGCTGGCCAAAACTGTTGAAGCAATCAGAGGTTTAGGATTTTTAAAAGGTATTTGTTTTAACCCCAACCTCGGCTTAAAGGGGGTGAACTCAAGGTAATATATGGAACTTCTGACAGAAATAGGAAATACAGTGGGGCTGAAGGAGGTGTGGGAAGCTGATCTGTGATAATGTGCCACAGGATGATATATGGAATGGAGGGTGACTGAAATGACCAATCAATTTAGAGTCAGATAAGAGAGACATTGTACAAGGTGATAAGCTGGTGTTATACACCAGTACAACTAGGATTTTCTCCCTATTGTAATTCCCCAGGAACATACTACCATATGTGGTGGAGGTGCCCCATGATGTGTTCATCTTGGCACAGAACATTTTAGTAAGTATCAGCCACAGTAGATAAATTGGTGGCGATGGATCCAGCACCTGCCCTTTTGTCAGTAATTCCATAGGTCACATTAGGGCTTTTTTAAAGTAAAGATTTAATTGTATTTTTGTTGGTATCAGCACAATTATAAATAGAACAGGGCTGGAGCTACTCCCCGCCACTCCAATGTTTTAAATGTTATTGAACAACAGAAACAGACAATACACACAAATGGAAAAGCAAGCATTAACAACAAATTCAAGACGAGAAGCTTTTGATAACACAGTAAAAAATAATTTAAAAAATCAGGTGTGGACAACATGGATATGATTATAAAATTACAGATAGGGTTTAAAACACAACTTACATTGTACAATGAATGAAACAGGAAAAATGAAAAAGTTATTGCCTGATTATAGACTGCCAAAAAAATCATTTGGCTCCACAGGGCAGATCCTTATGTGGCTCTACCCCCATAAACCAACTTTGACAGGTGGGGTATCCCACCTACCTGTCAAAATCCATTGTGCAGTGAGATTCAACAGGAGATTCCCAAGCACTGCACAATGGATTTTGACAGGTAGGTGGGATAGGGTAGGTAGGGCAGGATTTGTCTCCTCATACAGCAACTGTTGCACAGGAGGGTCAACCCTGCTTTCTCTTCCATCCTTATTTAGGGCCATAACTCCACTTATCCCATAGTGAAGAATACTTAGGATAAACATAGAAATTAATAAATTCTAGGATTGAGATATGGTTCAATATATGTTGCAAAAGAATTCTTTTGTAGTCTGGCCAAGGTAGGGCAATTAAGGGAAAAATAGAAAGCCATTGAGGGGTGTTAACAAGACAAGGGCCCTAGATATTACCAGAGATTGGGGATTTGGGAGGTTGCCAGCAGGAATGCTGACTTGCCCCCCAAGTTGAGGGGACACGGTCACATGATGTGTCACCTGATGCTGCCAGGTGTGCCCCAGATGAGGGCAGGATGCTTGCTCGTCCCAGCCGCTGCCCGGCTCCTGGGCTGCCAGGGTGGAGACTGGGGCTGGGGCAAGTGGAGGGCACCCGGTGGTGTCACTGCTCCCTGCTCAAAAATATTGGAGCTGAAGCCCTCTCTGCACCCAATACCCAGTGCAGCTAGTTTTCAGGGTAACTGCTCTGGGTAAGGGCAAGGTGTTTCTGGGAAGAAGAAAGGAAAGAAAGGCTGGGATCCATTTTTTGAGGAAAACAGCCTGAAGGTTACTTGTGCTGCTGCCTCTGGAAAGAGGCATGCTGTAAGATCTGGACTTCCTCCATGCAGACTGAAGAAGCAAATACTGTAGGCGAATAAACCCTATTTCTTAAAGCACGACAGTCTCTGCCGTGTCTTCTATTCTCCAAAGGGACACACACCCTGTAGGCATGCTTCTGACCCCATGCGCTCTTGCCACTGCTTAGCAGAGAGAGGGGCAGGCACCGAGTTTTTGTCAAAATATTATTGACTTTAGAATCTGCCCATGACTCCACCATCTCTGCACTCCACTCCTGTTACGGTTTTCTATCACATACACAAGTTATGGCTTGCTTTTGTTTGTGCTCTGTCAATAGAGTAGGAGTGTAACTCAACACTTTTGTTCAGTTGCCCTGTAGTAGTATCCCAGTGTTTGAAGTACTGATGGGAGGAGGCTAGAAGGGCAAGGAAAAGTCTTGCTGTTGCACAAAATAATTACTGCTCCCAGACAGAGTAATATTAAGGTGGCAATGGCAGGTGGTGGGATAATGCAGCTAATGACTGCAGCATCTGAGCTGCTCAGTGGCTGAAGAATGGATCAGAACAGGTTGTGAACTGTGCTGCCATTCCTCAGTGTAATTACAGCTCTGTAACAGTTAAGGGTGGAAGGGTGGAATAAAGCCATTAAAGACTGTAGCAGTAGAACAGAGTGGTAGAATTTAGACTTAGGAAACTGTTATTTCAACTGTAAAGACACACTGGCGTTTTTTGACAGGGTGAGGGGAGGGAATTAGTCATTAAAGTTGGTGGTTGAAGATCTCTGAGAAGATTTCTGCACAGTTGCTCTCTCAGCTGGCCAATGAAGATGATGGCACAATGAGGCAGTTGCAGGACCCTCAGAGGCACTTAGGTTGTTGGGAAACCATTGCAAGGCAGGCACAAAGTAGGCAGAAAGAAAACAAGCCAAGCTTTCAAGAAGAAAGGCCAAGGTCTCTCTAGTAGTCTGTGGAGCAATTTGTGGTTTTATTGTGCTTTTATTAGTTGAAGTTTGGTTTAGTGCAGGTATGGGGAGCATGATCTCACTGGCAGGCCCAATTGTTATCTCCCCCACCCTTTTCAAGCAAAGTGTGGGGAGAAAGTGGCTGCTGTATTGCTGAGTTGTATTTGGCATTGTGATTTTGCTGCCTAGAGTGAAATTCTGGGTTGTTTTTGTGTTGTTACTTGGAACAAGTCAGTTGTTGCCTCAATTCAATGTTTGTGATTTGAGGGGAAGCATCTATCCAAGTTGGTAACCTGTAGATTCCAACTTCTTAATCAGGCCCTAATATAACCTTTAGAGAGCAAGTTGTCCTGTCCTATTATAGACTTCTCTCATAACCATGGAATGAATAGGCTGCATTGAGTGTCAGTTCTAGTCAGACTAAAACCGGTGAAGCTAATGGAAATGACTAACTTAGGCCCATTCATTTACCGTATTTTCACTCGATAACACGCACCTGACCATAACACGCACATAGTTTTTAGAGGAGGAAAACAAGAAAAAAAAATTCTGAATGAAACAGTGGATGTATCATTTTTGTGCTTCATGCTGTGGCCAGAGACATGTGATTTGACGGTGAGTTTGGGGTAGCCCAACGCAAAAATCCTGAGAATCTGGATCTGTGCTTTGTAACCACGTTTTTGCACCATTGTGGCCCCAGGCAACAGTGGGTGTGTGATTCTTTTGGTGCAGGCTGTAGCCATGGACATGCTATGTGATCTGATGGTGAATTTGGGGTGACCCAATGCAAAGATCCTGAGGATCCATGTGGATCCGTGCTTTGTAACCACGTTTTAAGTAGGGAGGGAAGGAAAAACACAGAAGGGACAAGGAGTACGAGAGGGGTGTGCGGAGAAGCAGCTGGATAACAATGCAGGAGAGGGGTTTAACGGGAGGGAGGAAAGGAAGGCAAAAGTTTTCACCCACCCACCCACCCAAGCCAGCCCCCCCCCCCTCTCTCTCTCTCTCTCTCTCTCTCTCTCTCTCTCTCTCTCTCTCTCCTGCATGTTTTCCGGCTGCCTGCGAGTCCCTATAATGCTGGACGCAGCAGCAGCACCGGAGCACAGAGAGGAGGAGGTGGTGGCTGTCGGCTGCGCTCCTAGCCAACGGAACCTGAGCCGGGTGGGCTGGAGCCTGCGCGCAGTATGACTAGGAAGGAATTAGCAGGAAGGAGGCGATCCTATCCTTTCCTCTCTGCTTGCCAGGAGGGCAGGGGATTTCCCTGCTCTTTGTTGCGTTTGAGCAAACACAGCAACCGAAAACAGAAGAGGGTGGGCAGTAAGACCCTGAGGCAGAATGCAGGAAAGCAGCAACCTCCTCTCTTTAGTCTTCCCTCCTCCGCATGATTTTTGCCTGATTTTTGCCCCTGTACTCGGGCCAGTCGGCTCCAGGGACCACACATTTGCTCAATAACACACACAGACATTTCCCCTTACTTTTTAGGAGAAAAAATGTGAGTGTTATAGAGAGAAAAATATGGTAAATGGGTCTATTCTGACCAAACTTAGATTACTAAAGACCCTTGGCCACAGTCAGGAAATATGAATGAGGGTGCCCATTGACTTCTGCTGTTTTGCTCCCACTGGTGTTCCTCAACTCTCTTAACAATTTGTGTGTTATTAACGTGCTCATCAATCTGGGGTTGTGCGCCCATCTCACTCAAGAGGCCAGGGGCCAGCACTGTCCGAAGACACTTCCGGGTCACATGGCCAGCGTGACATTGCTGCTCTGGCGAGCCAGAGCCGCACACGGAAACGCCGTTTACCTTCCCGCTAGAAAGCGGTCCCTATTTATCTACTTGCACCCGAGGTTGCTTTCGAACTGCTAGGTTGGCAGGCGCTGGGACCGAGCAACGGGAGCGCACCCCGCCGCGGGGATTCGAACCGCCGACCTTTCGATCGGCAAGTCCTAGGCGCTGAGGCTTTTACCCACAGCGCCACCCGCGTCCTCACCATGAAATTATTACAGTAAGTGGCATATTTTTAACATTTTTTTGGGGGGGGAGGCACTGACTATACTGCTCCCAATATTTTTCTTTTCACCAAATTACCCTTTCCATTCATTATGTTGTGCAGAGAGAGAATTTCTATAATTCCCACCCACCACAGGGAAGCACATGTGCTCTTGATGTCAGTACACAGCTCAAATGTTCCGCTAAAGGCACCCAAAGTGCATTAAAAAAAAAACCGGGGGGGGGGGGAGGAATGACTCCTTCTTTAGGACGCTCAGTGCCCTTCTCCAGCTTCTTCAGGCTGGAGCTGAATCTGATGTGCTACATACGAAATCCTCTGAAATCTGATTAGCAAAGAGAGCATGTTGGCTCTCTTTGTAAATGGGGTCATTTCTAACAAGCTGTTAGCACACTTTGCAGCTGCAATATAATCTAGCATTAAACGCCAGGGGTTGTGGACCATGTGTTGTAATGTCTCACACAGACAATATTTCTGCTTCATCTGTTGTTCTTGAACTTCAGCAGAATTACGACCTTCAGGCCTCAGGTTTAGTATTTAAAAGTGTTCTGTGTACTGTTTGCAGTTTTTGCTTTTTCGGCTGAGTACAGTGGTACCTAGGGTTACATAAGCTTCAGGTTACATATGCTTCAGGTTACAGACTATGCTAACCCAGATATAGTACCTCAGGTTAAGAACTTTGCTTCAGGATGAGAACAGAAATTGTGTGGTGGCGGCACAGCGGCAGCGGGAGACCCCATTAGCTAAAGTGGTACCTCAGGTTAAGAACAGTTTCAGCTTAAGAACGGGCCTCCAGAACGAATTAAGTACTTAACCCGAGGTACCACTGTATTAGTTTTCCCAATATAATGCCAGTGCTTCTGTTCCATTTTCTAATGTTCCTTTCACACTGCAGTACCTGTTATAATTACAGTGGTACCTCGAGTTACAGACGCTTCAGGTTACATATGCTTCAGGTTACAGACTCTGCTAACCCAGAAATAGTACCTCAGGTTAAGAACTTTGCTTCAGGATGAGAACAGAAATCATGCAGCAGTGGCGCGGCGGCAGCAGGAGGCCCCATTAGCTAAAGTGGTGCTTCAGGTTAAGAGCAATTTCAGGTTAAGAACAGACCTCAGGAATGAATTAAGTACTTAACCTGAGGTACCACTGTACTTATGTTTAAACCAGCAGCGTAGTGTTGGTTGTCAGTGCTCAGGGCGGGCACATGTGCGCGTGCCGGGCAGGGTGTGCGTGTGTGCACCGGGCGGGGGGCACCAGTCCCTCCGGTGCCACTGAAGCTGCATCATTAAGTGACCCCACTCCCACCAGAGCAAAGCAAGGCCTCCTTAAGCTGCCTGCCCACCCGCCCAGAAGCCCAGCCAACTGACAAAGCTCTAGGCGGGTGGATAGGAGCACCAGGCTGGGCCTCACTGTGGTTGCCTGTGTGGGGGCCTTTGGTTCATACACACCCCACAAAAAATGTGTGCCTGGGACCCACGGCCTCCCTGGCACACGCTTCTTTCTGGTTTTAACTGCTGTTTGGTGGACACTCAGTAGAGAAAGCTTACACATAACTGGGAATCCCAGGCCCATAGGGGTGCTTCAGAGTAGATGAGTGTTGAGCAGGGGTCAGCAACCTAAGGCCCATGGGCTGGAAGCGGCCCACAGAGGTCGTTTGACCGGCCTACGAGTCGCCTCCAAACTGAGCTGTCCGCTTGTGTACTGTGCTAAACCAGCGTAGCACGGCACGGGGACTCACTTCTGCGGCGCCGGAAATCGCTTCTGCGCATGTGCGCAATCTGGTCCATGGAGGAATCTCTGTGGGACCAATCCAGCCCAGGCAAGATGGTGTTGAGTTTCCCTATAGTTTCCCCAAGAGGGGTGGGGAGGTGAACTTCAGAGCAGACATGTATGGAATTGCACTATTTACAAATTAGTACAGTATCTCGTTGGCATTGAACACCAGCATGGTTTAGGCCACATCCAGCTATGGCTTCCCCCCAGGAATCCTGAGAGCTGTAGTTTGTTGAGGGTGATGAGAGTTTGTTCAGTGGCCTCTTTTCCCCCACCCCAGCTACATTTTCATAGTTCCCTTTGCAGATAGATTGTTAAACCACTCTGAAATCTGTAGCTGTCTGTGGGAACTAGGGGTCTCCTGTAAGAACTCTCAGTACTCTTTACACACTGCATTTCCCAGGGTTCTTAGTGGGAAACCATGACTTTTAAAAGTGGTATGACACTGCTTTCTGGTTGTGTTTGAAGAGATCAATATTTTGGACAATTGTAATAAATGAAGTTAAACTTACAATAGGATATGAATTTCCAGTAGAACATTAGCTATATTATTTGGATATGGTTTAACGAGTAGACACAAAATTAAAAATAAATTTGGGAACAGCTGCTTGTATTACAGTCCGCTACGTTTGGGGAAAATGTATTCCGGCATTAGAAGATGGGATAGTAAGATTATGGGAATTGGCTGATATGGTGAAATCAACTCATATTGTAAGAGTGAAGGATGGAAGACAAGCAGATAATTTATTTATTGAAAAATGGAAGTTTTGTTATGTACTGGTACAAAAGACGCAAGAAAGTTTTCTGTAAGCAGTTCAATGAACAAGCAATACACTTTTACATATCCTCCAATATTTCTCTAATGAAAATAGGGACGTCACATTCCATAATGATAATTTTACTATTTATACCCCACACATCTTACTGGATTGCCCCAGCTTCCAACATATCTAAAAACATAATAAAACGTTAAACGTTAAAAAACAACACTTCCCTATATAGGATTGCCTTCAGACACCTTGGGAGTCAAATAACTCCATACCCTCCAACATTTCTCCCATGAAATGAGACATCCTAAGCTTCTCTAAATCAGGGATGTCCCTGGAAAATAGGGACACTTGGAGGGTCTTCTTTTAGGGTTGTATCTGGCTAAGTTCTACTCAGAGTAGCCACATCAAAAATTAATGGACATGAGTAACTTATATACATTAATTGAAATGGGTCCATTCTTAAGGAAAACTTGAACTGAATACATGGTTTCTTGTTTTTGTGATTGCTGCTGTATTAAACATCAATGAAGCATTCTTATACCGATTTTGCACCTATATAAAGCAATCAAATTTCTATTTTTTTTAAAGTGTAGAAGAAAACAAATCATAAAGCAATAATTAAATATTGTGTTGTATAGCATAGTTTTGACCCTAGCACCTCTCTCACTTGCCTAGGGAGGGTATTTCATTAATGGGGCCACCCATTTTTAAGGCTTTTTTGTTTTGTTTTAACAATAAAGCAACATATGAATTTCATGAAATAGATAGATAAATGCGTTTCCTCGTTCATCAAAATCTCTCTTCTGAATTACTACACTGAATCTGGAACATACACCCTGTACATACAATCATCTGGAGCATATATGTTAGTGTATTTATTTCTATGTAAACACCGCTTGATCGTAACGTGGAAGCCAAGACGCTGTAATCAGGAGGTGAAATGCGCTGTGCCAAAGTCCTGTGGGCTGAGCACCATTTGTTATCTCCTCACGTGAGACAGCTGAGTATTTTTAATGCCTGGCAGAGGGTGGAGGAGGGGAAGGACGGACACTCGCGCCTGCGCACTGCAGTCGAGCAATGTTTTGATCGGTGTGCGTGTCGTGAAGGTATACAGTAGCATAACAAAGAGGGAGGAGCAACAGCAGTAAGCGCCGCCCACAAGCGAGAGGCGAAGCCGGCGGCAAGGGAACGGCAGGTCGGCGCGCGCAACGCCGGGAGGCGGAGTTTAAAAGACTAAAGCTCGAGCGTGCGCAGTGAGGACTTTCGCGGGTGAGGCGTGAGATGAAGTGACGCACGCCACGTGACAACATGGAGAAGGAAAACCATAGAGCGGAGAGATAATTGAAACCCGGCTTTCTTGCTTGGGCGGCTTCTTCGTCAAAGAAGCTTCTCCTGTTAATTTTAATTCTCAGTTCGAAGGGGCGCGTAAAGGGGAAAAAATTGATGTCGCTTTCAGGCGAAGGTGGCTGGGTACGACGTGGCGGCTAGAGCGTCTCAGCGCTTGCCCGCTCGCGCCGGAAGTGACGTCAACGCGCGCCGGAAAAGAGGATTAACAACACTAGCCAATATCGTTTTTGTTATTTTGAGGAACTAAATCCTGGCACGGCCCCTTCCGCTGACTACCCGTCAGGTGACCCGCGTCGCTGGCTGGTCTCCGTGCCGGTCTTTGCCTGAGGGGAGTTGCGAGAGGGGCGTCAGCGGCCTGGTCGTGAAGAGGGAGAGAGCCGACCTGAGCCAGTAGAGCTGCCGGCAGGAGCTGCCGGAGAGCGCCGCGACCGCCGCTAGCCGAGCCGACCGCCGCACCGCCATGGCCAGCCAGTCGCAGGGCATCCAGCAGCTGCTGCAGGCGGAGAAGAGGGCAGCCGAGAAGGTTGCCGAGGCCCGGAAGAGTGAGTGGGCGGGCCGGGGCTGGAGGAGGAGGCGGGGTGGCTTAGTACTCTGGATGCAGTTTTATTCATTTTTATTTATTTATTTATTCACTCATTTGTATTTGTTTTTAAATATTTCTTTGCGTTTGTTGTCATTTATTCAATTATTCTTTATTATTTCATATTTCTTTACCCATTCTTAAATGATGTGTTTCTGTTTACTTATTCGTATTCCGTTAATTTTATTCATTAATGTATTCGTATTTATTCTCATTTCGTTATTTTTATTTATTCGCTTTAAATATTTGTTTGTGTTTACGCTTATTCATTCGTATTTATTCATGGACAGGAATTTAAAAATGCAGGCTGAGACAACTATTCTAAAGCACTGAACAAATGGCTGACACTGAATCAAATTATCGTGGTTATCAATCCAAAGTGCTGGTTTTGACAGTGTGAGCCAAAAAATAATTTTCAGCTGTGGATCTCTCTGCTCAGCAAAGCTTGTCTGGCACCTCCTATATTTTTGGCACAATGCAAAGACACTTTTCAGTTCACTCAAACTTTTCAGGAATTTTTGTTTACCTAATTCTCATTATGTTATGTTGCATAAAAGTTGTTATCCTGACAACAGTTCTGGATGGCAAGGCAAGACTTATTATTCCCCAATATTTTGCAGATAAGCTAATAAGTTGCTAACCTTCAGTATTTTATTACTAGCCTATTAAGAGAATACTAGCCTATTTCCTTGCAAGCCATGGAGGAGGGAAAACCCCATGCTCTGCGGTCAGCATGAAAAGGCAGGCAGGCAGAGGTGTGATGGAGCTGAGGCACAGGCTTTCCTTCTTCCACAGCTAGTACTGTAAGTAAGCGAATTATGGTGACCAGGAAAGTTTTTATAATATTATTGGTCTAAGTCAGTATTGCCTCACTGGCTGCAAGCAGCTCTCCAGAGTTTTTGGCAGAGGATCTGAAATGGCAGGGATTGAAGCTGGGATCTGCTGTCAGTAAGAACTGTCATCCCTCCCTCAGTGGAGGCAAGGCTGCAACTTTACAGTGGTTGTATGGAAATCCCAGTAGTGAAAATGGCAGAGAAAAGAACTTATTGTTTTAAGGTTGAAAGGGTTAGCAATGAATAGCCTATGTTTAAGGGGTCTAACATTTGTATTTATGCAGCAGTGTGCAAGGATAAAATGACAAGGGGAGGCCCAAAGCATATCTGTGAGGTGGCTTGGGACTTAAAGGAAGGGTGAGGTGATAACTGTTTCTTTGTTGTGCTGAGAGGTAGCTTAGGTTGCTGGGACACATGAGAATAGTGTGGCTTGGAAGGAGATCATAAGATGAAGCTTCCTTATGTATAGTTGGCTCTGGTCATTGTGATCAACAGAGGTTCTACAAAATACTTTCTCAGATCAGATCTCCCAGAATCTATTTGAAGTCCACATTGTGGTAATGGTAAACATTATGAAACATATACCACAAATCACAATGTGTACACACAGTAATTACAAAATCACAATGTGGGGAAAACTGAAGCTGGTCATCACTTCTCTCATGATTCTTACCACCTCTGTTGCTCTGCTGCATCTTCTCTTCCCTGCGGGGGACAGCGGACCACAAGAGCAAGCGCTGAAGAAAGTCCTGGCAACTTTCCTCAGTAATATAGACACCATTAACTGCTTGATTTAAGTGCAGGTGCCAGGTTGGTAGGTGGTTGAGGAATACACTGGTCCAAACTGGCTCCAGGCTTCTTGCTGGGAACCCATTTCCCACTTCCTTTTATTTTGGGTTCTCTGTGCTGGCAGGCCCTGCCTGTAGCAGCCACCAGAGCCCTACTGGAGCACTTGCAAGAGCAGGAAGCCCCTTCCACCTTGCCTCCCCCATTGCCCAGCCTTCCCTTTTGAAGGGTTGCTGCTCTCAAATGGGCTCGCTTGGAAGCTATTGCTGGTAGCATCGAAAAATAAATGGTTGTAAATAACTTCTGAGTTTTAAAAACATAAAAATAAACCTTGCCCTCTTGTTTAAGCCTCTTTCCTCGCTTCTTCCCTTCTGTATCCCTGTGGTATTTCTGCTACTTATTCCTACAGCATTAACATTTGAGAAAATGTGCTAAATGTACTATAAAATAACAGTTGCAACAATATATTAAAGGTAAATTTTTTTTGTAAGTTTTGGACCTCTAAGTAGTAGCAGTTGCCAGGACGTTACCCTGTTTGCCTCTTCAGGCAGTCCTCTTTTTGTGCAGGGGTTACATTCTGGACCCCCACATGTTAGTGGACCCCCCGTAAAGTGTCCCTATTTAACGACTTTTTGGATCACTTCCGGGTTTCGCAGTATGTGCGATCACGTATCAACTAGAAACACGTGCATTGGTCATTGCTTGTACATAGTTCCATCCTTATTTCAGACATTGTGATATATCAGTATATCATGATGTTTAGCTGGTGACATATCATTTTGTTGAAAACCAGGCATCGCCCAGCCCTAGTTGCAGCCCTTTTCATTTTAAAACTATGTTTATGTAGGATACTCATAAGCTGGAAGCCTAATTAGTGCTTGCCTAGTTTGGGAAGGAATGAAGGGCTCTAGGACCCTGCCAGAGCCCTGGAGCTTTCTTCCCAGAGCAGTCCCAGCAGTTCTTCGGCACAGGGGAGAGGGCAGAGGTGGTACAAAATTAATAAGATCCATAATTGAGAAGATCCATGTGTGGGCGCCAGATAATGACCTCACACAGACGCCATTTTATGAAAGATTACAAAGTCCGTCCATTTTGTCTGACTGGTAGGGCAGTGGGATGCTACCAGAGCTCAGGCACCAGAAGCCTATTAATTGCCCAGCTTTCAGAAGGAGGGAAGGGCTCTAGGACCCTGCCAGAACCCTGAATTTTCCTTCCGCGCTACTAGCAGTTTCTCTGCACCGGCGCTGAGCTGAGTTGGCGCACAATTGAGAAAATCCACTTGGGGCGTCAACCTTGCAAAGGCACCATTTTATGAAAGATTACTGGTTCGTCCATTTTGTCTGACTTTTGGAAGGCGGTGCAAGGGCTCTGGGATGCTGCCAGAACTGTGGCACCGCCTTTTCAAAGCCAGGTAAACCTTATGCGAGATCACAGCTTAGTATGTGTAGACTAGGGTTATTTACTTAGGAGTTAAAAAGAAATAAAACTTTCCTTCTCCCCTTCTCTGTGTCCATGTTTCTGTGGCTCTCATGTCTGTTTTTCTCCTGCCTCATTATGTCCCCCATTTCCTCCTCCTTACCCATGAAGTCTCCCCAATGATTCCATTGCCCCTTTGCTTTCTTACACATTTGTCTCCTCCAGCCCTATGCTTCCTTATGTGCCTTTTCCCTCTTCAATTTTCTTCTGTCCCACTCATCCCTACCAGTGAAAATAGGGGGGGGGGAGTGTTTTTGTTTTCTGGTTTTGTTAGTTCCCCCTAAATAGTTTCCTTCCATGTTAAAAAGGAAGGGTTTTTTTAAAAAAAAGGTTTAAAAAGTTATTAAAAAATGGACTACAATTACAACATTTAGAAAGGCCGAGTCTTCAGTAGAAGAGGTGTGGTGGTGTGCATTTTGGAGATGCCGGGCTGTGGTCTCTTACAGAGGGTTGCCATATTTCAAACAGTGAAAATCCAGACAGTCGTTTGGGCAAATGAGGAGGAGACCACCTTGAGCTCTCTGGAGAAAAGGTGGGTTAGAGGTGCAGTAAGTAAATAGTAATAGCCCTTGACTTTTTTCATAGGTGGTTGCGCCCCTTACTAAAATATGAAAATAGCCCCAAAATTTCTGCAATTTTTAGCAATTTCTGCCCGGACTCTGCTTCCGACTGCATTGTTTTGGATATGTTCATGAAATTCTGGATGTATGGCAACCCTATTTTACAGCAAAGTCCAGGAGGGCAGAGTGGAGGACCTGTTTACTGAAGGAGCCCAAACACTGCAGGTAGAACTGGTGTGCCACAGAGGAACTTGGTGTATGTATGCTTTTTTAGGGTCCCTGCGGAAAATTTTGCTTATCTTAGTAGAATAGTAGCACAGGAGCACAGCAACAATAAAGTCAGGAAGCAAAGGCTATCAAGTTTGGGCTAGGGCTTGCTCTTGACTCCAAGCGCAGCTTCCACTTTTGGATGCATTGGGCAATCTTTTGCATAAGCCAGTTTACTCAGTGCAAACAAATTTTAGCCTGCAGATTGCCAGTTGTTTGTGGTGGGCAGATGGTCTACAAAGTCATGTTCTGTGTAATCCTGAAATGATTGAACAAACCTTGGCATGCACTTAGGGACTTGGACTAGAAACGTAATATGCTGTATTGTCTTGTCTATTGGGAATCGGAAGCCTTCTGCTCAACTAAAATTCCTTTATTTGAATTAATCCACTTTTTAATATATTATTTTTGTGTGTGGAAATACCTGTAATCTTTCCCAACATGACTGCTTGGAGGAAGGAACTTGCTGGCTCATCAGACCAGCGGAAGCATGTCATGTGCCCGAAAGACAGTGTAACAAGCAAGTGTCTGGTTAATCCAAATGTTGGAAACTGACAAATCCCAAGCCTTGATTAAAGATGTTGCTTCCAGTCAGCCCCAAATGTTCAAAAACTTAGTTGGGTTCACACATCATGGGGTTGGCCTACAAGTGTCATGTTCCAAGTTTCTTGACAGGCATTGCGAGTTCAGTTATATATTTTGTGTATCTGTATCGTGCCTTTCTCAGAGGGGACAAAATATTCAATGCAGCAAACCAAATGTACAAAAGTGGGAGGAAATGTTACCCAGCTCTGCTAGCACAAGCACTTTTGGCTGTGTATTGGAAATTCCCCTCCCTGCATGCCCCCTAAATATGTTCTAGGGCTTATGAGGGAGGAGAAATTAACAACTGTACAAGACAACTTCATGGTGGATCTTTCTAGACCCTGGGTGTGTGTAGTGCAGATCTCCCCTTCTGCCACCCTCCCCCAAAAATACACACTGGTGTCTGGGGCTGGTTACATCCAGAGTGGGGGAACCCATCAGTCAACCCTGGCTGCCCAAAAGCTGCAGAGGTAGAGGGGGGCTGAGGTGTGAAGCCCGAGGCCTTTCCTTAGGAAACTCACATCCAGCACCCTACTTGTTTGGCAGTCTGCATAGAATTCCCTTTCCTCCTCTTGTGCATTTCAGGGGGTTGGGCTAGATGACCCTTGGGGTCCCTTCCAACTCTACAATTCTGTGAGTCTGTAATACAGTTTAATGCTATTTGGTAAACTAAGCTTTGTGAAAAGCTTGAATGAATTGAAAAAAAAAGTCTTTGCATGGTGCCCAAAATACAAGAGATGGAACTGCCAAAAAAGCATTCCTAGGCAGAGAGCTCCAGAGATGGGACACCACTACTGAAAATTATGTTCTGGATCATGCAAGCTCAAAACCAGCACTTTGGATTGATTGAATATGGAAACAAAAATGGTAACCTGTGTAGATGGTATATCAGTGTTGTGTGCTCCAAGGTACCATCTCTCGTTAACATCCTAGCAGCTGCATTCTTGACCAGTTGCAGTTTCCAAGCTGTCTTCAAAGGTAATCCTATATAGACCATACTGAAGTTATCTTCCTGGTTTGTACACAGTGAATATCATCACTGCCCTGTAATTTGACTGCCCTATATTCTTTATCCATGAATGCATGCTTTAGGTTATCAAGGCTACCTGTGGCATTCTAAAGATTGCACACACAGTGTACATAACTAGCAAGAGACATACACACATTACGTCAAGGTGAATCAACCTTTTGGGGCTATAAGTGTGTCTGTGAATTGACATCACAGCTCAACAGCATTCAAATAAGTACTTTGCTGTTGCCTGTAACTAAGTCAGGGCTGAGAACTAGTATGGTGTGGTGATTAGAGTGTGCTGGATCTGGGGGACCAGAGTTCAAACCCCAATCAGCCACTGGACAGACTTCTCACAGGCCTGTCATTGCCTCCCAGCCTAACCCACCTTGCAGGGTTGTTGCAAGCATAAAATGAGGAGGAGGACAACGATGCAGGCCACCTTGGGCTTTCTGGAGGAAAGGTGGGTTAGAGGTGCAATAAGTAAATAATAAATGGCCCTTGACTTCTTTAATAGGTGGTTGCACCCCCTGCTAAAATCTGAAAACAGCAGAGCAACTTAGCTGAATCAGTTTACAGTTCTTAACTGCTCCGATATCTGAGCACTCCTGCCTCTCTCTTTTTTTCTCCCCCTTCCCCCCATAAAAAGGAAAGAACCGGAGGTTGAAACAAGCGAAAGAAGAAGCTCAAGCTGAAATTGAACAATATCGCCTGCAGAGGGAGAAGGATTTCAAAGCCAAGGAAGCAGCGGTTGGTTATATTTCCATACTAGCTAAGATTTTCTTTTCACTCCTCTCTGCTCTTCTCTGCCCAGATTTGTTACCTGCCCGTGTGGTGATTCTTGGAAGTCTGGGATATAACTGACAACAGCAGTTATTGGTGCAGAGATTAAGGCCCTGTGGCCCTGCAGATGTTGTTAGGACTTCATCTCCCTGGCTAATAATGAGTTGTAATCCAGCAACATCTGAAGGGCACAGGGTCATCATCCCTACAATCTAGACCGCTCTTCACTCAGTGGATATATCGTAACTTCTTTCTAAAGACAATGGCTGTTGCTGTATCTTAAAGCAGTGGAATTTGAATCTCTTTTCTCCATCCGGCCCAATTTTCTGCCCATAAGGTTTTTTGGGGTGAAAGGAATTTTGCGGGGAAGCCACTTTCCTTCACACCGTGTGTTATTCAACTTAAATTTTCTGCCTCTTCCCCCTGTCAATTCATCCCCTAAGCTTAAAAAGTTATTCCAACCATCTGATCATCCTGGCTGCCTTTCCTCCCAGTTCTACGATACACTCTTCTTCAGACCCCCATTCAACTCCAGCCTAAAAAGCTAAACTGGCATGCACTCACACGCATATACATAGAGTATTTATCCAACTTTCTCATTTTTTATTTTTAAGTTAGGGCTTCTAGATGGAAATGAGGGGATGTTCCTTGTAACTTAATAGTTTCACAGAAAAGGAGAATTGTGTTTGCTGCAAGCTTGAGAACATGTACTAGCCGGGAGTCCCTTTTTGCAACTGATTAATAGCAAAAAGGACTTGTGCTTGGTCACTTTCTCTCACCATTCTCTTGCAGCATTATTTTTAAAATGCTGTCAACAGCAGTTGAAGTTCAGTACAGTACTTGCTCAGAATATGGATTTTCCAGTCATTTGTACCAACATGTTTAAAATTACAACTCTTTATGTTTTGTATTTTTTTTATTTTGGGTAGCATCTCTCCTTTCATTATACAGTCGTACATCCGCTTATGTATCCCTCTAGTTACGTAAACTTCTGGATACGTAAGCAGCAAACCCGGAAGTATATTTCCGGGTTTTTGCCACGCACACATGCATAGAAGTGCTCTACCGCCGTGCGTGCACAGAAGCAGTCTCTCTAGTTGCGAAAACCTTGGGATCCGGCTGGACCTCCGGAACAGATCCTCTCCGCAACCGGAGGTACCACGGTATTACAGGAAGGGCATGTTTCAGGTGGCCTTTGAAGCCTGACCACTAGTCCCTCTAGCCCAGACTTGTCTGTACTGACTGGCATTGCCTCCCTAGGGTTTCAGACAGGGAGTCTTTGCCATACCTACCTTGGGAATTCAGGGACTGAACCTGGGACTTTCTGAACTTTGGCCTCTGGCCATGCTTGCTGTGGTTGAAAGGAGTTGCAATTCAGCAGCATCTGGAGGACTAAAAGCCCCCACCCTTGCCTGGAGGGCCACATACACAAAGCTACTGAGAGCTCAGTGGGGCTTAAGTAGATATGCATAGAATTGTGCTGGATCGAGGCACTGAAGAATCCTAGAAAAGACACGAAATTACTTCTGGTATGACATGTACTTTTCGGCATTACAGCTTGTTGAATAAACTTTTCCCCCCTTGTTGCCCCAGGCTCTTGGTTCCCATGGCAGTTCCACCACTGAGGTGGAAAAGGAGACTCAGGAGAAGATGACCATTCTCCAGAACAACTTCCAGAAGAACAGGGAGGAGGTGCTGACTAGCCTGCTCAACTTAGTCTGTGACATCAAGCCAGAAATCCATTTGAACTACCGCATCAATGGATAGGGGCAGGGGGAGTGTTTTGGCGTTCAGGAAGTATTAAGCAATACCGACTCTAGCTGTGCCCCTCCTTTTGTAACAGATCTTAACTTATTTCAGAGAGTTGTAGATAATCTTTTTGCCTCTTCTTTCTAAAACCTCCTGAGAACCTTTTGTAGCATTTTTGGAGCTCATCCAAAGATACATATATACAAGTTACATGTCTCAAAAGTGCATTGTGATGGAAGGGTAATATTGTAAGACTTGTGATAAGTATTGCTCACTCTGTCCCCATGAAGTATTTTAAAGTTAGGAAGGATGAGATCTCCTATGCTATCTTCTGTATATCTCTTAAAACTGGAAATGTGTGAGCCTGGTGCTATGGCCAATGACAAGCTCACACCAGCAGAGGGAGGAAGTTTTGTTCATAAAGAGTTGTGAGTCTTACCGTACAGACTAGTCCAATGACTTGTGACGGTGTGTTTTCTTGAAGTAGATTCTGTTTGAACAGCTATACTCTGTATATCTTCCTGTTTAACTTGAACTAGAATCCTGCCCTTACAGATGTTTGAAGAAAAGTAAAAGTCTTACTTAATCTGTGATTGGATTAAAATGTGTTCATTTCATTCAATTTATGAATTTCTTCCCATAAAATGTTTTAAAGCAATGCCACAGTAAAAAACCAATTCTGTATACACAAACGAGCAATTCCATATGTAGAAGCATTTTCAGTTTCCGTGGAGATGCATACTGGGATAAAGAGCTTTGTGCAAAAGTCTTGTTGGACAATAAACACATAGGTGCCAATAAGAATAAGTATAAAGGTGATGGATTTCTGATTTGCAATGGGAAGGAATTCCAAAGGATAGGTGCCATTACACTAAAATGATTACACCTCTCTCATTTTTTCTCCCCCCCCCCCGCCCCGCACACATCTGACATAGGATGCTGGTTAACTGAATGAGTGGGTGGGTGCTTTTGTCATTCCAATGGTGGTATTCTCTTGTAAGTCACCTTCCCAGGTCTGCAGGCTGCTGCAAGAACCAGATGTGAGTAAGGCAGTTGATGTGACTCTTGTCTTATGTATCTGCTATGCCACATCAATTGCTCTACTCTGGTTCATGCACAATCCAAGGTGTGCAAAATCTCCATAATTCATCTAGCAAGCAGGAGGCATAGTCACAGTTCAGGGACACATTCCTGCACAGCAAAAGCAATCAAGGAGGTTGCACATTGAGGCCAGTGAGGTGGGGTAGCTTAAGAAGGAGCTCAGCCTCAGGTGATTTCCATGGGGTGGATAGAAAGCCCTGAAGAGCTGATTTTATCTCATGGATGAAAACTTAATTATATTAAAACATGGCTTAGCCAGTTCATGTCATATCCTACTGAAATCCAGCCAGTTTGAGTAAAACAATTAGACTTTCAGACCCTTCGTGAGTTGGGGAAGGAGAACTCTGACATCTCAAACATAATTTAAAGAATGCTTTTAAAGTTAGAGCTTGTGCTGGCAGTGGTGGAACCTGCAGTTCTCATCCTTGATCAATGGCTGTGCTGACTGTGACATATTCAGATTGGAGTCTCACAATATTTGAAGAGCCACAGGTTCCCTATGGCAACTGCTGCACCTCATCTGAGCTCTGTGAATTGTAGGGGAAGGGAAGCTGCAGCCAAAGGGTCATAATTCATTGACAGAAGGTCTGGACGATATATCAGTATATCGCCCAGGACAGGTATCAGGAGTAGACCGTGATGTTGGCTTCACTCAGTGGTTTATCGCTGGTGAAACCACCACCGTTCCTGAGTCCCTCTGCTAGCTGGAGTGAGTCAAGAGTTGCTGCTCCCCTCAGTCAAGAAGTTAAAGCAGGGGTCAGCAAAGTTTTTGTGGCTTGGGCCAGTTAACGGTCCTGCAGATGCTGCAGTGGGCCGGAGTGCACGCACACGCATGCACAAACACTATTTCCGGTGTGGAGGAGGCGTGCGCAGCTTCCCATTGGCTGCAGAAGCTTCCTGCAGCCAATGGGAAGCCGGGCAGCGTTGCAGAAGGCGGTCCCCGCTCTGCTCCGCGCCGGATTATTGTGGTGCATGGGAGCCAACTGAGCAGGCGGCGGGGGTCCATGGGCCAGTTAAAGGACCCCCATGGGCTGCTTATGGCCCATGGGACTTAGGTTGCCAACCCCTGAGTTAAAGGATTGCCCAGCGGTGGCAATCCTGCTGAGCCGTGCAAACAAGCTACTTTTCAACATTGCAGTCTGGCAATGGTAAGTTGCACTGACCTCAGACCGCAAGGCGCTGGGGTGAAACCACCCCAACTCCCACAGTGAGAGCTGGGGCAGTTTCACTCAGCACCTCATGGGCTGAGATCGGTGCAACTTATTTTTTCAACATCACGGTATATTGCCAGACTGCAATATTGAAAAGCTGATACTGCCCAGCCCAAATTGACAAAGCATCTGCTTTGCATGCAAAAAGTCTCATGTTCAATCCCTGGCATTTCCAGGTAGGTCTGGGAAGCTGTCCCTGTCTCAGACCATGGAGAGCTGCTGCCAGTCATCTAGCTACTAAGCTAGATGCACCAATGACCAGAGCTGGTGTAAGGAAGCTTCCTTTGTTGCTAAAGTGCTGCTTCATCCTGTTGCAAAAAGAAACAAAAGAGTGAACCAAAGAAGGCCTACTCTCTATCCTAGCACCAAGCAGATGGCTGCATATGAAGATAGACTTAGTATTTGATCTCGAGTCATTTCATCGTGCCAGAAGTCTGGTTGGGTAGGGTGGGAGGAGAAGCACTGCAGAGGTTTTGCAGAAGCAACTGGGAGTTATCACTACTGCCTTCACCAAGTCAGTGTGTGGTGAAACAGTTTCTGTTTTGCTGAGCCATCTGGTGTCAGCTGAAGAGTCAGTCAGGAGTTGCATAAATAACATCGTAGTCTCTTATATCCTTATATTTTGCATTTGGGCAGATGCCAGTGCACAGAGTGTTCTGTGTCATTCTAACATCACATGCATGTTAGAACACGGGAGAGCCTTGCATCAGACTGAAGGTGCGTCTAACATCTTGTTCTGTCCATCACCAGCTCCCACCAGCAAACAAGCTTCCTAGAGGGGGCTCTCACTGTTGTTACCTAGCGACTAATATTCAGAAGCATTCATCCTCATTGAGTTGCTGCTGAACAACAACCAGCATCCTTGGCTGTGCTGGCTAGGCCTGATGTGTGTTCCGTGCACCTGGTATACAGCCATCACCAGTAGCCATTATTTTCCAGAAAATTGTCTAATCCCCTTTTAATGCCATCTAAAATGGTGACCTTTGCCCCATCTGTGGATTGTGTAAGCAAAATACATAGTAGGAGTGGCAGCTGGGGAAAAAGGGCTTCTTCTGCTGCTGTGAAGTTTGACAAAGCAGTTGATCAGAACTGTGCATGGAATGCCCCATTCATCTTTCTCTCTCTCTCTCTTTCCTCTGTGTGTATGAGACAGAAAGAGATCTCATGGTGCCACATGAGATTTTATGAATGGCATTTAATATGCTGGCTTTTCCTGTTCCTTTAGTGACTTTCCTATTCTGTTGCTGGTGTCCGCTTTCTATTATGGCTCCAAATCTTTCATGGGCCTATATTTGTTCATTTATATATGGAGTTGACATTGCTGATTGGGCAGTGTGTTCAAAGCCATTGCTGGGAGTATGGCGTCATCAGCTGGTAATAAAAGCATGTCCCAGTTTGACCTTCTGCTGTAAAAAACAATTCAACACCACCCGCTGTCTTTTGTGGGTGGTGGCTCAAAGTAGTTTGTTAATACTGTAATCAGTTTGCTTTTTTAAAATACTTATAACCTTGATCACTGATTCATTTTAATAACTTCTGTTCTGCTTATTATAATATAATCTCTTAAGTGGTTCACACAAGTTACAAGCAAAAAATCTCAAGCAAAAAAATCAGTATATAGCATCAAAATACAATAAGAATCTAGCAAAACATTAAAGCAGAAATACTGAAATACTTGTGGCTTGTTCCAATAGTTTGATGAAAAGACATAATGACCCATGAGCCATGTTCAAACAAATGTTGGCATCTGTCTGTCTCAAGTGTGCCTCTTGGGGTGAAGTCAAACCACAGGGGAGTTGCAGCGCCTGCAGTGGCTGCAGAGATCAGTAATTTGTAATTGTTGCCTCTTGTGTTGTTTTTGCTGCATTAGCAGCGCCAAAGTGAACCTTCTGAAGCACAAGCCTGGGCAATGAGTTTGGAGGGCTTGGGCTGCCCAGACGACAAGACCTCAACTTGGTGTCGCTGATGTGGTCCAGAGGAAAGCAGAGCAATATGTTTGGAACCAGCTTGGCTGCAGGAGTTGCCAGAAGGAGGCGTACATGGCACCACCCAACTGTCTTAGGGTCTCCAATCTGGATTTGTGTAGAGTTTATTCCTTAGTCTTCCTTCTCCTAAATATGTCCCACAAGGCAATGGGTATACAGTGGTACCTCGGGTTAAGTACTTAATTCATTCTGGAGGTCCGTTCTTAACCTGAAGCACCACTTTAGCTAATGGGGCCTCCTGCTGCCACTGTGCCACCAGAGCACGATTTTCTGTTCTCATCCTGAAGCAAAGTTCTTAACCCGAGATACTATTTCTGGGTTAGTGGAGTCAGTAACCTGAAGCATATGTAACCTGAGGTACCACTGTATATTTTTCTCACAGTTTACTCCCGTAAGTTTTCTCCTGAATGAATATAGCTGCAAGGCAGTGGAGGTTTAGGAGGAGTTTTATTTCTGTACGGGCTACCTTCCCAGGTTGATAAGTCCCATCTGCCACTCACTTCCCTCTACAGCATGTGCAGAATCTACCACCTAAACCATGGGTAGGCAAACTTAAGGCCAGGGGGCCAGATCCGGCCCAATCACCTCAATCCGGTCCGGGAATCAGCGTGATTTTACATGAGTAGAATGTGTCCTTTTATTTAAAATGCATCTCTGGAATTCATTCATCCCCCCCCCAAAAAAATATAGTCCAGCCCCCCACAAGGTCTGAGGGACAGTGGACCGGTCCCCTGCTGAAAAAGTTTGCTGACCCCCTGTAGATCCATTATTTGTCTCATCCACTCAGTCTGCCAGAGCTTGTCTTTGCATGCAGGGGAAGTCCCTAACTCACCAAGGGTTTGAGAACCATCCCTCACCTGCTTTAGCTGCTTAGTCAAAGCCGTTTCCTGAGGTGTGGCCACTATAGGTGAGAGCTGAGTGCAGGGTGGGGACAAAAGGTGAGCAAATGATCCCAGAAGGAGCATGACCTGTCCTTCACCAGAGGTACTACACCTCTCCTAACCCCAATTCAAGCAATAAACGCTGGTTAATAAACTAACCCGCATTCAAGCAATAAACTAGTTAATCTTAACTATTGCCTGCTTCACAATCCATGGTTTGAATTTGGCTACTTTCAAACTGGTCATGGTGAAGGCCAACCATGCACTCCAACTTATGAAGCAGATTGGGGCAGCTGGTGTTGCTTGTGCAACACTTGGCACTTGCATTGCTTGTGTGTGCGAAGTCACTCACATGCTGAGCACCCTCAGCGGTGCATGTTGAGCATCCCAAGTGATGAGCGCTGAGCAGCCTGAGCACTGGCTTTTCCTCAAGGCAGCTGCTGCTGAAAGAGGCCCTGGCTCCTTCTGGCATTGCGCAGAACAAAGTGTGTGTGATGTCCTGTGTGCTGAGTGTCCCGAGCATTACATGTGCCATGCACAATGTCATGTGCACAATGCTCAGTGCGACAATGGGAAGAGCCTGGGCCTCTTTCCGCTGCTGCTGCTGCAGCAGCAGGAGAAGAAGCTGGCCATGGAAGCTGCATCTCAACGCTCGGCCTCCCCTCCCTGAAATATTATTCAGGGGCCCAAAGAGCTCAGAACCCACCCCCAAGGTGGCACCCCTAAGACCAACCAGTGTGTGTTGATGACAAGCTGTGATTAATGAAAAACAAGCCAAATGAGGCTTTCAAAGGAATGGAGAGACATTGCAAAGCTGGCTGGAGTTGTGTGGGATTTCACTTAGCTGCCATATAGCAAGTCAGACAATTGGTCCATCTGACTCAGTATTGCCTCTTGCTTATCTGGAGGGAGGATATAAAGTTCTGTGTGAATGTGTGTACAAACTACACTAAAGCACAAAGATAGAATTTACATTCATTGTTCCGTCCATTTTTCCTCTGGCCCTATCCACCACTGACATGTGGACCTCAGCTGGTTTGCCCAGAAGGGAATGTGGCTCTTAGGCTGAAAAGGGCTTCCCAGTATGTTGTGGGGATTTGTGTGCTGTTAAAGCACTGGGAGCCAGAGGAGAGGGAGCTAAAAATAACACTACTGATTTCATATGCAGCCGTTCACAGAGGACTTAAGAGTGCCCAGCAAGAGGCGACAGGAGGCCCTGAAAAAGATCCAGTAGAAAAAAAGGTGAGGATTTGCAGGCCAGGTCTCTTGAAGCTTAGATGTGTCTCCTGTTAAGGAAGCCATGGGTTTTTCTTCTAAGTTCAGCCTTCAGACAATAATAAGAAAAATCTGTAGAAGGGCACAAAGTCAGCACAGCTTATCCACATTACAGAACAGCAAAAAGCTTTGACACAGGCAGATAAACAAGTGCTGCAGAATTTTGCCGGATGCTTGTAGGTTTACAATGGTTGCTTCCAAGCAGGTTGTAAAGGAAAAACTGAAATGGTCAGAGGCATCTTGTTGACATAGATTAATTACAGATTAATTGCCACAATTAATTACAAGATAGCAGCTCTCCTTGCCATTTAAGGACTCACTCAGAGGAACCCTGCCCTTCCAACCCAAAGAGAGATTGAGAGCTGTAATCTGTATCTTCTATACCACTTTAGGCTACAAAGTGTGGGTGAGTGGGGAAGGGCCAGTGTGAGAAGAGGATGCAGGACTAAGTGGGCCTTTGGCCTGATCCTACAGGGCTTTTCTTGTGTTCCAGTTTGTGTTGTTCGCAGAAATATGAATTAGGTAGAATTGCCTTTAAATCTGACCTGAACTGAACCATTCCCCAATCTCTACCCAAGTGTCAAAATAAAGAAAGATAAAGAAGCAAGAACTACATAATGAAAGCTCCAGATGCACCTGTATGGGGGAAGGAATACCACAGTTTAGGGACTGCCACAAAGAATGCCTTTTCCCAGGCTGCCACCCCCTTAATGTCCGAGGGTGGTGGAACTATCAAGAGGGCCCCTTTGGAAGCCAAACCACAGGATTTGAGGAACACATGACTGCATTCCTTTGCAGTCACTAAGCTTGCTTGCTGGTCTGAGCTGAGAAAAATATTTTGGTCAGCATTCAGCAAGACGTTCCATATTTTTTACCTGCTTCCTCCCAATCTAAACAATCCTGCAATTCTATGGAAAACTTACAGCATCTTGATCTTTGACGCTCCTTCCTGGTTGGAAGAGGACCAGATGTTTATGACGGAGTTCTGCACAGCAGTAGAAGGAGGCAGCAATGTAAGCTCTCTCTCTCTCTCTCTCTCTCTCTCTCTCTCTCTCTCTCTCTCTCTCACACACACACACACACACACACACATTTTCCATAGGTTGTTGTCTTTGTTTTTTGCTGCAGCTCATGAAGATGCTGACTCATGCACAAGAGACCTAGATTATTTTAGTGATGAAGGAGAAGGGAGTGCACTTCCTACCCTAAGGGCCTTCTGAGGATGGAAAGCTAGTCCAACTTCTCATTCATAATTCCCAGCAAGTGGTTGAGTAATGGTTGGGTGGATGGTTACAGGAGAGGTGATCAAAAATTCCCAAGTTTTTCTTGTTTCTGTTTCTGTTGGGTGTATTGTGCAACATGCCACTGATGCAATCATAGCGGGCTAGGTACAAGCCACATAGAAAAGACAAGCGAAAATGAATTTAATAGTATAGAGCAGTGGTTCCGAAAGTGGAGGTAGGAGGTGGGATTCCCTAGGGCCAAGGAGGGTGTGTGCGTGCGTGTACACTGGAGGTGTAAATGACTACCAGGCTTTGAAAAGCTGGTAAGACTGGATGTAGTTCATCAGTTTGATTGAGTTAATTAAACTGGATGGTTTTAACTGAATTTTGAATGAACAAAAGCTTGCTGCTTTGAATGTCATTGCGATATTATCTTCCTTAGTGGCTTGTGCACACTGCTATTCTGAATAATGCTCTTTATAGGGTAGAGGGCACTGGGGATGAATCCATGGAACCAAAGGACCTTGAGAACCAAGGGTATGCAGCCCATATTCTTTCTTCATTTTTTGTACAAGTGGGGTCTTGTGTTTCTGGTTTGCAATGCATAACAAGCCTCACAAGTGAAAGAGTGCAGACTATGGATTGCACCGAGGGCTATGCAACAGATTTGGCTGATGCATGACCCAGATCAGCCATATTTGGGTGACTACGGTACAGCCATGGATCGCTACAGATTGGGTCGGATGGCATCCATGGCCATGAGACTATGGGATGTCAGACAGGGAGGATAGGCAGGCATTGGGTGGGAAACCCCCCACAATAACCCTACACTGACCATGGGCTGTGTCTTTCTGGGGAAAGGTAGGTGCCTGCCACCTGCCATTCCTTCCTGCCTGAGACCTGTTCTGAAGCAGCAGCACACAGGATCCATCAGTGGAGGCATCAATCCTGCGTGGTACAGGGTGCTCCTTTGCAAGAGGCCTTCATCCTGAGCAGGAGTTTGCAAAAGAACATCAAACAGTAAGTGGCTCCAGAGCCAATGACAGGCTGAGCTGGCTAATTCTGATTTTGTCCCCATCCTGAGTTCTGCAAGAGCAACACTGAGAATAATGAGGAGGGAGCTGATAGCTAAGGCCACCCCCTGGCTAGTAGTAAGGATGAAGGCAGGCAGGCAAACAGATGGTAGCTGTCTGATTGGGAACAGACAATAGTTGGTAGGGGAAAGTCCCATTCACTTCCATGGACTAGTCTCCAGTGGTACAGCCTATGTTTTAACTCCAGGGAAAACAAAGCAAAACCCTGAACAGCAGCCAGTGGAGTCTGGTCTAAAAGGAGAAATGGGTGCTGTTCCATCAGCCTCATTCTGTCCTTAGTCAGGTGCCACCTGCCTTCCTTCCTATTTACAAATAGTCCAGCTGATGGACAGTTAGCTTAGCCTGCTTCTCCTTATTCTCAGTGCTGCCATTATAGAGCTGTGAAAAGAATAGGATGAGATCAAATCTAGAATGAGTTAGCTCTGTCTGTCATTGGCTCAGGCTCCACCTAGTGCTGGCTTCTCAGCTTTCCTCCCTACCAATCTCAATGGGCACCAACCACTGCTGACAGCAGCCCTCTACATTGCAACATTTTGTTTCAGCCTCTCCTCCCCACTCACGGTACCTTAATGACTTGTACATGTTTGTGTATGTGTGTTTAGGTGCATGAATTGAGGGGGAAAAATCAACAAAGAGAAAACAGCAGAGAAGACAAAACATTGACAGGCTGAGTTTCTGAAAGTGCAGCAGAAAAAGAGGGCCCTGTAACTGGATTCTGACATAACTTGCCTTTTCCCATGGTTGGTAAATGCAGGACCTGTGTTGCATACATGCATGGGCCTCTTGCCAAGTCTCGTTCCACCCACTGTTGATGAGTATATAACATTGCTTCAGATAGTGACTCAATAAAGCTTCATGAAAGGAGGAGGATGTGAAGTAACAGGGGCAGAACTCTGCAACAGATCTTCTACTGAGAGCTCAGACAAGTAGGTTTCCATCTCAGGACCCATCTTGAGCTTGCTTGGCCTCCACTTGCAACCCTCGACCACCTCTCAGATCAGATATCACATGATTAGCTTGGTGTTTCCTAGGACAGAGCAACTTCCAGGTGGAAGATGTGGATGCAGAAAGCTAGATTTTCCATCTGATTCTGAAATTCTTGAGTGACACTGCTCTGCAATATGGCTTGTTGGAAAAAGCAAGTGGACATGTCTAAGGAAGACGAATTACCATTCTCCGTGTCTTACTGTCAGACCCAAGGGGAGGAACATTCAGACTACTGGAAGAAAGGTAATGTAGATGAATGCACTGTTGATTGCCAAAAATGAGGTGTAGAATAGTCAACACACACTGAACTAAACATGGGTTATATCCAGACTGTCAGTGTTTTGCAGGAGGGATTAAAACTCAAACAAGGAAATTTAGATATGTGCAATTGCAGCTGATTTAGGGGTTTGTTTTCCCAATGTAGCAAATCCACTTTAGGAAAAGAAACAGATATTTTGCGGTTAGGTAAGTGAAGGAGAAAAGAATGAAATAAATGAATGAATAATTGGAAGACGCTTAAACACTGCACAAGCAAATCAGGATGAATGAAGGGTGAATGCTCATTGTTGTATAACCACAAACCAAACAGAATGAGTTGGATATAATTTATCCTCTGTGCAAGCTTTGAGCAAGCAACAAAGGCAGATTTAGGAGAGTGCAACTGGTTTAGTTGCACTGGGTGCAGAGCATGGAAGCGCCATAGGGGGTGCTGCAACTATGATGTAGAATGGAAGGCCACTGAATTTTGGCAATGCACAGGGCACCACAGGAATTTGAGATCACAAGGTATGTCATTGCAAGCAAATCAAAATGAATACTCAATGAATAGCTTGTCTGGAGGAGCCCATAGAAACTATTCGAGAGAAAGAGTTTCCATCCATGAATTGCCTTGTGTTGATATTTAGGTATATTTTAATGCACTGTAGTGACTTTAATGGACTGGGCTTCACCAGGTTTCACATTTAAACAAATGCAATTTAAAATATAGTTACCAGATTTTTTTTCAAGGAATCCTGTACACTTTTTTGGGGGGGTGGGTTTCATGTTTTATTTTAGGAAAGGTTCTGGCGATGTCTGGTAACCCTAATTTAAAACAAAAGAATAATGTGGCAAAATTTATGGCAGCCATTGCACGATCAGTTCAATATGATACTTCAGTGATGTCTTTTGGAGGATCAGTAGGCTATTCCCCCTTCTCTGCTCCAGAAATTGTTGGACAACCTTTACCGTCTCTTTTCCTTCAAGGATGATGATAACTCCATGGTACAGCAGTGTGCAGATAATTGCATACAGATAATTGTCCCTGGTACCTCCAGCTATAAATGGAGTGTGTGCATTATGGTTGAGACAATACTTCTGCCTGAGAAATAGCCTTCCTAAACCTGAGATGCTCTAGATTTTTTGGACTGCATCTATCATTCCTAACCATGCTGGGTTGGGCTGATGGGAGTTGTTGTCCAAAACATCTGGAGGGTCCCACGTTGGGAAAGACTGCCATAGAATCAAAGAACCATAGAGATGGGTGGGATATTGGAGGCCATTAAATGAATCCCCACACTATACAGTGCGGGGTCTATGGCACAGGGTGTAACCACAGCACCTGCATGTATCATGTTTCCTTTGCACTGAAATGAATGGCTTGGAATAACGTACTAAGAATATATTCTATAATCTACATAATTAATTGCTTAACTTACTTGAGTTATGCAACTTCACTACAGCAGAACAGAGAGAAAAATAACATAGTTTTTGGAAAAAAACCAATTGCAGCAGAACTGATTGCTGCATGCGATGAATACAGAATGCCCTCTGGCTTATTCCTGATTCTGTTGGGACCACAGTTCCCTTCAGCCTAAGCCAGCATGGCTAATGATCAAGGATGATGGTGGTGGAAGTTGAACAACTTCTGGGAAGCTGTCCCATTAGCTGTCCAGTCAAAGAATCTGTGAAGCTGAATCTTTTCTTTGGAAGGGCTGAAAGCTCAGTGGCGAGGTCCCTGCTTTCCACACAGAACAATTTCCATCCTTAGCATTTCCAGTAGGGACGGGGGAGAAATTCGATTCAGTTCACACTTAAAGTCACACATACGTAAACCACAGTTTCCAAAATGATAAGTTAACTCAAACACAGCCAGCCCCCAAAATTTGCACTTTATGGAATTTCACAACACAGATCTCAAACTGAGTAATGCAGACAAAGAAAAACATCTCAGTCAGTTCTATTGCACGTAGCCAAAGGCTGCCGCAATGTACACAGAATTATTTGACAATTAAAAGAAAATATACTGAATTGATAAAAAAAGGACTTAAAACATTTACATTATTAAAACATTGCGTACTCTAAACAAAGCTATGAAAATACTCCAATGTACAAATAAAAACATTAAACAATAAAATTCATAAGCTAAAATCATCACATGGTCACTAATGTTAAAAACAATATCAATTATTACAGTGTGCAATTTATACTCAGAGTGTGGTGACAAAGATAGAGCATAGCCTGAGGTAGATAGATAGGATCAAATAAATTCATCACCTTTAAGTTAATGGCTACCTTGGCTATATAATTTGCTCTAATTTTCCTAGCAGCAGTTGCAAAAAGTGCTACCCGCCAGGTCACATACTTATCTGTGTCTGCAAGGAAATATAAAATCATGTCAAGGGGGTTCTGGCCAGGGGTAGTGAAAATAGCATGCAAGCATGCATTTATCAGGGGAAACGATTTGTATACTAGGAGAAGTATGTACAAAAATGCAAATGAACTTTCATGAGAATTATTATTATTATTATTTGCAAACTGATGTGGAAATTGGAGAACTGAGCTTTAGACAGGAAAAATGTGAAACAAACTGACAAGAGTTGCTCATCCCTATTCATGGCTAATCAGAGATTAAACTCCAAATCTCCCAGCCAGAGCAAGGTACAGTGGTACCTTGGGTTACATATGCTTCAGGTTACATACGCTTCAGGTTACAGACTCTGCTAACCCAGAAATATGACCTCGGGTTAAGAACTTTGCTTCAGGATAAGAACAGAAATTGTGCAGCGTCGGTGCAGCGGCAGCAGGAGGCCCCATTAGCTAAAGTGGTGCTTCAGGTTAAGAACAGTTTCAGGTTAAGAACGGACCTTCGGAACGAATTAAGTACTTAACCCGAGGTACCAGTGTACTTACGTGGACAAATATGTATCCTCAGAATCCTATATTCCTAATTTCTAAAGGATCTCTGGTTGTATTTCTGGGAAGGACTCATGGTTCTACTTAGAGGAGACCAGGAGATGTCCAGAATGGTACAGTACATAGCCAATGATCAGAGATCAGGGGAGATGTAGTGCAGAACATTTGGAGAACACCACATCCTTTCTGGGACCATTTCCACACAAAGCACATGCACTGCTATGAAGTGATAGCCACTCCACAATGCTTATACTCAGTCTTCTTTACTGTTGCCTTCCAGAACTTCACAATGGGCAAATGCTTATGGTTCTCACAGCTCACGAGTCCTGTTTTTCTACGTTTTTTGATATGAATCTTTGGGTAGAGAGATTGAAGACCATGGGAATTCAGGTGAGGGTTGCATATGTCTTGTTGAATCATGCAGAGATAAAAGCCACCAGATGCAATATAATTTGATTGTGCAAGGAAAAAAATCAGGATGAACCAGATCGCAAGGAGTAATTAGTACTTTTAGTACTTTTTGCTGCTATCCAAGCGCCGCCGCCTTTTTCGCCTTCGCCTTCTTCTTCTTCTTCTTCTTCTTCTTCTTCTTCTTCTTCTTCTTCTTCTTCTTCTTCTTCTTCTTCTTCAGGTGAGCTATTGGCCTGATCCACAAACGCTCTTCTTATGCTCTTAAGCTCTTATGCTTAGTAGGACTCTTGACTTACCTAGGACCCTCGTACCTACGGGACCACCTCTCCTGGCATGCCCAGCAGAGGACCTTACGGTCCACAAATAATAATACTTTGGAGGTCCTGGGCCTTAAGGAGGTTAGACTGGCCTCGACCAGGACCAGGGCCTTTTCAGCCCTGGCCCCAGCCTGGTGGAACATTCTGTAGCAAGAGACCAGGGCCTGCAAGACGGAGCTGTTCCATCAGGCCTTTTGTCCGGGCCCAGTCTGACCTCCTTTTTCCCATGAAACCCTGTATGTAAGTGGCCTCCTTGGCGCTTTCTATCGGCCCATATGGGACCAGCATGAGTGACCAGGCCTGGCAAACATTTACCGTGTTTTTCGCCCTATAGGACGCACTGGCCCATAGGACGCACCTAGTTTTGTTTTGTTTTATCCCCCCCCCCCCCGGCCGCGGGGAAGCCCGAGCTTTTAAAAACGCACCTACCGTAGTTTTTAGAGGAGAAAAGGATATCTGCCCAAAGCGCGGGGCGCTCTGCTTCAGCACGCCCCGCGCTCCGGACAGCAGGCTGCTATCCGCAGCCTAGGGAGCCCTGCGGGAACTCCCCTGGGCTCCCCAGGCTTGCAGATAGCTTCCTGAAGCCTGGAGAGCGAGAGGAGTCGGTGCGCACTGACCCCTCTCGCTCTCCAAGCTTCAGCGAAAGCCTGCATTCACCCCATAGAATGCACACACATTTCCCCTTCATTTTTGGAGGGGGAAAAGTGCGTCCTATAGGGCGAAAAATACGGTAATATTCCTACCCTCATGGCTGTGATTCGTGGGTTGCCACTTCATTTTATATTGATTTTACTGTGATTTTGAGCTGTGTTTTAATCAATTGTTTGATTTTGTGTTTTTAATGTATTATATATTTGGTGTTAGCTGCCCTGAGCCCGGCCTTGGCTGGGGACGGCAGTAGGCCCAAGACAGTCTGGCACATGAGGTGAACCACAAAGTACCTCTCCCCCTCCCACACACACCAGAGAAGAAGGGGGCAGTGGAGATTCTCATTAAGATCAAGGGAGGGATAAAGATCTACAATGGGAACAAAGCAGCGAGTCAAATCAACCTTACCAGACTGCTGAAGTGAGACTCAAAGGCTGTTGTTTGGGTGTGTGCCCTGAATCAAACCAGGCAAGTGCATAACCCAGGGGGCAACCCCTACCATTTCCTCACTAGAGGAGCAGGGAGACTAGCAATGCTTCCTATTTGCAGAGAAGCTGATGTGGAGGTAGCACTGTGAGGCAGGAGGCTGCTGAGGAAGCAGCAGATCTGGCTTCCAAGGAGTGTACCACAGCCACTGCTGCCACTGTAGCAGCGGCCAAGGAATTCCTTGGAGGCTGATTCTGTCGCCCCTGAGGATCTGCATCTAATGTGGTTGCTGCACTTTGCCTCATGGGTGGTCTGGCCTTTGGTGAGGAGGAAGAGGAAGCAGAATGGTAGAGGAAAGGAAAAAAAATTGGCAGAAGGGATCAGCTTGATCCACTTTGTGGGGTGAGCAGCCCTTCACACATTTCTTAGTCCCCATTGCTCTTCTTGGCCGCAGTCCAAAGCATGGCAGTGAATTTATGCTCACTTCATGCTGTTATGGGATCATGTCCATTGCATTCGGGCATACATCAAATGACCATGCTGCTGTTGCTTATGCAGGTGACAGCTGACCAGTGGAAAAAATTGATTCAGTGTGCAGTGCTAGAACCAGAGGTGAGAAAGCACCTTTTCTACAACTCCAGAGCATTTGCGATCTCAATTGCTGTGGTAAGCACCATACTGCTTCAGTGAGAGTTGGGGCATGTGGGTTTGCTAGGGTCTAAAATGACTATATATATATTGCAGGTATGGGGAACCAGAGGCCCATTGGTCAAATGTGGCCCTCTAGACCTCTCTTCTTGGCCCTCAGAATTCTGCTCAAGAATGTGCCCAGTAACTCCAATTATGCTTTTTGTTTGCATGGCTGGAGAAGGGGTGTGTGAGTGGGTGTAGCAATCAGACAACTGTATGAAGATAAAATTTGCATTCATTGTTCTGCCCTCTTTAAGCCTCTCTCCCCCACCCCACTTCTGGCACTTGGCTCCCAGAAGTTTGACCAGAAGCGAATGAGGCCCTTGGTTTGTAAAAAGTTGCTCACCTCTATTGTATTAGATAAATATTGTGTTCCTCCTTTCAGGTTTTCTACGTGACCCTCTGGATCAATCTTTTTTCCACCCTGCAGATATATTCTGTAGCACAACCCTGGGAAATCAGTATTTTGGCCACTGCAGTTGCCCTAGTGGCTGCCTTGATCGTCAGACTCACAATTCATCAACATCAAAGGAAGGTAAGACGAGTTGAGACATGTCTGCAGTTATGATTTCCATGATGACCAGCAGGTATTAGGGATTCATATTCAGATAATCACAAATTAAAAACAGAACCCAATGGAGCCTATTCAGTTCAACTTTCATTCACTGAAATAAATGCCATAAGCAATGCCTGAAAAGCAATAAGAAGTTGGCTCACATCTTGCAAAGCAATTGCTTTAGAGGGTGGCTGCACATTGCAACCCCATTTGTTAAACCCACCTCATCACAGTCCTAGCCGGAATTGTCAGCTCAACTCAGCTCAAATCTTCCCCCCCTGAAGAGTTATAGCTCAGCAACAGAGAACCAGGTTTTTCATGAAGAAGCTCCCCAGCATCACCAGGTGCATCTGGGAATACTCCCTGCCTGAAATCTTCAGAGAGCCACTGCCAGTCAACATGAACAATACTGAACCAGATGGACTGATGCCCAGAGGCAGTTATAAGGCTGTCTTATAACTGTGTCTGAACCATTGGTCCACCTGTTCCTATCTTTTAAGTGGGAGAGCTCTAACTCAGGGGTACAACATCTGCTTTGTATGCAGAAAGTCCCAGGTCCAATCCTTGGACAGAGCTGGAAGGGAACTTAGGCGAGCCAGTGCCACGCAGTGTAGATGATACAAATCTAGATGGACCATTGACTCAGAATAAGACAGCTTCCTACAAGGAGCCATAATTCAGTGGCAGAGCACCTGGCTGCATTCAGAAGGTCCCAGGTTTCACTCCAGTATCTCCAGGTAGGGATGGGAATGTCCCCTGCCTGAAACCCTGAAGAGCTGATGCCAGTCAGTGTATACAATTCTGTACTAGATGGACCAATGGCTTGATGCAGCAGAAGGCAGCTTTCTATGTTCCCCTTTAAAAATTGTGGGGAATGACTGTTAAACCAGCTTGTTAAACTGCCTATGCCCATGAGACTGTGGTATGGCTTTCCTCTTGCCTCCACTGGGCATCCCGTGGTTGAGACCTTTAATGCCCTTCCTTCTCCTTCTCATTTAACAGCTGAATGTAAGTACAGACATGAGACTAGCCGCTGCCAACGAAGCTTTCATGAAAAACAAATTCCTGGTGGGGTTCACAAATATGCCGGAGAAGCAATGTAGTGTTCCACAGGTATCCTTTTTCAGATTGAAATCAATGCCAAGTCAGGGAGAACTGAAGTTTCAGTTTTGTTACTTAAGAACTCACCCTATATTTACCTCTGAATATAATGATATAATAAAATAAGGGTGGGGACCTTTGGCTGATGAAGGACCTTGTTCTCTTCTGGGCAGCCTTCTGGGGACCACATGCTAGTGGTGGGCGAGACCAGGGGCAGCCGTAGGTAGAACAACAAATGTAAATGTTTGCCTTTGCAAAGTAGGCTAGTTTCTGCACCTTCTCACCCACTCCGCTTTATCCTCAATCCAGGCAAGTCAAAGGCATTATCGGAGTTCAAATATGCATTCCAGCCAGGTGAACACTTGGGGTTGCATCCAATGTAGTGCTAAGTTTTTTTGGGTTTGTTTTGTTTTGTTTTTGAGGATAATAATCAGGATTATTACTGAAGGCTTTTTTGTTAAAAAATAAAAATAAAGCAAAAGGATTACATGCCATTAAACATTTAAAAAAGAAATGATGAATCAGCTAACAAATTTCTCTTTCCACTATGGGTCAATACTGTTCAGATGGCACAGGGAAGGGAGAAGGGGGTGGAATCCTGATCAAGAGACAATGAAAAAACAACACCGTCCCCAAACAGAGAGTTGGGGGAGAGACACAGGATAAAGAATACACATGCCCTAGCGACTGCAGCAGGAAAGTGTTTATGGATGCTTGTGGTCTTTGTGAGAGAGCCTGGGAAACTAGAATAAGAAAAAACACACTAGTGAACCAAATTGGCTACCAAGTGGCCATTTTTGCTCTGCGTTTGAAAATATTTTTGCAGACCCATTAAAGATGTTCCCCGGAAGTTGCCCAGAGAAAAGCAGATTGTTAGAAGATGTCACACACAGGAAAGGAGTGGATCTTGGTTTTAAGATAACCCCAAAAGATCCTTGGGCGAAAGCAGCAATGGGAATTTAAATAACACCACTGTTGCTCAGTTCAATCATAAAACAAATCATAGCATAAAGGAAGACTTGCTGTAATCATGGTATCTTGAAGGGTTGGAGAAGATTAAAAGTCCTCTTTGGCCCCATCCCAAAGAAAACAGTGTTCCCATCTTAAAAGAAAAGAAAAGAAAAGTTTGCTATGTACTTCTGCAACTCTGGAGAGAGTCCAGAATTAGCAGGACCACCCCAACGAAATTGGGTTTAAACACACAGCCATTTATTCCTCCAGCCTGGATATGAGCACTCGTAAGTTGACACCCCAAGAATTGGGTTCAAGCCACAAAGGCAACAGAATCAGCTGGAAGAGAGGAACCCAGCCCTCCCACAAAATGCAAGAGAAAACGTTTGGTTATGCAGTCATCTCACTCTCTGCAAGCTCCTGAAGTCAGGAGGAGAAAAGGTTCTAGCAACTCGAAAGAAGACATGAGAGTTGGCTGTAAATATGGGGTGGGGTGAAAACAAAACTGTGGCTGAACACAGAAGCTTCACATCAAAGAAAAGGCCTATCCAAACAGTGACAACCCATTTATGGGCCAGAGGAATCAACAATCTGACTCACAGGCGGCCAAAAGGCCAGGCTGGGCTGAGAGCCATTTTAAAAAAAATAAAAATAAAAATGCAATGCTCATTTATGAAAGAGAAACCAAAACACCCCTAGAAATTAAGTAAGAGAGTGGTTTTAACAGGACGGTGGCCAGACCCCTGTGGCAGCTTCTGCCTGACAGAACTGGATCCTGCAGTCCAAAGGAAGGGGGTCTCATGGGGTTCTTCAACATCTTGCTATCAGCAGCAAACTTCTTGGCTCAAACAATGGCAGGAGCCCCACCGATTCCCATGAACAACTCTTGCATTTCTCAGAAAGGCAGAGGAAGAAGTTCCCCATCGCATGTGCCTGATGACGGCATGAAGCTCAGGCTGACTTCGACACCACACTCTTTGATTCGGAGTTTCCTGGTACAGAAAAGCTTGTACTGAGCGGGAAGGAATGCAGCAAACCAGAGTGGAGTGTGGTTTCCCACTGAAAAGTCTACTTTGGCTATGAAGGGGGAAGGAGGTGCGAATGATCCTGCACATCACAAGTCCCCCACCACAAATGGGTGGCTGTGAGAAACCAAGGTCCACAACAGACAGAATGTTTCAAAATTAACTGGTTTGTGTCCGGTCACCAAGATGAAGTAGCCTTTTGCAGAAAGGCCGGGAGAGGCTGGGTGGGAAATCGTTATTGGAGAATCCCAGAGGGAGTTAAAGACACAGCAGTACATTTGTACCACTGGCAAAATGTTTTGTACCAGCTGAACATTGTTGTGCAAGAGAATGTACCTGTGTTGCCCAATAAAGGTAAAGGTAAAGGGACCCCTGACTGTTAGGTCCACTCGTGGACGAGTCTGAGGTTGCGGCGCTCAACTCACTTTACTGGCCAAGGGAGCCAGCGTACAGCTTCCGGATCATGTAGCCAGCATGACTAAGTGAATCGGAGCAGCACACGGAAATGCCTTTTATCTTCCCGCCAGAGTGTTACCTATTTATCTACTTGCACTTTGATGTGCTTTCAAACTACTAGGTTGGCAGGAGCAGGGACCAAGCAACTGGAGCTCACCCCGTCACGGGGATTCAAACCGCCGACCTTCTGATTGGCAAGCCCTCGGCTCTGTGGTTTAATCCACAGCGCCACCCACGTCCAATAGATTGCCCAATAGATGGCACAATTTATTGCACATTGTTTTCCCACTATTCTAACTGTCATGTTGGATCCCTCTGTTGCACAACGTTGCAATCTCTCCCAACTGTTGGCACAGGAGCTCTTGTGCTAGTAGACAGAGAACATTGGATACAGCCCTCATGGTGCAAAGCAGGGCCAATGAGGTGTGGTCTGGAAAAAGTTCAAAAGGAAAGATAGAGAGGCCTGGAGAGTCACAGTCAGCCTGGGGCCTGAGGCTTCTCTCCAGCTATAGCTTAACATCATACATTCTTTACTTGCCATGATATATCCAGTACCACAATTTGTCCATAGGTGGTGGTATTGCTACAGATTACTACATAAGAGTAAAACAATTAAAACAATCTGAGCTCCTTCTTACAAATGGGTGTGAATAAGTAGGCAACATCAATCCTTTTCTCCAGTAAGCAATATAGAGAGTTGCAAAGAATTTCATCATTTGCCATAATTTGTGCATGGCTGGTGGGATCATCAGATATAGGGCTGTTTTCCTTGACTTCCCCCATCAGCTCTGGTTTGTTCATTTTGACGTGGGGCCATGCCTTCAATTCTTAGCAGACTCTCTGGCAGAAATGAAGAGAAATGAGAAGGTGAGTGATGATTGGAGGGTTTTTGTTTTGTTTTAAGGCAGAAGGGTTCCAAGGAAGCCATGCTGCCGAAACTGTTAGTGGCATTGCTGACAACAAACCAAACATTGCTGAAAACAAACAAAACAAATAAATTAATTTGAGCTCCATCTTCCAAATGGGTGTGAATAAGCAAACAGCCATCATCCTCTTTCTCAAGTCAACCATACAGAGAATTGCCTGCAATTATATCAGGCACAGAAATATTCTTCAGAATTACCAGAATCCAGCTGATGGATGTTGTCATGCTTTAAAAAGCCACCACCACCAAAGTAAGACACTGACTCATTGCTCTTAAAACTAGGTTGTGGGTTATAACAAATTAAATATACAGAATTCAATCAATGGAGTCTGTTTAGTCATTTAACTATTCCATTTGGGACAAGTGTCTATCATTTTCATTAAAGATGTCATTCTAAAGTTAGTTAGCTAGTTAGTTTTTCAAAAAAGAAATTCAGTATTTTTGCAGAGTTTTTGAAATAACATCACTGCTGGATCACACTGAAGAGTCTTGTTTAGTAAGACTGTGTCCAACTCCCCAGGATCTGGGGACCCAATCCAGACAGATGTGGAGATCGCTTAGCCTGGATCTGGACCTGAGTCAATTCAGGGAACAAGGCTGAAACCCAATTAAACATAAAGGCACAAGGGGGCGGAAGAAGGAGATGTTGCATCTCCTTCGCCTCTTCATGACTGAGAGCAGGATGGTACAATTGACTGACACTATCTATTGCTAGGCTCCTTGCTTTCTCACAGGAGCAGGCACACCAACTCCAGATGTCATCAGCCCCCTCAATATTCCTTAACAGGGGATGCAGCCCCCAAATATTGAGTGGGTGGAGGAGGTCTAGCCGAGCAAAGCACAGCATCAATGGAAGGCTGTACCAGCCTGCGCAGTGCCAGGAGACACTGCAGGGACCAGGGCAGCCTGGTGTGAGGTTGCACCAGCCTGCTCAGCATCTCCTGAGACTGTGGGGACCAGCGTGACCTAGCAGAAGGCTGCACTAGCCTGCATAGTGTCGGGAGATGCTGTGGGGACAGGTGCGGCCTGGTGAGAGGTTGCACTAGCCTGCGCAGCATCTTTTGATGCAAGCAAGGACCAGCACAGATTGTAGTAGGCTGCTCCTGCCTGGCATCTCTTGACACCACACAGGCCGATGCAGCCTTCCTCTAGGCTGCAACGGTCTGGCCTGCACAGCATAGGGGGCGTGTGCAACATGTGCCAACCCACCCAATGTTGGGGGCAACATGGTGCCTCTGCCTGGTAGACACCAGGAACCACCAGCACACACACACAATATCCATCTCCATTTTCTAAGTTCTGGTTCCCTGTGTAGCCAAAGCAGTCCTAGCACCAAATCACCATAGGAATATTCTTCCATTAATTTGCATCCTGCTCTGGGTCACCCCATATTGCTTTTTCTTTAATTCATTTATGTCCAAATAATTTCCTGACAGATTGTGCTCAAGATCAGTTCAGCTGTCCCCAATGATGATCCCCAAGTAATTTCTTTATAAAGTAATCTCACAGCAGTTTATTTTCCCAAGTTAACATCCTACCCAGTCACCTAGATCACCATCCTCCTCCCATTCAATCCCCCCAAATTCATTACTCACTTGGAACCACTAGTGGCACTTCAACAAAGATTCAAGGTTGTATCCAATGTTAGTCCTGCACAGGGTAGACCCATTCATAGGTGCCGAGTTCTGCCCAACATTTGGGGGGGGGGGGTTGTTGCATGTGTGTGATGTCACATGTGATGTCACACACGT
This sequence comes from Podarcis melisellensis, assembly GCF_964234715.1. Taxonomy (NCBI): domain Eukaryota; kingdom Metazoa; phylum Chordata; class Lepidosauria; order Squamata; family Lacertidae; genus Podarcis; species Podarcis melisellensis. The sequence continues at coordinate 8,362,275 of NC_138547.1, read as the reverse complement.
CAGGAGGAGGCCTGATGTCCTCTGCAGCTGCGGAGAGGCCCAACAAGGCCCAGCTCCTCAAGTTAAGGGGAGGCTGCCATGTCCCCACATACTTTGGGGTGAGGGCTGAGCTGTCCTCAGCCCCATAGAGTTGGTGCCTATGGACCCATTGAAATTGTTAGACATGACTTAGTTCTCTTAATTTTTATGTGTCTACTCTGAGTAGAACTTAGAGACAACCCTCAGAACCCATGCTGTCAACAACACTCATATTCATTTGTGTGATTATGGCCATATTCACGCCATCCATTTAAAGCACTGTGATACCACCTTAAGCGGTCATAGCTTCCCTAAAGACTTATGGGAGCTGTAGTTTGCTAAGGGTACTGAGAGTTGTTAATTTATCCCTTCCAGAGCTACAATTCTCAGAATGGTTTAACAATCAATCCCGCCTCACAGGTAACTCCTGAATATTGTAGCTTTGTGAAACACCCTTAACAAATTAGAGCTCCAATAATCCTTTATTGGAAGCCTCAACTGTTGAAAGTGGTAGCATAGTGCTTTATGGATGGTACGAATGTGGCCTATGTTGCTACTGAATTGTATCCAACAAATTCCTAGCGAAAGCAGAATGGTTTCTGCTCACAAAACAGAACTTCTGTTCCCTCTCCTGTCTCTGCATGCCCTCAGTGCCACCTGGACCTTCAGAGCAATTTTGTGTGTCAGGACTCACATGGAGAGAGGAGACAGGAGAGGAAGGGGAAATTCCATTGTGAGAATGGAAGATAAAACCATAGAACTGTAGAGTTGGAAGGGACCCAAAGGGATTCAGCTGATCATTGTTGCTGTTAGCTGATTGCTGCAGAATGTGCTTTTCTGGGTGATGCAGAATAATATCGCTGTCCTGCAAATCTGCTCCTCCCGGCTCCTTTTCAGTCTGCTCTGAAGCACAACCTGAAAGAACTCTGCATTGTAATAGAGACTCCCATCGTTCCAAGTCAGGAAAAAGGCCTGGGAATTTCTTCAGAAGATTCTGAACTGCTGCCCGAGAAAAAGGACAGCAACCAAAGTGCCTTGGCATACCGAGAGTTCCTCCAGCTTGTCCCAGATGGAGCCCCTGAGGTAAGAATTCATTGAAGGAGTCCGTAAAAAGGTTTGGTGTTGGTGGAGAACTGAGGTGGATCTTCACCAGCCTCTGTACTCAGCCAGCCCATACCTGCCTGATTTCTTACTTACAAACTGTCCAGAAGGTGGCACTGCCTGTTAGTTTTTTTCTCCTCCTTAGTCTCAAGGTTGACCTTCTAGACCTCAGCAGAGGAGGAGGCAAAACTAGAACTAGTGCCTCTATCAGTCATTGGTTCCAGCACCACCCTACTTTCGTATTCTATACCTTTTGTCCTACCAGTCCCAAGGGGGCACCAGGCACTACTGCTCACTTACAAATGTTTAAGAAATATTTAAAATAAAATGTAGTGCCAATGATATATGATTGTGCCTTTTAAATAATGTGGATAAGCAAGGGACATTCAAGGAATATTTGAATTCTTAAAGGAATTTTTAAATATATATATTTTTTAAGTCAGGAACTTTTCAAGAAACTTTTAGGACACACCTTTTGGTTATTTTAAGTTGCTTTAGACTTTGTCTTTCAAAGTTGTAACCCACCCTTGGACCTCACAGTGAAGGGCAGGTAATAAAAACAGTAACAACTAGGTTACTGTATATATTAACACCAGCAAGGGTAATGCACATGAAAGTTTGGAAAGGTAGATGTAAACCTAATAGGAATTAGTGATGGAAATGTTTAAGTTGACAATAATGTTAAATGAAATGGGATTAAAAAGCTGTTGGAGGCTAGTTGTGCAATATAGAAGCAAATTGCTCAGAATATCTGGGTTTGGAGAAGGGAAAGGGCCACAGGTGAGTGGTAGAGCACCTGCTTTGTGCATGGAAGGTCTCAGGTTCAACCCCCAGCACTGGGAAAGACTCCAGCCTGAAATTTTGGGGAGAGGTGGTTTATTATGACATAAGCCAGGGTTGAGGATAGGCCAATTATGGCCTGTGAGGCCATTATTTCAGAAACTATGCCCACTGATGCCATTCCAATGGTGGGAGGGGTTTGATTCTGAATTGGCTGCATGCATCAGTTACTCTATTGGGAACTGGTACACATAGCCGAAGCAGCAGGGTTTAATCTCCGCTCACCAGCTGATGAGTAGGAACTAAATCCTGCCCCATTGGGCTGTTCATGCCTCTTCCCCTACTGGAAACAGCCATGTGCAGTCAAAGCTCAATGTTGGGCTGTTTGAAAGCCCTTTTGCAAAGAATCCTGTGCTGTTGCAAAAGAGCTCTCAAACAATTCCACACTGAGACCCCATAGTCAGGGCTTCAGAGTTCAGTATAACCTGGTACCATATTGACGTCAGATGACTGACATGTAGATGGTCTCTGGGTTGGGGATATAAGGATTTGGCTTGCTGGTCAGAAAATGTTCTCCACTTCTAGCACAAACTTTCAGGGACAGCACATGAAGTGCTATTTGAGCTACAGATTGGTGTAGGCATCACTGGGCTAGATGGACCACTGGTCTGATTTGGTATAACAGCTGCTTCCTATGTTCTTACATCATCAATAAATGTTGATGCTTGACTGATTTTAGGTGATGGCCCATCAGCTACTGGCAATCTTCAGTGGCTGTTACATCAGACTTCTGGTCAGTGGTCAGCTCACAGAGGTTGCTGCAAGACGACATGTATCACTCAACCACACCCCATGCCTGTGCCAATTCATCGAGACTACAGTGCTGGCAAAGAGATCCTCTTGGTTCAAGCTGAGGTGACCAGTGGTGGATAAAGTGGCCCTTTGCATTAGGCACAGTATTAACCAGAATGGAGACCTAGAACTTGCAAACTGGGGGAATCATTTCACATGGTTGTCTGAATTGGCCACAGTGACACTCACCTTAGTTACGCACTATTTGCATTGCTGTAACATGCTCTACATAGGATTGCCTTTGAAAAGTGCTCAGAAACTTCAACTGGCTTAAAGAGCTGCCAGATTGCTGTCCCGGGCTGGTTATATGACCTAAATGGCTTAGGTCCAAGCTATCTGAAACACCACATTCCCTCATAAGAACCTGCCCAGGTTTCGAGAGCTTCAAGGGAGATCTTTCTCTTGGTCCCACCATCCTGACAAGCTTTCTTGGTGGGGATGCAGGAGAAGACCTTCTTGGTAGCTGCTGCCAGACTCTGAAACTCCCTCTCCAGAGAAGCCAGGCTGGCTCCCTCCTTGTGGTGTTTTCTACTGACAGGTAAAGTCTTGTTGCAATAGGCTTTGGGGAGCTGAATGCTTTTAATGAAAGGACTGGTGCTGTGCTGTTTTTCATTCTAGCTATTTTTTATTGTAAAGGTAAAGGGACCCCTGACCGTTAGGTCCAGTTGCAGACGACTCTGGGGTTGCGTGCTTATCTTGCTCTGTAGGCCAAGGGAGCCAGCGTTTGTCCGCAGACAGCTTCCGGGTCATGTGGCCAGCATTACTAAGCCGCTTCTGGCGAACCAGAGCAGCACATGGAAACGCCGTTTATCTTCCCACCGGAGCGGTACCTATTTATCTACTTGCACTGGCGTGCTTTTGAACTGCTAGGTTGGCAGGAGCTGGGACCGAACAACGGGAGCTCACCCCGTCGTAGGGATTTGAACCGCTGATCAGCAAGCCCTAGGCTCTGTGGTTTAGATCATATAGTTTTAATTATATTTTATTTTATAAAATGTAATTTGAATGATTAGTTTTTCTGTGATTTTAGCTGTGTTTATTTTTTATCAGTAAGCCTCCTTGAGGATTTGCCAGGCAAAGAGGTGGGGTACAAATATAAAAGTAGCCACCACCATTGTTCTCCATATGCAACAAGTGTCCAGCAGTAATTTTCTGGATGCATTTTTGTCATCTCCTTTAAGGAGCTACTGTGAAATGAAATGAGATCAATGGCCTGCCTAGCACAGTACTGGCAAAATTTCTCCAACCTCCTGTGCAGACATCCAGCAAGCCATGCCAATAAGAGATGATCACAAATCCCTTGTGCGATTTTGCAATATTTTGCTTTCCATGGCTCCTGTGGGGTAACAATAGTGGAAGACATTCCATTGCGAAGAAGCATCTTGTCTTTCATGTTGCTGCAGCAAGCCAGGCAGGAAATGAATGATGTGTGCAAATGCAAAAGAGCAAACTGCTGCAGGCTGGCTTAGGGTGGCCAATGAGAGATCCCCCCCCACACACATAGCGGCATAGCTTCCGAGAGAGGCAAAAGCAGGATAAAGGGACAATAATATTTTTACCCTCCCTCCTTTGCTCTTTCTGTGTGAGATAGTTGCTTGGGATCCCCACCTACCCGCAACACTCACCTAACGGTTTCCTCTCCTTGGAGACAGGGGTGAAATCTACTGTTGGTGATTTTTATGACTGGCTAAGCAGAGAAGATACAGTGGTACCTCAGGTTACAGATGCTTCAGGTTACAGACTCCACAAACCCAGGTTAGGAACTTTGCTTCAGAATGAGAACAGAAATTGCGCCGTGGCGGCACGGCAGCAGCGGGAGGCCCCATTAGCTAAAGTGGTACCTCAGGTTAAGAACAGTTTCAGGTTAAGAACGGACATCCGGAATGAATTAAGTTCTTAACCCGAGGTACCACTGAATACAGAAGTCTCTCAGTCATTGGAAATGCAGTGATGTTATTGTGTGCAACAGAAAGAAGACTGCACCATAGCCTGGGAAGGTTTTTTGGGTTCAGAACCTTGGCAGGGCTATGCCCTACTTTGCCCATAAAAGTAGCCTCCCTGATTTCAGCATTATTTCACTTTCCTGGGCCCCTTTTGACAATATAGGGCAATATATATTTTCCATGGAGGCCCAAGTTACAGCAACAGCCAAGGCGACATTTTTCCACCTTCGCCGCATCAAGCAGTTGGTCCCTTACCTTTCCCACCCCGACCTGGCCACAGTGATCCATGCGACGGTCATCTCCAGGCTTGACTACTGTAATTCGCTCTATGCGGGGCTGCCCTTGAAGCTGTCCCAGAAACTCCAGCGGGTGCAGAATGCTGCAGCGAGGCTCCTCACGGGGTCTCTGCCATGGGAGCATATTCACCCAGTGCTTTTCAAGCTGCACTGGCTCCCGGTGGAGTACAGGGTCAGATTTAAGGTGCTGATTTTGACCTTTAAAGCCCTTCACGGCCTAGGACCCTCGTACCTACGGGACCACCTCTCCTGGTATGCCCCACGGAGAGCCTTAAGGTCCATAAATAGCAACACCCTAGTGGTCCCAGGCCCTAAGGAAGTTAGATTGGCTTCAACCAGAGCCAGGGCCTCTTCAACTCTGGCTCCGGCCTGGTGGGACGCTCTGCCTCATGAGACCAGGGCCCTGCAGGATCAGATGTCTTTCCGCAGGGCCTGTAAGACAGAGTTGTTCCGCCTGGCCTTTGGCTTGGAGCCAATTTGATTCCCTCCCTCTTTTTTCTTCTTCTTTCTTTTCCTTCTCCTCCTGCGATGAGGTTACATTTTAATATTTTAATGTTCCATTATTTTAATGTTGTATTTTATTTTTGTTTTTAAGTTGTAATCATTCATCTTGTTTTTATTATTGCTTGTAAGCCGCTCTGAGCCCGGCCTTGGCTGGGGAGGGCAGGGTATAAAATAATAATAATAATAATAATAATAATAATAATAATAATAATAATATATTTCCCATGGGGCATTCCATTGCATTTTGGTTTTTTCACTTGCAAAGACCCTGATTCTTGAGATTCTTCAAGCAGAAATATCAGGGGGTCAATGAACCCATGACTGTCGTTCCTGGAAGCATGAGCTCTTATCCATGAGCTACCGGTATATCATAAACACTTCCCACACACAGAGTTGAAAGTGTGGGCTGAAGTGGACTTTATAGGTTTTCCAGACCACCCTGCGATATTTGCTGTAATAGTCATGCTGTACACTTGTCATGCAAAGTAATGCAGGCTATTTCACTGTACTGTAATTGTGCTTTTGCAATGCAACTCATAATTTTCGATGGGGAAAATAAAAAACCATCAAAGACTAATAACAATATAACATTAGCTTTTAATTAGTACAATTTCCTTTTCATTTCACTTCCAATTAAATCATTTTATAATTTCATAACTATCTATGGGCATCACAGGCAGAGGGTTTTCGGACACATTCATCTCCACTGAAAGAGGAGTTTGTGAATCTGTCTTCATTATGGTCTGTGATGATGCAAGAGGGTGTGGACTTGCTGACATCATAGTTGCTTGAGGGGAAGCAGTGCAGGATCTTGTCCAAGGGAAGACGCTCCTTGTAGGCTTTTAGCGTCATCTTCTAACAGGCTGACTTTGGACGGGAAGGGTACATGTTGCTGGTGGCTCTGCTCTTCCAGATGAGGCGTGTCATGTAGTTACTTGTACAAAGGGAGGGAGAATTAGAAGCAATTAGTAGCCAGTTTTAGCTGAATTTGGGATTCGGCTGAATTCCATGGGTCAGCTGCCTTGGAAGCCCCCCCCACTTTGTTCAATTATTATGAACTATGGAGGGGGGGGGGGACATTCTCCCTATCCACTTTCTCCACATAATCTCATACACTTCTAACACTCTCCTCCTCTTTTCACCTTTTTTTCTAAATGGAAAAATACAAAAAACATCACTGGGAGAGCCTCCAGCTTGGGAGCCAAATGCAGACCTCCAGGCCTCTCTAGCTGGCCCTTGCAATTCTTCTCAGGCAGTAGCCCCTCCCCCAGTCCCCCCCCTCCTCACCTGCTTTGAACTGTCCCTGGGGATTTTTCACTGGCTGGGATACAGTCACTGAACTGTGATATCACCTCTTGCTCTCCTGGAGCAACAGTTGTCCAGAAGGTAATGTGGCCCTCAGCCTGAAATTGATTACCCACCTTTGCTCTAGCCCTTTGTTTTCTTGGGTGGGTGGGGGAGGTGGTTTTCCCCTTTATGCACCTTTTCCACCTCTGCTACACATCTTTTCTAAGAGTCCCTTTGGAGAATGGCTATTTTTGTCATGCTTCCCAAAAGCATCTGATCGGCTTCTGCTTTGGAATCATGCTGCTGGACCAGAAGGGCCTTTGGTCTGGTCCAGTAGGGTTCTTCTTAACCATATGCCCACAGCTGCAGGGATTGGAAACTTATGGCCCTCCAGACGTTAAGATTCCAACCTCCACCAGCTCCTGCCAATGACCAAGGCTTATGAACAACACCTGGTTCCCCATCTCTGCCACAGAGAGTCTCCAGTTCCTCCTTACCTGGTTTCTCATTTGGCTCCTGCTGTTGCTCCTCTTTGCTTCGACAGCAGCAGCAGCATTCCCTAATTTTAGCTGCTACATAGCCGCAGGCTGTAGACCATGGAAATAAAAGGAAAGTCAGATGGAAATCTCTGCATGCAGTCCACATAACTCAGCTTTCAATTTTTGAAAATGGGGGTTTGCAACAAGAGAAGAGTTGGGTGCAAAGAAAATGTAGAGAAGGGTCTGTTGCAGTGCTGGGATAATAACATATGCCCTCTAGTTTATCTTCTGCTTTGCAAAGTGCTCCTTGTGAACTATTTGTATGACATGATCGAGCGACTGTATTGATTACTGTGAATGGACCCATTCATAATGATTAAGATGTGACATAGCTTAACTCATGAGAATAAAATAAGCTTGACAACTCAATGGCTGGAATGCTTTCTGTAGTCTTTGTCACACCCATCAAAGTTTGGAGAAAGTGCTCAGCAAAATTTTTGATTTAAGCAGAGGGAGTCTGACAGCTGGAGGGTTTGTTTTGTTTAAGACAGAATTAAATAAAAGTGGAAGCGGGGCTGCTACTGTTGCTTCTTGAAAAGAAGATGCAGGATTGACAGTTGTGCTATTTGCTTTAGAACTCTGATTGCTTTTAATATCTTCAGCACGTTTATTTGTAGAGAACAAAATGCAACAACAAAATATGTACAAGAGGAAAAAATCACTATAAATTTCTTGCATATCAGTTCAACTTGAGGAAACAGTCTCTGTAAACTGATGCACTCTGTATAGGACTTCCTACTGCCAAAAAAAACAAAACAAAAAAAACTTGTATGACTCAGTCTTTCCACATCTCTTGTTTTTATTAGCAATATGTTCCTGGTCAGCCACATCTAGATAGTTTACAAAGCCAGACTTCCGGTGCTAATCACCATGGTGAACAGCGGGTCCCAAGATAGCGGACACTGGCCATGCAGCCAATTAAGGATAATGTGAGAGTAATTGTCCTTGCAAGCCGGGGGTTGGGGTGGAGCTTTCACTCGCAGTTCATCTGATACCTGCTTCTCACTCCAATGGAATGTGGGGGGCAGGGACACTGAGTGTATAGCACTGCATGTATCGGAAACTCTGCAAATGCAGCCACCATGAGCGGAAGTCCTTCTGTTTTTTAAGATGTATCAGAATTTGGACTTAAGAAGCAAGCATGTTCTGAATGAAGGAGACAAGATAACCTGCTAAATGAACCAGCCACTGAGTGCAAAGGTCTCGATCTGGAGAAGATTTTCATCGTTATTGGATTAGTATGTTGGTAGAGAGGAGCCTTTGTTCTCTCTTTATATATTCACTATGCCGTTTTATGTTTTGGCAACTCTTCACCAAAGAAAAATTAGCTACTAATGAAATGTCATTAATAATGGATTGCAAATATTAATGGAATGCAAGAGGGAATTAACAAGAACTTTATAATGCTTATGGATTAATTCAAAGAACAGAAGTATGTGGAAACATTGGGATGTTTGGTGACAATAGTCCCTAAGGAGGACTCTAACTTTAATTTATTATGGTGCTGGCGAGATATCAGCTTGTGATCGGGCGGGAAAGAAATCAAAGAAAATGCTGGAAGTCTGCCTGGAGTAATGGGCAGACACCAGACCTCTTTTGGTTTTGAGAAAAGCAAGATGGCGAGAGGCCTTTATGCAGCAAAAATGAGTCCTTGGAGTGGGGGGGGGATGCCGAAAATGATTGAGTACAACAAGAAAGGAAGGCCGAACATTTTTTAAAAAGCATCCCACACAGAAAGTTACAAGACTTAAACTCCTCTTGCAAAATAAAGGCAATGGAATAAATACAAACGAAAGTCATCACATCAGTGTTTGTTAAAACAAAGGATCAACATTGGAATTGTATTGTTTGGATTAAATAAGAGGATTGGAGTAGGCACAAGGAATAACAGCATCTGCCAAAAATCAGAACATGGGAAGTCATCCAAAATGTTTAATTTGGAATCGGATAATTGGCTCTTTTAATTGTATTATGATTTGGTATTGTATTAATGTGGTTTATATTGGATTCTTATTAATGAAAAATTAATAAAAAATTAGATAGTTTACAAGGCCACACCTAAATAACAGTTGTGGTTGTGATGATGGGATGCTCCATCATTCCATTTCCTTATGGTTCAGTGAGTTCACTCTGCTCAGCATTCCAGGCTTGCTGAAATCATTTTTAACAGTGGTTGGTGGGGCTGCAGAGACAAGGCAGCACTATTCGCCTGGCTGCCCAACAGCAAGCGTCACTTCCAGTAACTGAGAGGTAGAGGGAGTGAGGTGTGGGGGGCTCAGCAACATGCAAGCATGACGGTGCCCCCAGTTCAATGCTCTTGACTCTCATCCCACTAGGTAAACAGCAGCAACACCTGGCACTGGAAAGTCAGGCACCTTGATTGTGCCACCTGCTCCTACCTTTAATCAAATAATAATTCCAGAATTGGAGCATGTGCATTCTGCAGCAATTTTCACTTCACATGCTCTACACATAAATGCTGCAAATGAGCAAAGACATGGCTGCAGGTACAAAGTACTATGAGGAATTGTTGAAAGAGTTGAGTAGGTTTATCATGGAGAAGAGACAGTTAAGAGGAGACATGGGGAGAGCTGTCTTCAAATATCTAAAGGACTGTCGGTCACACAGAAGGTGGAGCAGGCTGGGGTCACATCCGCACCATACACTTAAAGTGCTCTTAGAACACTTCAATAGGCATGGTTTTCCACAAAGAATCCTGGTAACTGTGGTTTGTTAAGGGTCTCCTAACAATGCCCAGAATGTTTAACAAACTATAGTCTCCAGAATTATTTGTGTGGGGGGAGTCATGGCTATTAATGTAGTATAGGAGTATATGAGAGGAATGTATGCATTAGGCAAAACTGCGTATAAGCATGTGTGTATTCACACCCCAAATGGTGGTTTTTTAATGCTCAAATGGTGATGAATTTGCATGTGGATTTAAATAATGGAATCATTGAGGTGGAAGGCACCACAAGGGCCATCTAGTCTAACCCACTGCAATGCAGGAATCTTATGCCCAATATAGGGCTTGAACCCGTGGCCCTGAGATTAAGAGTATCATGTGTTACCAGCTGAGCTATGCCAGTGGCAAACTGATGTGGAAATGTAGAGAACTGAACTTGGAAAAAATGAGGAACTGAGAGAAATGGAAAATAACAGATTTCCCCATCGCTATTGACAGGACACATGCCTTGCTTACAACAGATGCCCACTTCTATCCCTGCCATCTCCAGCTAAAACATAGATGAGGTAGCAAATAAAAGGAAAGACCTCTCTCTGCCTGAGATCTGGGAAAACCATTGTCAGTAGTGGTAGATAATTGGTTTTCAGCTGGATTTCCAAGATTCACCACCAGGTTATGGCCTGATCTAAGGGTCTCTCAGCAGCACCACAACCACCACTCAAATGCATGGTGAAGAAAAAGAAAAAGGAGAAGGAAAAAGCTCTATCAATCAATATTAGATTTTAAACCATTTTATTAATAAGTGTGGTAATGGGCCTAAGAAATATTTAGGCACAGTTTTTTACAGAGGCATTTGGCAGGATAAATTGTGAAAGGCTGAGGATAAAACTTTGGAATTCAAACATGGACTGACGTTTGTGTACACTTAGCGAAATATTACACTCTAAAACAGGAGTGAGGGCTCACCCATGCATACCTTTTGCCCTGTGCTTTTTAGGCACAGGTCCACACTTCCCAGGTCTAGGTCTCAGTGCTTCATTGTTATTACTTTTTGCCCTGCCTATTTAGAATTCCTAAAAAATATTTTATGCAACAGCTACAATCACATAAGGGGACTACCCGGGTAGCAAATTGTGAACAACAAATTTTAGCTTTTGATATAATTCTCCAGCTTCTTAAAAAGTGGACCCTAGATTAGACCCAAATATATAGAGGGAGAAAGTTTGGGGGGATTCCATTCCCAACAAGCTCTACAGGCAAATCCAGAAATCATTGTTCTCTCCAGTTACATTTTCTTAAATCAACATATGTAATGGAGAATTATATAACAGTTTATTTAGAAAAGTATTTCTGGCTTTGCATTCCAAGACTGTGTCTTCACAATATTTAGAGGGACTATAGCAAAATATGTACGGACTATAGCAAAGTATGTATGTGAGAGCTGGACCATAAAGAAGACTGAGCACCAAAGAATTGATGCTTTTGAATTATGGTGCTGGAGGAGACTCTTGAGAGTCCCATGGACTGCAAGAAGATCAAACATATCCATTCTTAAGGAAATCAGCCCTGAGTGCTCACAGGAAGGACTGATCCTGAAGCTGAGGATCCAATACTTTGACCACCTCATGAGAAGAGAAGACTCCTTGGAAAAGACCCTGATGTTGGGAAAGATGGAGGGCACAAGGAGAAGGGGGTGACAGAGGACGAGATGGTTGGACAGTGTTGTCGAAGCTACCAGCATGAGTTTGACCAAACTGCGGGAGGCAGTGGAAGACAGGAGTGCCTGGTGTGCTCTGGTCCATGGGGTCACGAAGAGTCAGACATGACTAAACGACTAAACAACAACAAATAGTAAAATACTGATAGAACAGTGTTTTGCATATGTGATGCTGCAGCAGTAGAATATATTTATCATCATTTACTGTACTGCTCTTTGTATTCTGAACCAAAGGCAAAATTTATTCTGAATTTTTTATGTAAGATACCTGATAGTGATGATCAAGTGAAAATCATACATTTGCTGTCTGATTCTGACAAATTTCTGAATGGGTGGTTTAATAGGATGGTCTAATGTATCAGGTTTTTAACCTTTGGTGTTTCATTTTATTTTACCTTTTTATATTTTTTTGGTATATTTTAATGTAAATATATGTTTTGGTCAATGCTGGTTTTTTAAAATATTGCATGAGTGTATATATTTTTTCTGTGGTTGATTTGACCATGATGTTTGAACCAACAACAATAAGTAATAAACCAGAAAAAAATAAAGTAGGTCCTCAGAAACATGTTTGGGTTAAAGGTAAATATCAGGTTGGAATGCATTGAAGGCAATAAACTACAGAACCTAAGGAAGGATATAAGTTCTTCCCAGAGTGCTCCTGAAATACTTCAGTCTGGAAGTAGTTCAAGGAACTGGCCACTGGTTTTTAGTTTGGATTAAAACTCAGAGAATTGGTGCCTTAAAGCAGCTGTGTGACCCAGCAAACACACATCCCACCCTTCTCCCTTTGCCAAGGGAAAGATTAAAAATAGATCTACGGGGACAAAAACCTCAGCTGAAACACCAGCTCCTCTTTCCCTTTCATCTCAGGTACTGAAAAAGCTCTTTTGTAACCAAAAGTCATCTGGGCTTTAGATAAAGCTGTTCTTCACTTACCGTGAGCAATAACTCAGGCCATGTTTCCTGTGGGTGCAGATGGGTGCTCTCTCTCTCTCTCTCTCTCTCTCTCTCTCTCTCTCTCTCTCTCTCTCTCTCTCTCTCTCTCTCTCTCTCTCTCTCTGCAGTCAACAGGTTTACAGCAAGAAAGCTGTTGCCACTTATTTCCTCCTTCTGGTAACACATTACATTTGTTCCTCACCAGAGGGCGTTGCCCCAGTAACCTAGTCACATGTGGGTGACAGTTAGCAGGATGGGTGTTTTGTGACTCATACAGTTGCTCTGTTTGCTTCACTTTAGGGTAAGGAGGAGAGGGGATCTGGTTTTGTCTGTGAAGCTTTCCTGTGTGAGGGTTGAGGGAGTCAGCTGGCGGGGGATTTACCCAAAGAACCAGCATCTGACATAACTCAATTGGTGGAAACACTTTAAAAATCCAATCTTACCTGTGCAACCTGTTTATTAAGTGCTAAGTCCTATTCCCCCCCCCCCCCAGTGCAGAAATGTGTTAGGCAGCTGCAGCCTTTGACAGATTTCACACGTGCCATTTAAAGCTAGTTTGAGCCTCTCTCTCCTCTCGGGGACTTTATTTAATTATAATTTTTTTTTATTAAGAAATTTTATTAAGAAAGAAATATATATACAGTAGTACCTCGGGTTACATACGCTTCAGGTTACACACTCCGCTAACCCAGAAATAGTGCTTCAGGTTAAGAACTTTGCTTCAGGATAAGAACAGAAATTGTGTTCCAGCGGCACGGGGGCGGCAGGAGGCCCCATTACCTAAAGTAGTGCTTCAGGTTAAGCACAGTTTCAGGTTAAGAAGGGACCTCCGGAACAAATTAAGTACTTAACCCGAGGTACCACTGTATATAGAAACAATCAGGAAGCAATAGTACAAGGCTGAGTAAATCAAGAGAGGTAAGCACAGAAACCTGTCAAAATAAATGGTGCACAATCAGTGTTATGCAGTACTTGAGCTGTAGAAACAACATCAAACTAAGGTCACCTGCAACTTCATGTTCTTGGTGTTTTAAATGCACCTGTATCTATTTACAAAATCCACTGAAGACCATTAAAGAAGGTGGCTGTACAATGAAAGAAGGTGGATATACCTTCCCACATAGTATGTGTCTCACCAGTGATTGGAACTGAAGGCTTTGATTAGTATTTCATTGCCAGTCTTCTATCCATTATCCTTTCTTCACCTAAAGTTGTATACAGCTGTGAATAACTTTTTAACATTTTCAACACCTCCTTCCTGTAGGTGATGAAATCTCTTCATTTAGAAACACACACCCTGCCACCACCTGTATTGTCAATTCTCTGCTTGTGGTGAAACAGATAGGTAAAGTAAAGGACCCCTGGACGTTAAGTGCAGTTAAAGGCGACTATGGGGTTGTGGTGCTCATCTTCATCTTCAGGCCAAGGGAGCCAGCATCTGTCCACAGACAGCTTTCCAGGTCATGACTAAACCGATTATGTTGCAACGGGACACCGTGACGGATGCCAGAGTGCACAGAAACGCTGCTTACCTTCCCACCACAGCGATACCTATTTATTCACACTGGCATGTTTTCAAATTGCTAGGTTGGCAGAAGCTGGGACAGAGCAACAGGAGCTCACCCCATCGCATGGATTTGAACCACCAACCTTCCAATCAGCAAGCCCAAGAGGTTCAGTAGTATAGACAAAAGTGCCACCCAGATCCCGGTGAAACAGATAAGATTAGTGGAAAACCACTTCATTTTCATCCATTTCCTTCACTACAGCTGCCCTTCAACATTCTTTGCTGGAAACTTCTATCAGATTCATTCAAGCCAAGACTGCATTCTTATTCTCTCACTCACCCCCCTTGAACTAACAAGGCTTTCCATCAGTCTTGTTGGTTTCACTGGACAGCTGGTGAAGGTTGGTAGGGCAGGGTAGGGTAGAAGCAGGACTGTGCACAGGCTCAGCCCGAATCCTGGCCTGAATATGGTCAACCTGAGATTCAGCCAGAGTTTGTTGAGGGAACCCAAGATCTTGCCAGGTCAGATCAGGTCCACCTGGAACCATAGGAGCCAACATTTAGGGGCTGAGGTCCCTTTGTCCCTCCCCCAAAAGGTGATGGGCATTCCCATTCAAATGGTGTGTGTATGCTGCGTTTTGTGATCAATTATGTGGGGTGGGGCTTACCTGCCCCCCAATCCTAGAACCAAGAGATGTGGAGCAACCTGGTAGCAATGAGAGGGTGTGGTGGAAAGAGACACACATAGGCAGCCTGCAGGTGCCTCCTTCTTCCTCCTCCCAACTACATGATTAATTAGGCTTTAAAATGGAGAGTCTTCAAACTGGTTTGGGGCCAGAATCTGGGTTGGGTCGGCCCTGGATCCAGATGTGGATTTGCAGAACCCTAGGTAGAAAGATACTCTGTGGGACTACATCTGTGTCAAATGTGGGGCAATCTGGACAGAAATATCGGGGAAGGTCTTCTGTAGCTGAAGAAGGGCATATACCTTGGGAACAGGATAACTGGTAAATTGTGTTGATGCTCATTGACTGAAATGAGGGGATGATTACTGAGTAATGCTTTAAATGTGCATTTGATATTTGTTCAGGATTTCATCAGGAAGCATTGCTTAACCATCTCTCTAGAGACTGTGTTGCAAGAGCTCACAGAGCAATTTCTTAACAGCTTCTTTATTTTTACATGCCTGCTGCTTGCTTAGACTTGTTACTCACAGCAGTTTTTGTTCAGTTGTTCTCATTTGTCAAAATTGAGTACTACAGAGATCATCACATGCCAGTTCTACAGAATTCCATGTGCTCTCCGGGAAAACCCTGTAAGAATCTTCATTCTCCATCCACTAAAAACACTTGATTATAGCAGGCTGCACCACATTGCAGATATTAATATTGTGCAGTTTGAAGCGACCGGATGCATAAAAGCTGACTCCTTTTGGAAATAAAACTTTGTCAAGACCCATAAGTTGAATTAAATCTTTACTTGCAGAATTTTCTTCAAAACAATAACAACAGCAAATGATGCATCCAAAATATCCACACAATAACTTGTGCAAGTCCAGCACAGCTTCTTAAAAATAACTTTAAACAGGATTGAGATAATACAGAGGTGATTATAGCATGAGGTTGTGTGCTTCTGGAGAGCTTCATTAACACCCTTTCACAGAGCCTGAGAACCCTTTCAAAATGGAGATTTGCAACAATACTTTTGTCACCCTCATCTAAGGTTAAGCACTCACAGTGTTACCTAGCAGAAAACAACAATAGCCAATTATCAACCCATCAAGCAGTTCAGAGACCACTTTAGTATACAGTCATACCTCATGTTACATCTGCTTCATTGTTAAGTTCTTTCAGGTTACATCCCGCGGCGACCCAGAAGTACCGGAAAGGGTTACTTCCGGGTTTTGCCGCTCGTGCATGCGCAGATGCGCAAAATGACATGCACATGCGCAGAAGTGGCGAATCGCAACCCACGCATGCGCAGACGCTCCGCTGTAGGTTGCACTCTTTTCATGCTGTGAATGGGCCTCCAGAACGGATCCCGGTCTCAACCAGAGGTACCACTGTATTCCAGTGGAACCGACCCACGTTAAACTTTTTCAGTAATTCGCATTTAGACATTCCACATTCCAGTGTCAATTAAACGATTATACTTAACACACCACACTTGCGCACAGGGGCTGCTTGTGTGAGGTCTGTGTAACAGAGGGCTGTTTGGGACACAAGAAAAGTTCTCAGTGGTATCTCATATCCTTTGGCACTGGGGCGGGGGGTGGGGGAGGAAGGAAGGCCAATAGTAGGTAGAATCACAGCCAATGGCTGGCAAAGGAACCATGACTGGTTGCAAGTAAGAAGCTGCGGAAGGTAGCCTGGGGTTGGTGGGGCAGTGCCCTTATGAACTCGCCTCCGCTGAGAATGCTGCTGAATCAGACCAAAGGCCTACTTGTGTTGTGTTGCTATTTAACTATGTGCCAAAAACCCTGCTTTGCTTGGCTTTGCAAAGATTACAAAAGATAAAAATGTGAAACAAAACCTTAAGATCTCAGAAGTATTTAAACCAAATACATTTCTGTTCCTGCCATAGAGTCAAAGAGAATTTCCTACAAGAATAACTGAAGATCAAAAGTAGATACTTAAGTACAGTAGATACCTCTGCCTTATAAGGGTCCCAGGGTGCGGCAAGGCAGGTGGAAAAGTTTGCCCTTGATGGTTCTTGCAGGTTCTTATAAGAACATAAGAGGAGCCTGCTGGATCAGGCCAATGGTCCACCTAGTCTGGCATCCTGTTCTCACAGTGGCCCACCCAACAGATGCCTGCAGGAAACCCTCAAGAAAGATTTGAATGCAAGAACACACTCTTTTCCTGTGGTTTAAAGCAACTGATATTCAGCAGCATAAATACCTCCTCCTTTCTACCTCCTGATGTACCTACCACACAGGATCAAATCCTCCTGCTCATCAGCTGTTAAGTGAAGTTTTCAGTCATGTGCAGTGCTGGTTGTTGCTGTGAAGAAATAGCACTGCACAAGGTTTTAACCATCCACAGGTGGCGCTGTGGGTTAAACCACAGAGCCTAGGACTTGCCGATCAGAAGGTCGGTGGTTCGAATCCCAACGACGGGGTGAGCTCCTGCTCCTGCCAACCTAGCAGTTTGAAAGCACGTCAAAGTGCAAGTAGATAAATAGGTACTGCTCCGGCAGGAAGGTAAACGGTGTTTCCGTGCGCTGCTCTGGTTCGCCAGAAGCGGCTTAGTCATGCTGGCCACATGACCTGGAAGCTGTATGCAGGCTCCTTCGGCCAATAAAGCGAGATGAGCGCCGCAACCCCAGAGTCGTCTGTGACTGGACCTAATGGTCAGGGGGCCTTTACCTTTACTGGTAAGGCCAGAACAGTTTTCAAAGCAGTAATTTTTTTTTAAAGGTATCCCCTATGTCCAAAGGAAGCATTAAAGTCCAAAGTTCCAGAGGAAGCTGACCTACAGCTGCATAATATGTCCAGATATTTCAGGTTCAAAATGCAGCGTCTCATGTGGTTATTCTGGCTGTCAAGGATGTCCTGAAATTCTGGGAAATGGCTCCCGGCCCTCACAGATTGACCTAAGCTCAGTAAAGTGCCTTGCCTTACCGATTTTCGTTTCCACTGTACCATCTTAGTGGAGCAGTTCAGTTGTTCCAAACACATTTTCTCCATGACGCTCATTGCATCAGGGTTTTCAGGAGGACTTGAAGTGAGTATGTGAGAAAGTGCAGAGGATTAGACAGGAAGGTGACAAGTGTCCTGACTTATGAAAGTGATGAATTATTCATAATCGCTCTTACAATTAATTCAGGAACTTCAAAGAAGGATTGTTGGTGATGCTGATACAGCAAACACTTCTTTTCTTTTTTGCTGAAAGTCATGACGAGGCTTTCATTATTATTTTTTAATCACATGTCTGGGGAATTACCTAGAATATCCTGTTGTACTACTGAATTTGAATGTCCTGCTCCTGTTTCCAGAAGGGTAGCCATGTATAGCAAATAGCCTCGGAGGACCTTAAAGTAAAATAAGAACAGATACAATGTGAAATGCTACCAAACAAATAATTAAACTTTAAATATCTAGATCTATATTTTGACATGTTTTGTTTCTGTCTGTTCTCTGTGGGTTTGGACACCTCTTAAAATAGTGATATTTGTCATCATGGTTCCTGTTGTGGAGCAGATTTCAGGTTCATGTTTGGATAGAAGCATAATGTCATTTTGAATCAAGATGGTGGACTGAAGCTTTCAAGCCTACATTGATTTGCAGGTCCAGTCAGCTTCCAGATGCTGGAATTCCTGCCCAAAGAAACCAAGACTCCTTGGCAATAAGGGGCTATTCATGAGGAAGCTGCTTCTCTTGAGTAGACAACAGTCCAGATGGCCTGCACAACTGTACTCTGGGTGGGGCTCCAGGGTCCCATGATGAAAAGCCTCCAGTTCCTAGCAGAGAATGCTGCAACAACCTTGTATGAGCTCCTTGACAGGGACGTCTTTACCATTGGGAGTAGTGGTGCAGTGAGCCAGGGTGCCAAGCAGTGGAGGGCGCCAGGTGGAGAGTCCAGGGAGGGGAGAGCAGGGAGGTAAGCGAGGCGGAGCAGGGGCTTGGTGCCTGCGCGCCTCCAGCGCCCTTCGGAGGCACTAGGACCCTGTTCCGTTCTGCAGCGCCAGGGTCATCCCTCATCCCAGCTCTGTTTCCTCATTTAGCACTTGATCTATCTCCCCGCTGACTGAGTCTACCGAAACCTCGTTATCTTGTTAACTCTTTCATAACATGGATGAAACGTAACAAGTCAACGTCAGAGTGTTTCCGAAACCTGCCGACTTTAGGAAAAAGCCTCAAAACTTTGGAAATTCATATAAAATCACTAGTTCCACCGATTTGCTTCATTCCAACACCACTTAATACCTTTGGCCAAGGACTTCAAACCCCATCAGTTCCCGCCATGATCCCTCAGGTGTTCAGTCACGTACGCAAGCTCTCCTGGGCAGCCCCATTGCCACTGCGGAGCGCTCCTTCGGTTCACCGGGTCTCGCCTGGTGAATGGGGCTTGGGCTACAGGGCACATACCAAACTTTCTGTGGGATGGCCGCCCTTGGAGCCCTTTCCAGTGACTGCCCGTTTATTTATTTCTTGGAGTATTTTAATCATAGTATCACAGAACTGGACGGTTAGAAGGAACCCCAGAGGTCTTCTAGACCAGCCCCTCCAGTGCAGGAATCACAGCACAAGAATCTCTCACAAAACACATTTGCTCCATCTTCCCTGTGAACAGCCCTTCAGATACAACAGAATAACAGAACTATTCACAGAGTTGGAAGGGAACCACCAGGGTCATCTAGTCCAACCCCCTGCAATGCAGGAATCTTTTGCCCAACATGGGGCTTGAAACCACAACCCTGCGATTAAAAGTCTCACGCTTTGCTGACAGGTATATCTAAGACCAGCATTTTCTCTCTCATTTTGGTGCCAGGTGAAGCTATGCCATTTTGCTTCAGCAATTTAAGACCAGGAGTGACTTGGATGGCCCACATGCATCTGAAACTCCATAAGTGCATATATAGATGCATTGATAATAATAATAATAATAATAATAATAATAATAATAATAATAATAATAATAATTTATTTATTTATACCCCGCCCATCTGGCTGAGTTTCCCCAGCCACTCTGGGCAGCTCCCAATCAAGTGTTAAAAACAATACAGCATTAAATATTAAAAACTAAATGAGCAACTAAAAAAAGTTTGTTTATGCTTCCTGTTTTCTTTTCCCAAGCAGAGATAATGTGTCAGCTCCCTAGAAAAAGGTCAACTACTCTGGGCCTCTGGGGAACCTTTCCTAAAAAAGGTCAACAACTTTGGGGTCCTCACCCTTAAAAAAGTTACGGGAAGTGGGGGTGGGTGGGCGCCGGAGGGATCTTTGCGCCACGGCGCCAGATATGCTTAAGACGGCCCTGCTCCTTGATGTACCATACAACCTAATTGGTCACATGAGTTCCATGCGTTTAGACCTTGGACTGCTTCTGGACCTTGTATCTCATGATACCCTTATGCTTTGACTTTGGACCATGATGAGATCTTGCTTTTTCGATTGCTCTTGTGAGTCGACTTGGGACTGCTGGATTTGGCATCATCTGAAGCAGGACAGTAACTGACTTTTGCATGACGTTTCCTGAGATCAAAGATAAATATTTTGTCTATATTTGGATACATTTAGGTTCCACTTTGAATCAAGACAGTAGATGGACCATTTGCACTGAATTTAACCAAATTTTGCAAGATTGTATATTATAGGTTACCTAACAGCATGGGAATGAAAATGTATTTTTTTCCATAAAGAAACAAGAAAAGAAGAAATCCATTTTAAAGTTGCAGTATTGTTTGGTTTCTTATAATTCCTGAACAATGATACTTCTTTAAACAAATACTTTCCCTGAAAATAGCCCAGGGTTCTTACTTAACTCCATTATCTGTTTCATTTATACACCAAGGTGCCTCTCGCCTATGTTGAAAGGGATGCCAGGACATTGGGACCTACTGACATATGGATGGGACTACATCAAGGTTAACAGGTTTTGGACAAGGAGGTTCTCAGGAATCTCTTTGAAAATTGGGCAAGTGGTTCACTCTTGAATTTATTTGTGCATCCAGATCAAGACTTGAAGAACAATGAATTAGTTTTGTATCTCTTGATAGCTGCCTGAGCTTCAGTGGTCAAATTCTGGAACACTTTTGATCTTGCTCATTTGAAGTACTGGTATTCCAAGACTTGGCAAATTGCCCTCCTTGAAATAAAAGGTTTGCATAAATTAAAAGTGCTTCAAAGTGCTCAAGACCATTTATTTGTTGCTTGGTTTAGTATTATTTCATCGACAAAAGTAGCAACTCCTGAACATCAGGTCCCACAGATTTGTGCCACTCTCTGGATTTTGTATTCTTCAAGGTTATTTTTCCGTTCTTCCTTCTATACTGGACCACCAAGCCTTTTGTGTATTCTTTTTCTGATTGTACTTTTTGTTACTGATGTAGTAAGCCTTATGTCTAGGTTATATATCTTTTTCTTTGCAATTGCAGTTTTTATTTAGTATATGGACTATTTTCTTTCACTTGTTTGTATTGCAATCTGTTAGGTTTATGAAATTCAATAAAATACACTCAGGACCAAACAAAGCAAATACCTTACATAAATCATGGTGACTGTCTATCCATTGTTATGATAAAATGATTGCAGTTTAAGGGTCAACAATGATGGGGGCAGCTCTGAATAGCTTGGGACCAGGTTGCCTAAGGGCCCACCTCAGCCCATATGGGAGGGTGCCGAGATGATAAGGGATCTGTATCCCAAGCCTTATGAAGAATGGTTGAGGAAATTGGGTAAGTTTATCCGAGAGAAGATTGAGAGGCAATAGTATAGGCGTCTACAAATATCTGAAGGGCTGTCACATGGAAGATGGAGCAAGTTCATTTACTTCTGCTCCAGAGAGTAGGTCCCAACCCTCTGGTTTAGAACACCGAACCAATGAGAACTTTAAGAGAGGAGATTCTGACAAACCCTTAGGAGGAATTTTCTAGTGCTAAGAGCTGTTGGACAGTGGAACAGACTCCCTTGGAGGTGGTAGACTCCCTTCATTGGAGGTTTTTAAACAGAAGTTGGAGGCCATCTGTCCAGGATTCCTTAGCTGTGATTCCTGCATTGAAAAGGGATGGACCAGATGACCCTTAGGAGCACTTCCAAATCTACAATTCCATTATTCAACAAACTCTGCCTGGCAACTGTGCTTCTCAGATGCAATACAGCTGAGAGTACCTTGTGCCAAAAAATCAAAATTCAATGTAGAATAGAAGGTAAAAACAAAACCCTATCTAGAACCTATGATATACTATTAGAGTGGTACACAAAGGACGAGGAGGTCAAAGAGGCAATGATCAAATGGGCAATTGATTTTGGTTATAACATCGACTTTGAAAGGTGGTTGGAAGTGTGGAACCGCAACATAAAGTTTACAGCATGTATGTCCCTGAGAGAAAATATTTGGAAGATGCTATACAGGTGGTATCACACCCCTGTGAAGTTGGCCAAAATGTATAGATTAAAGGATAAGAAATGCTGGAAATGTGGGGAGGTGGAGGGTGACCTATATCATCTATGGTGGACATGCAAAAGGGTGAAAGGCTTTTGGGAATTGATTTACAATGAGCTTAAAAAAATATTTAAATACACCTTCCCCAAAAGACCCGAAGCCTTTTTGCTGGGAATGTTGGATAAAGAGATCAAAAAAGAAGATAGAACGATATTCCTCTATGCCACCACAGCAGCGAGAATTCTGTTGGCACAATATTGGAAAGTGGAAACTATCCCCAATATAAATGATTGGCAAATTAAAATGATAAAATATGCTGAGCTTGATAAATTAACAGGTAAAATAAGAGACCATGATGAACAGAAATCTCTGAAAAATTGGAGTAAATACTGGAACTACATTGGAATGAATGTTTAATGTGATTGGCGGGGTCAGAACAATACTACCAGTGTGTGAATTTAGGTTTACAGATCAAAAATAAAATACGTGAATGGAAGTAAATATTTGATACTTACCAAAAGGATGGAAGGAAGTCCAGGAGGGGTTTTTTTTTTTGTTTTTTGGTGTGCTTTTTTTGTTTTTTTGTGAAGTAGCCGGATTAATCTCTCTTTTTATAGTTAGAGAGAGGAAAAAAGTTTGGCTTGTATATTTTTATTTTTATTTTGTTGTAATTTTTTCTTTTGTATTTGTTTGTATCTGTTTGTATGCTTGTTATGTATATAATGTTAATAAAAATGTATTTGGGGAAAAAAAAGAGAGTACCTTGTGCCCCAGAGGTGTGGCTAATATGTAGTAGAAACTGGACTTTTTAAGTTGCAGCTCCAGCCCCTACTACCTGAAATTAGACTCCTAGCATCTTAATGCTTAGGTGGCATTTGAGGGAGTCCAGATCTTACAGCATGGTCATCTGAAGAGGGGCTTGTTCCACAAAGCAGTGCAGTACTGGACCCCAAGGCATTTCTCCCAGCCTGACTTCGGCCAGCCTGGCCAAGATGGAACTTTGTCTCCCCCCCCCCTTCTTCTTCCCAGCATGCCTTGCTCAAGAAACTCTTTTCCTGTTACCTTACACCCATTTACCCTGGCAACCTTCCAAATCCCCAGTCTCTGTTCACCCCTCAGGGCGGGGGTGAGTGTAGGTGAGGCAGTTCTCCTGCATTGCCAATGGCCCTCAATGGCCCTGTATTTTCCTAATGGACCTAGCTTAGTCAGGTTTCTTTGCATAAGCTAGCCCAGGAATTCCTCTGCAGCTTGCAAATAATCAAAATCTTACCATTATTAATTTCTAGGATTTAGGACAAACCCCACCTCCCAAATGTGCAAACATTCTCTCCCTCTCAACACGTGGAATGGCTGTTCCTATGAAATTTTAAATGGGCCTGTCTGTATGAATTATAGTTACAAACCATGTTGATAATAGCACCATGGTCTATAAGAATGAGGAGTCTTTGTGGGCTTTAATTGTTTTATGCAGGCAAAAGATGTGGGTCGAGAGCCTCAGGTCTGGGCATCAAATGTGGCCAGCCCAGTCTCTCTAGGCTACAGCCCTTATTTGATACCCTCCTTGAGTGTTTTTGCCCAGCTAGAAAAATGGGTGTCCCTCCACATTCCATGATGGGGGGAAATTAACAAACTGGATAGGATATAACACAATTATCAGAGTCCCTGGAACTCTGATAAGGACCCATGTATTCAATTCCCTCCTACTAGACTTTACCATCCACAATGAAGGACAGGAATTGACAGGACACATAGTTGGCTTTGCTGCTCGAAGTGTCTTGTTCACAACCTTGACTGCAACAACTGAAAGAAATCCCAAAGAACTGTAATCTGGTGGTGCTCCAGGGACACTCAAGCAAGCTTTGAACCAATTGCAGCATCAGGTTTGACAAGAATATAGATAATAGTTCAGTCAAAGTGAAATGCAAATCTCTCACAAGAGGTTATTGGGTGATCCATTTATAATAACGCCAAACTGGTTTGGACCAACTGGTGTGCCACTCTAAGCAGCTCTGCTGGGAAATTCACTGAGAATGCAGTAAAGGCCAAAAGATATGCCCCCTTTGCTGCTGCCACTGCCATGTGGTTGGACTCATATCTCTCTTCAGTCAGATTTGTGCCAAGGCTCGTACCTTCTAGCCTCTGACTGTCATCTAGCTTGATTTGCCCAGAATTCCTCAGTAAACCAACAAGTCTATTTGATTCCCCATGACTAGACAGGGTGCTCAGGAGATGGCTCTTTCCACCTCTCTGTTCCACACTGAAACTAGAGCTTTGACAAGAAACTAGAGCTTTGCACTGGGAATGAACTTTTCTCTGCCCCATGCATGAATCACCATCTATTAAGTTCCTTCAGACACCTTGTAAAAGCACCTCCGCCAGGCTTTCCCTGATCCATGAGATTGAGGGCCCTATTATTTAATATTTGGAGTGGAGACAGGTCCACTAGAGAGAATGATGCACTCTAGCCTCAACCCCCCTCCACCACCTGCCTGCCTGCCTTCCAGGCAGGCCCTGCTTCTCAACTTCTCAGTCTCAGTGTTGCTCTTGTAGAACTCATCAGGGAGAAGGATTCTGAGCTAGACTGACCAAGTGTCTGATAGCACCTGATGTTCCTGTTTAATTCAACCCTTCATTCAGAACATTGAGAACTAGAAAGGTACTTTATTTTTAAGTGGATGAAGTACATGCTTGGCATGCAAAATGTCCACTCTCCAGGTAGGGATGTGAAACACCCCTTCCTGAGACTGGAGAGAGCTTGAAAGCATCAAAGGAGAGCATCATCATCATCAGGGAGGACATGGAAAAAGTAGAATTAGTAGACTCTGTTGACTCTAGCGCCACCTACTGTTGGGTTCCCTGCATTCTGTCCAATGAGCGCCTACCATCACTGAATGTGTTCTAAATTTGTTCTTGTAATACTCTTTTACCAGTGCTTTTGATGTTTTCTCTATTTTTATCATGTTTTTTAGTTGTTTCTTTGTAGTACTGATATATATTCTTTGGCTATTTTAAAATATTAAGCAGTTTAGAAAGGCTTTCAAATAAAGAAATAAATGTAACACATTATGAATTAACTGAAGTTTGTATGTGGTATAATGGTAATAAGAATAATACCCCTAGTCTTCTGTTAAGCGTAGGAGTGCTGGTATGAACTAATATCTTATTTCCTTCCCTCTGACATTCCATGGGGTTTTTCAGGTGATTCAATAACCAAAGTGTAAAGAGAGTAGCTGGGGGGGGGGGGGCAGCTGCCACCCCCATATCAATAAAAATAAATAAAAATACATAGGTACCTGAGGTTCTGCCCCCCCCCCCCCCCCCGCCCAACAAAGGGTCTTCTCCCCTAACAAAAATACTGGCTATATCCATGAAAAAGGGAGGCAGGGAATCCCCACACACATCTCCTTTGCTGTGACTGTGCGAATTTTCTATTGCATAATATTTCACAGTGGAAAAAGCTCTCCTCCTGGACAGTTTCCAAGACAATGAAATGCATAGCTCTCTGGGGGCCTATGGCTCACAGGGAAAGAGAGTTCTGAAACTCAGCCAGTCTGAAGGAGAGGGGTGGCCCACACATTGTAATTTCAGGTGTGTTTGTGAGAGGTTTCCATTGCTCAGATGCAATTCTAAGAAAGCCGATCTGACCGACTGCAATCCAATTTTCTGAGCAGTAAGAACCTGCAGCAGAAAATCTGGGGAAATTGAACAGAAAGGAGAGCTATGATCTCTCAGGTTTCCCTCCTGCTTGATTTTCTTGCCCCCTGCCATACAGATATTGCAAATCACTTATCATCATCTCCACCATCAATTTTCCTGCTGCGTTTTGCATAACAAAAACTTCAAACATCCCAGTAGATTGCTTTTAAACTGGAATTATCCAGTAAGGTTGTTCTGTACAGTTCTGTTTCAGTTACCTTCTGCCAAAAATCTTTCAATATAGGACAATGGAAAAAACACATGTTCTAGAGAAGCATTATCCCTATTGCATCTCCAACAGTTAGATACCTTAGATAGCCCTTTTTAAAACGAATGTAATAGGGTCCAGTATATTCTAAATATAATTTTTATTGTATGAGCCTCAGCTTAAGGTCCAGAGACACCCTTGTTATAGCAGTTAAAACAGTTTCCCATTGTGTGATAGAAATTAAGATCTCTAATTCTTTCTTCCAATCCTCCCTCAGTACCTGTATATCAAATTGGTTTGCTAATAACAAAGATTTATCTATGCTGATGGTGGGTTTTTTTTTTGCTGTGTAAGAATGCTGCTTCAATATCTCTGGGGTCAACCTCAGACGTTTATTTTGAGGAATAGAGGAAACTGAATAAAAACACAACCATGACATAACTCATTTTTAAAAATCATCTATTTAAATATTTAATACACAATAGCATCTAACATGTATTCCAGAAACAGAAAACAATGTGGGAAATTTATGTCAACAGAAGTTACATTAGTTTGTTTCCTCTTGTACATGAAGCAAACCTGAAAGACCTTAAAAACCATAGTTTCAAAGGGAAATTAAGAAAAAGGAGAGAAACCAAGTCATTCACTTCCCCAAACTGAATGAACCAGTTGTATAGATGCTCTTTTTTCTGGGTTCTCCCGGCAGCGTACTGAGTCCCACTCCTAACTATTATCCTTGTGGCTTTTGAATAATCTGAAGGCATTGCTCACATACCCACATGCTATCCTGGACTTAATAATGTCTAGAAACTTGTTCTCCCAATCCATCAAAGAAGTTTCCATATATTCTGTCATTTTATGCTGTAAAATAGGAACTCCCCCCCCCTTTTTTTCCTTTTTGCATTCTCACAACTCTGTTCCAAGGACTAATTTGCAAGAGGGTGTCATAGTGCAACAGAGAGTGAGAGATATTCTTGGGGCATATTTAATTACAAGGCTATTGTTAAGGGGTGGATTAGGGAGCCTTAAGCCCAGATCTTTTCATCCTCACCTCCAATACTTTGCTTACCAGACAGATGGGCATGCTGTAATACTCAGTGCTGCTAAGACTCCAGTCACACCTTTTCACCTGTTTTACATTTACACACATTTGTTTTGGGGTCTTGTGCCCCAAGGCATTTAAGTACAGTACCTAGAGATATATCCACACCACAGATCTGAGCTGATTTAAGGGGTCACTCCCTCTCCACTGGGGCAACCCCACAATTTTAGTCTGAGCAGAGCGGGTGCCACAGATTACTAATCTTTCACAGTTAATTCTTGGGGGAGAATGCTTAACAAAACCCCAGGATTCCATTTAGGAAATGTACAAGTGGTATAAAACTACTCAGAAATTTGCAGTGTGGATGAACCTGCCCTGTATTTTTATGATTGGGTTTGTTCTTGCTATTTTGCTATTTGTTTGTGCCTTGGCATTTCTGTCTTGGTATTTCTCACTGGAATGAAAGGTTGTGCATACATTCTGATTCTAATAATAACTAAGGAATGGCACATTTTGCATGCAGTGATGCATGTATACGAGCAGGTATAATATGGTATAGGTCAAAACCCAATTTCCATGCTGCACATCTCAAATCTTTGGGGTGGAGTAAGTGAATGCCATGAATGGTTAATTAGAACCAATCTTATATACCGGTAGGTTCAGAGTGTAGCTATGACTTGTAGTTCTCTCCCTTGTCCCACGGTTCTCCACTGAAAGATTCACAGCAATGTGCACATAGCCCTATAGTTTCTTGCTGATGCACAACTGTTCCAGTTACAAGGCTGGATTCCTCATAATTCCTTGTAGTCATGCAAACAGAGCACACAACCAGGTATATCTCAATGCATTGTTTATTTCATTTCATTTCCCACCCTCTAAGAACTAAGAAGAAAAAAGGGCGAGGGGTCAACACAGTACAATGCAATGACGGAGACAAATGTTGAAAGCTCCACAGGTTCTGAAATGGTTTCCATTCCATTTCAAGGGGCAGGTGAGGCTTCAGAAGCTGCACTGGGTTAAAAGATACAGAGGGGGTGTTCTGTTTGTCCCAGAGCAGAATGTGGGAAAGGGGCATGTTTCAAGCCAATAGCACCATTGTTTGAGCTTGGGAAATTTCAAGCAGGGTGAAAAGCACAGGAACATGTGTGCACAAAGAAACTGCTTCAGATAATATAATCTTGGGAGTAGCAGCTTCAAACCGGCCAGACAGATGTTTCCCTTCCTGCTCCTTTATGGAGTTTTTGTTTACCCCTTCTCTGCATACTCTGACACTTGAGGTCCAGTTTAATTTGGGATACATCTAACTTTCTAATTGGAAAGATGAGCAAATTGTTACAGGGTCCAGTCCCTTCAGTGAACCTGCATTCACTCTTGTCTATGCTACTGAACTTCATAGTGATCACAAATACAATTGAATCAGGGGTATTACTATAGTGTCATCCAAATGGGAAGGGAGCAAAGCTTGGATCTTTTGCCCCTTCCTCTGTTTTTTGTTTTTTGTTTTGTTTTTTTTACAGATTGACCTTCCCATTGGAAGTGGCATATATGTGAATAATAAATCAGCAAGTATAAATCATAGCAAAATCTGTGCTATTCCTTTGTGCTGTGCTTCAGGCCTCACAATGTCTTTGGATGGAATCAATATTATTATCAATAATATCATCAATATTATTTTTATGCTATGTTTTTATTCATGAGCACATGTACTCTCAGTCATTGGTAAAACACCACACCAACACTTTGCCAGTGATGTACAATGTGTCAGTGTGTCTGGCTGCTAACTGAAAGATTGGTGGTTTGAGTCCACCCAGAGATGGCTGTGGGCAGGATTCCTGCATTGTAGGAGGTTGGACTAGATGGCCCTTGGGGTTCCTTCCAACTGCAATTCTATGATTCTATGATTGTGTGTGTGATAGTATTTTTATCTATGTGCTAAAGTGTGCATACGAACTCTCCCAGTCATTGGTAAAACACCAAACCAAAAGTATATTTTTCATTTGTTTGTTTTGATGGTGGTGTATGTGCAAATCAGAAAATTATTGCTTAAAAATGACTCCTGACACACCTCTATGTGTGAGCAAATGAAGCTCAGGGAAAGGTCCTAGATAAGTGGTAGAGCATCTGCTTTGCATGCAGGAGGTCTCAAGTTTGGTCCCCAGCATCTCCAGTTAGGGATAGGAAGGACCCCATTCCTGGAACCCTGGAGACTTGGACCTGGAGAGATGGACCAATGGGCTCAGAGTAGAATTGGCAATTTCCTATGTTCTAAGTTGTGGATTAGCAGTTCAGTGTGTGCACGATACAAATATCCTGAAAGAATTGAAAGCTCAGGGAGCTGAGCAGACAGAATACATCCAAAACCAGCATTTATGTGACATGGAAGGATTCCAGATCCCTCAACTCCACTTCAGAAAACAAGACCAGTACTTTGGAACTTCCCCATCAAGGCCATGTCAGCAGAGGAAATTTCTGGAAGCATTTTGTAGGTAGCATCCTTTTATTACACTGCATTGTGGAAATTCTGGTCTGTAAGTAGGAGAATCCATGGTTTCAAATGGGCAGCTAGATTAAGAAAGCACCAAAGTAGGTTATGTCTCCTTCACCACCAAATCCCACCAGTGCAGGATTGCTGACATTGACCATGAGTGTGTCATCTTCCCATAGCTGGAAAATACCTCCAACATAAATGGTTTTCTTCCATTTTCCATTATTGTCAATGGAACTCTCACCTTTCATGATTGGGCGAGGTGCAGGATAGCTTGGGCTCTTCAATGAAACCACCTGCATTACGTTTCTTACATCCACACCTTTCTTTCCACAGTACTCTATGTTTTCACATGTACCATCAGGACATCGGAAAGTGACCTGAGTGTAGACAAAGTAATATCCATTTTTTGGGATCACCAAGAAACCATTGAAATACTTCATTGGACTGTGCTGTTCATTTCTGCGAACTGTCCACTCTAAGATTGGAAGCACATTGTTGGCACAGGATGAATTTTGCTTGATAGCTGTGATAAGACAAAGCAAAACAATTTAGTTATATGCTCTCACTGAGGGCTAAAAACATTCAAAGAGGCTGATGGCTTTTGTAACTTTCTAGCCTGTTATTCAGATTCAGCCCCAAATCATCACCATCACCCCAGGAGTGGGGAAGAAAATGTGTACCTCCAGATATTTCTGAACAACAGCTCCCATAATCTCTGACAGTTGGCTGTAGTGGCTGAGGCTGATGAGTAATGGAGGGTCACTGATTCCCTGCCACAAACTCAGATGAACACCAGAGGTCCCACCTGAACCCAGGTGAGCCTACCTGAGTCTATGGATAGGAGATAGGTTCCGTTTAGGTTGCATCCTAATGTAAACCTACCTACTGCACTTCCTGAAACAAAACACTGTCAAAAATGCAAGGGTCACTCAAGATTTGCATTTCTCTAAATTTAGTGGTGCATGGAACTTGAACCAGTGGGTTCATCTCACTAGACTGGTAACTTTGTCTCTCCATTCTGTGCTATATCCAGTCTCTCTCTCTCTCTCTCTCTCTCTCTCTCTCTCTCTCTCTCTCTCTCTCTCTCTCTTCCTTCCAAATCCTCTCCATATTTTATCAGGGCTATTTCTGTTTAGTGTTGCCCACTGAAGACCTAGAAGAGGGGTACTGTAGTTCTAGTGGGCCATTAGGATTTTGGCATGCCAATCTCTGCCTGCCCATAGCCAGATCCCACCTACCAGTCAAGGGGGTGGCACAGCCCCTCAGCTTCCTCTGCTTTAGTCTCAGTGTTCTCCTTGTAAAACTCAGCAGGGAGGAGGATGGGGACAAAACTAAAATTAGTTGGCTCCACATGGCACTAGCTCTGACTTTTCCTGTCACTGGCTTTTACACCACCTAATGTTGGGCTCCCCATTCTCTGCCCTACCAATCTCAATGAGCATCAGCCACCACTTTAATAGTTTCACCATCCTACCATATCTAGCCACTGCAAGAAGTGTATGCTGTTCTTTTAAACACATGCACAGTACCATATTTCCAGACAACTGTGCTTTGCATAATGTATTTTAATACCACTGAACACTACCAGCGGCTATTCTTGAGACCTTTCTATTCTGGTGGGCTTCTGAAAGTGGAAGGAACACACTCCAGAGACATAAAGCTTTGGAGGAGAAACAACTGCAAAGTGAAAAATTACCTGAAAGGTGGATCTTTGGCTTGCCTTCCGAATCTGCAACGTAAGAGAGAGAGAGACAGAAAGGGAGAGAGAATGAATTACCTAATGCACTCTAAGACCACAATCTTGTACATCCTTGCTTTCTTCTGGATAAACCATACATTGCCCCTCTAACCAGATGTTGAGTGAGCCCAGCAATCCTGGAGCCAAATGTATATTGCCATCCCATAATAAAAGAGTGGAGAACCGTTTTAAACTCCAGGACTACATTCCCTTGAGGGCAACCTTTTTGGAATGCCATGGTTGTTGAACTTTCTGTAAATGTGCCAGTCAAATCTATTTCCTATAAATCATTGATCTTCACAAAGGTGCAAGCAGTGTAGAAGTATGTTTTAGCACAGGTGATCACCAGCTAAGGGGAGCATAGAAACCTTAAATGTAGCGCATTTATTCTCATCTGTCAATAAATAATGGGATTTCTCACTATGGTTCAGGAAATAGGCTCTCTGGAGAATTCCTGAGAAACCTGTCCCTTGAATAAGTAGGCAGGGAGTGATACAGAATGTCAAGAACAATGTTTTCTGCCTATCCCTGGCTGCAGAGGCACAAACAGCGTTTTAAAGGCAGCTTGGCTTATCACCCATCCAGAGGTGTAACGGTTAGTGTGTTGGACTAGGGCCTGGAGGAAACCAGGGTTCAAATCCTCACTTGGCCATGAAGCTCACTGGGTGACCCTGGGCCAGTCACTGATTACTCACAGCATAATCTTCCTTACATGGTTGTGATGTAATGAGCTTCATGGCTGAGTGAGGTTTTGAGCCCTGCTCTCCCAGACCCCAGACCAAATTTCTAATCCTGGGGAGCTAACAGAGTACCCTCCAGATAGTGTTGGATTACACCTGCCAACAACCTCAGCCAAGATGGCCAATGGATGGTCATGGATGATGGCAGCTGCAGGCCAACAACACCTAGAGGACACCTGCTGGCTATTTCTGGTCTAACCACTACATCACACTAGCTCTCAATCAATACTGGTTTGTTGACCATCAAGCAGACTGTCCTGTGTTTTTTTGTTATTGGAGGTCTGATAGCCCCTAATTGGAGATGATGTAGAAATGGATGGTCTGCATTTTGCACGGGTTGCACAGCACCATAGAGACCTCCTAAGCAGCAACTTACTATAGCACATGTTGGAAGTGAACTGAGGCCCCTGAACCTCTGCAGTCCAGGGCTATGCTCCTTTTTGGACAGGGAGGATGGCCCCCTAGATGCTGTTGGGCTTCAACCCCCATCAACCCTAGCCCACAGAATCACAGAATACTAGAGTTGGAAGGGACCCCAAGGGTCATTGAGTCCAACCCCCTGCAACAGAGTTCAACAACATTTTGAGGGCCACATAAGTTTCCCATTCCTGCCATGGAGAGTGCATCCCCTTTCCAAGCTGTGATATCACCCCAAGCACAGTTTTCACCGCGAGCTTTCCCCACAATTAAGCATCATGGGCGAAGGGCTGTAGCTCAGTGGGAGAGCAGCTGTTTTGCATGCACAAGGTTCCAGGTTTAATCCTTGGCTTCTCTACGCAGGGCTAAGATAGACCCCTGCCTGAAACACTGGAGAACTGCTGCCAGTCAGTGTAGCAATAATGACCTAGATGGACTTGTGTTCTGACTCAGTTTGAGGTAACTTCCTTTTTTGCACTTTATTTATTTATTATTAATGTTGCAATACATATATGAAATCTTTACATATTGATACATATACATTATATTTGTGAATTCACATTTTCACATTTAATTATGCACCAACATTTATCCATTTCTTATTTCTTGCCCTGTGTCTTCCCTCCACCCGTGAGTGACTTCCTTGTTATTATTATGTAACTTTATTATTGAGATTGTAATTTTGTATCTTAATAATTAAATATTCAATCTTATATATCTGCTTAGCTTAGCTTAGTTTAGCTTAATGAAATCAGTCTATACATATCAATAATTTCTTGTTGGAGCATCTTTTGGTCATGTATTCTTCTACACATTTCCATTCCTGTTTGAGATTTTGATTAGATTGCATTCTAAGTGTTGCTGTAATTTTTGCTAATTCAATCATTTCAAAAAAAATTATTTTGCCAATCGTTCAATGTTGGTACTTCTTCTGACTTCCAATTTTTTGCAGTCAATAACCCTTGTGGCAGCTGTTGCATATAAAAAGATTCTCTTCATGTCTTTTGGGATGTCATTTGTTATAAGGTAACTTCCTATGCTCCTATTCTGCCAATGCCTGCTACTGCCTTGAGAAATTTGCTGCAGGGAGAATCTTATTCAGAACACAAAGCAAACACTACAATTCTTCTTCTTCTTTTAAGCAAACTCACAATTTGCAGGAGAGGCCTCTTGTTTCTGGAATATAGGAAGTGTTTCAGGTGACATCTGTAAAGGAAAATGCACAAGTGATTAATTCAGCAGTGTGGCATCTCTAATGCATGAGAGAGAGAGAGAGAGAGAGCCTGTAGGTGGGCAATGTCTTGTTTTAATTGACTCAACACGGCTGGCGCTGTGGGTTAAACCACAGAGCCTAGGACTTGCCGATCAGAAGGTCGGTGGTTTGAATCCCCGCGACGGGGTGAGCTCCCATTGCTCTGTCCCTGCTCCT
This sequence comes from Podarcis melisellensis, assembly GCF_964234715.1. NCBI lineage: Eukaryota > Metazoa > Chordata > Lepidosauria > Squamata > Lacertidae > Podarcis > Podarcis melisellensis. The sequence goes on along the minus strand of NC_138547.1, from coordinate 8,328,246 downwards.
GCCAACCTAGCAGTTCGAAAGCACATCAAAGTGCAAGTAGATAAATAGGTACCGCTCTGGCGTTTCCGTGCGCTGCTCTGGTTCGCCAGATGTGGCTTAGTTATGCTGGCCACATGACCCGGAAGCTGTACGCTTGCTCCCTTGGCCAGTAAAGTGAGATGAGCACCGCAACCCCAGAGTTGGCCATGACTGGACCTAATGGTCAGGGGTCCCTTTACCTAAGCCACATTGTGAGCCTTTTGGGCCAAATATTAGGGTGTAGATGCTCTAAATCAAACATGTCCAACCAGTAGATTGCAATCTATTGGTAGATCCCTGGTTGATCCTGGTAGATCGTAGGACCCTTAGTGATGTGGAATTAAATAAAGTTTACTGAAAGTTAACAAATAAAAGCTGAAGAACTCCTACCCCCTAAAAGCTCAACAACTCTGGGCAATACACCCCCCCAACACACACACACTCCTCCTCCCTCCAATGTCAATGGGTAGATCACTGCCAGTTTGTTTTACACTGGGATTAGATCACAGTCTCTTGGGAATTGGACATGCCTGCTCTAAATAAATAAGGTACAGGACAGGTAACAACACGGGTGCAAAGGAACCATCAGGAGCCTTGAAACATATTCCTAATTGCTCCTTGGCAAACTGAGGCTGTGTTTGGCACCTTTTAAACAGGGCACCAAATCCAAGCACCTCTGGGATTGGTTCCACCTGGGAGCACACAACCCCTTCAAAAAGCAGGGCCTGAAGTCAGCTGATTAGCTTCACTCTGGAGTTTCAGGAACTCTGCAGTGTATCAGTAGGATTATGGGTAGTGAAAATCAAGCCCCACTTGGATTGGCTAGGAAAGTCATCAGCACTGTGGCTTCAATTCAATTTTCACTGCAAAGTGTGGGGGGGGCAGCCAAAGTTGTCCACCAGGAGCTGAAAATGTTCCCCACCCCTGGATTTATTCAACAACTTCAGACCAGTTTACCTGCAAGATCACCTTACCCCAAATATACTCACTCTACCACGTCTGTCTCAGAACTGGCATTGTTACACTGCCACATAATACCTGTTCCGCATTTGTAAGAAATTGGTATTTTAGTGTGGCAACACTTTCACTCTGGAACTCCCTGCCTAAGTGACATCAGGCAGACACCTTCACTGTATGTACTATTTTCAGTGCCTGCTGAAAGGCTAGAGAAATCGCACCAAGCAAAAATAAAACCCCACACATTCCAGTCCAGTTAATATTTATACTGGTCAATACCTGCCCCCCCTCACTCTCTCACACACACCACCTCCCCCGACAACAACACAGGCATTACTAATTGTCATTTGCTTCCTACAGCTGTGCTTACCAAACAGATGGAATGCAGGAGAGTCCCATCTGGCATGAGGACAGGACACCTGGTACATGCTGTTAACTTTTAACCCCTAGAGTCTAGACATCACTTTATAGCTGGTAACTGAGCAGGGAAACCAGATCTCACACCAGATCAGATTAAGTGTAGTAGTTCAGCACTTAATCTTGGTGCCTCTCCCTGCCACCAAGCAAGGCAGAGAGCCTTCATTTTCTTTTAACGTTTGGAAACCTCAAGCAGACACAACACAAGAATAGTTTTTAAGCCCTTTAAGCACATTTAACGTGTGCAGTTTCAGCCGGCCAGTTTGCCTGCAACCACTTAAGGTTGAAATCACACAAGTTAAAATGTGTGTAAGATGCAATCATACTGTCATCACCATCGTGATCCGCTGGGCAATCTGGATGAGTAACATGTAGATGGTGCCTGAGTATCTCTCATAATATAACAGCTACCTGAGAAAGGGACTGTAGATTCAAAGCGACTGTCTGCTCCAGGTATTGCATATAGAACTTGGCTGTACAAGAAGCAGCAGGACTTTTTGTATTTAAGATATCCTGCTGCTGATTCTCTTTTAGGAGAATCCGTATTTTATTATCTATTTCTCATTACTGTAATGGTATTTATATTACTGCCTTGAGTTTTATATTGTATAGATGTTACATGCTGCCATTTGTGTTCTGCTTTCTAAACCATGCTGTGGTCTTTTGATGAAGGATGGTATATAAATTTAATAAATAATTTCAAGTTCACCCTCCAGATGGTGGTGGACTCCAGCTCCTTTCATCCCTGAGCAATGGCCATTATGAAAATTGGAGTCCAAGGATATCAGGGAGGGGAGGCACAGTTTCACTGACCATTATTTACAAAACCAGTCAGTGCTCTGCATGGGCTGATTGTACCACAAAGGGGACTTACCCCCTGCCAGCGCTGGAGTGGGTGGGGAAGAAGACAGGAGAAGTGTTGTCTGAGCTATTGACACCATGTGAAGTTTTTGGTTTGAAAATCATGGCTGTGAACAGACCACTTGATTGATTTCTATTTGCCTTTCCATCTGCATTTCTGACTAAGGATGGATGAATCTATCAAAGTTGGTTTTACACTACTTAGTTTTTGTATGCCCACTCCTAAATTCTGTTCTTCACATTTCCACTTCAGTCTGAATACTTTTTAAAAGTCTTCATGAACAATTTCAATAATAATGATGGACTTTATCTGCATTGACAAGAGTCAAAATTAAAATGATTTGCAAACTAAGAAAAAGCACTGTTTGGTAGGCAACAAGATCCAAATTAGAAAGTTAATGAATCTTAGTATTCGCTGATACATACATGCATATATACATGTATTAGATGACCCACTACTCCCAAATCGCAAGGACACAAACATTTGAATACCTGAAATGTTTCCCATGGGACAGCAATCCCTTCTCCACCAGGGAAAATCAGCAGAAAAGACTATGTTTAGGATCAGGGTGGATCTCCTGCACCTATGAGTACTTTATGTAGAAAGTACACTAGTAGAGATAATGCAGTATGTCATTTAAAGGTTAAGTCCACTAGTCAAGAGGGGTGTGTGTGGAGATGTTGCTTAGCAACAAGGTAGAGTGACCTGAGCTAGCATGTGCTCTGGTTGGTTGTGTATTTCTCAGGAAGCTTTCTCCTCTGTGTTTTTAGTTGTATGCCCCCCTGTTATGAACAAGGCCTTAACTGAAAGACAAAACCTGTCTGTTCCTTTCTCCTCAAATAGGTATGCATTGTTTGTTGTTCCATCTGTTCAGTAAACTGCTATCATAACTTTTTGCTCTAGGCTCCACTTGCATTATTTACACAATTTCTCTAACACTTAAATAAAGAATGCAACCACCCACATCCGCTGATGGAGTTTATCCATGACATAAATAGGAAGTTCAGTTCCCTGGTTTATGCTCAGCTGGGCCAACAAGCTTCCACCCTTGGCAGAGACCCAGAATACAGAGCTCCAGATTACACATGACACCAATATACTTGCATTTCCTTGAATGAAAGCATTGTAGAAAGTTAATGAGCAATCTCATTTGCGGTGTGACCTCTGCTCATGCTAATTGCCAAAGGATGTTTATGCAATAACTCCTACACGAGTTGCATATTGATAAATGACAGAAACATGCTGAGTGCTGGTATTTATTATCAGTAAGATAACCAAGCAAAGGATTTTATCCCAGGTTATTCCTACTCAGAATAGACCCATTGAAATTGATGGGCATGGCTAGCTTAGGTTTGTTCATTCTGATCTACTCTAAGCAGAACTTAGTCCAAATCATTCCTGAACCCACCACATCTAGCAGTATTTGCTGCTGCATTGGTCTTCAACTACTCATCCAGTATCCACTATCAACTTGTGGCCTGATCTAAGGCAGGTCACAACAGCAGCTGTGCCACCATACAAATATTTTTTGGGGGGGTTAAGAAGTAGGCCCCCAAATGCATGCCCCAAGCTTGGAAGAAGTTCTGTGTAATTCAACTAACTTTTACTCAAAGTAGATCCATGGTAATTAATGAAGATGTCTGAATTAGGGTCATTAATTTTAACGGGTCTACTCTGAATAAACATTAGTTGAATACCACCCACAGTCATCTGTCTTGCTTGGTTCCTGATGCCGGATATTGTCTTGTCTGATCCCATCATGGGTTGGTTGTGAGATTATTTTAATGTTGCACAGTCTCCATTTATAAGTTTTGAAATTAATAGGCCCACAACAATATACACCTCTGTGTGAAAGGCTCCCTTGTTGATATGTGACTCATGCTTCCAATATGTCCCTTTACAGAATCTGTTTTATTGTGGTGTCTGCAAGTGTACTAAACCTTCTGTTTATTTTATTCAAACTTCAATAGTGTGCTTAGCTTTGCCACCTCTGTTCCCACAAAATACAGGACAGAGCAGGGCTGGGCAGTTTGGGGTGATTTCCCCCCTCCCATCTGGATCGAAAGTGACTTCAAAGCAATCCATTACAATCTCGTGCAGCCTAACAGGATGGCATCTCTGGAATTTGTCACACACAAACACGTGCACACACACATACACATGAATTTTAAAATCTGTCTGTGCTTAGCTACCCAGAGCTTAAATACATGACCTTTCATGCACCCTTTCAAACAAATGCATTCGGAGAGGATCCCAAACTTGGCAGAGAGAGAGAGAGAGAGAGGGAGAAGACTTGAAATACAGGTCAAAACTGTATCAATACAGGATGCAGCATTTTACATTGAAATACGGGACAATTCTGTATTATACAGGACAGGTGGCAACCCTAATATGTGCTTCACACAGCCCTTGTTCATTGTTTCTTTATTGTTTGCATATTGTTGTTTTTGATCACTGCAGATGGTGACAGTAGTCAAGAAAGTAAAAGATGCCTGCTTCTTGGGAGAAAAGCAATGACAAACCTGGACAGCATCCTAAAAAGCCGAGACATCACCTTGCCGACAAAGGGCTGTATAGTTAAAGCTATGGTTTTCCCAGTAGTGATGTATAGAAGTGAGAGCTGGACCATAAAGAAGGCTGATCGCCGAAGAATTGATGCTTTTGAATTCTAGTGCTGGAGGAGACTCTTGAGAGTCCCATGGACTGCAAGAAGATCAAACCTCTCCATTCTGAAGGAAATCAGCCTTGAGTGCTCACGGGAAGGACAGATCATGAAGCTGAGGCTCCAATACTTTGGCCACCTCATGAGAAGAGAAGACTCCCTGGAAAAGACCCTGATGTTGGGGAAGATTGAGGGCCCAAGGAGAAGGTGACAACAGATGACGAGATGGTTGGATAGTGTTCGCGAAGCTACCAGCATGAGTTTGACCATACTGCAGGAGGCAGTGGAGGACAGGAGTGCCTGGCGTGCTCTGGCCAATGGGTTCACGAAGAGTCGGACACAACTAAACGACTAAACACAACAACAACAAATTGTTGTTTTTGAAAACTCAATAAGCACATCTTAAAATACAGTTGAGTTAGATGAATTAATTTCAATGGGTCTGCACTGAGTACACATTACTTGAATACCAATCATGGTAATCTGTCATGTTTGATTCTTGATGTGGCTGTTCATATCCCAGTGTGACACTTTTCTCCAGGCCTTTTGTATATACACTGCTATCCAGTGCTTTTTATCTGCAGACACTTAAGGGTACGCAGTACCAGCACCTTTCTTTTCCTGGAAGAAAAGCACTGGCTAAAAGCGTGGCACTTACTGTAACAACTTCATGGTGAGTACTGGCACCTTTTTTTCTGGAAGAAAAGCACTGCCGCTACCCAATTTCACTTTCTGTTGGGGGCAGGGAATAAACAGGTGGAGGTGCAAACTTGAGCGGTACAGGCAGGCGGGAGAGATACAGAGGGTGCACACAGCTGTGCAGATATGTGCTAACACTGCAGCACTCCTAAAATGTTCCTCAGTCTATGCAAGTGATTGCCCAGATTTTTTGAGGGGGTGGGGGGTAATAATAAAACCCCACACATACAAGTCATTTGGAAAAGCAAACCACAGTATTTGCACGCTTTGCACACAATGTTAAACCATTAAATAAAGTTTAGTTAATAAATCCCAATTTATTCATTACTAAATAAATAATAAACGTATTTATTAGTTATTACTAATTAACTATTTGCTGTTAAACCATTACCACCCAGCCCAGCCCTTTAACTATGGTTTGTTAGCAAAAAGGAACCATGGTTTGTTGTTGGCTTACTGAACTTTGCTATGGTTCAGTGATAGGTGCAAACTCACACAGTTCCTTAACTATGGCTTAGGTGTGGCTTGTTTGTTTACCCACCAGGCTATAAAGATGCTAGTCAATGGGGTGGTGGTGGTTAGAAATTGTCTTTTGCTCAATGGCATTCACCAACTGGGCTGGGCAGCCTTAAGTTTACACAAGTTGGAAAGTCCCAAATCTAGATTGCAAGGGGAAAGGGTTTTTGTGGCGGGGGGGGGGATATTGGAAGCACCAACACTGGGGGAAGACAGGAGAGGAGATGAGGTATATGAAGTAAGGTGATCTTAGCAGCATCAGCACCACAATCCACCCACTCTCCTGGACATTCCCTGAAACCAGTGCACACTATGTAGTCACATCCTTCATCCCCTTCCCTCATGCAATAGTTTTCAGGAGCATGGAATCCTGCCTGAAAATAAAATGTCTCATCACCCTGGCACTGGATTCCCCTCATTCATGGGATGTCAAGGAGTCTGAGTCAGAAAGGGAAATTACAGAGAGAGCCAGCCCCAGAAGCACATCCATGAGAGGATCTCGTGATGCTGGCACCACTCCAGCCAAAGGGTGCAATGTTGCCATACTCTGACCCTGAGGACTCTCGTATCACAGAAGCCCTCATGCAGCCAGCCAGCCTTCCCTGCTAATTTGTAGTGAAAAAAAACAGTTGGAGAAGGCTGGGCCCCTTTAACTGAAGAAGCCCCTTTCAGTAAAGATAGACAGAAACACTTGCTGCTATGTAAGGCTCAAGACAAGTCCACACTTCTGCTAGTCCTGTGCACAGGTGTGAACAGTTTTCCACTTGACCCATGAAGAAGAAGAAGAAGAAGAAGAAGAAGAAGAAGAAGAAGAAGAAGAAGAAGAAGAAGAAGAAGATTAGTAGTAGTAGTAGTAGTAGTTTGGATTTGATATCCCGCTTTATCACTACTCGAAGGAGTCTCAAAGCGGCTCACAATCTCCTTTCCCTTCCTCCCCCACAACAAACACTCTGTGAGGTGAGTGGGGCTGAGAGACTTCAGAGAAGTGTGACTGGCCCAAGGTCACCCAGCAGCTGCATGTGGAGGAGTGGGGAAGCGAACCTGGTTCACCAGATTACGAGTCCACCACTCTTAACCACTACACCACACTGGCTCCATGCTTTCTAGACACAGGCCCGAGTGGCTTTCTCTCTGCCCCACTCTTTCCCAGGTTTGCTCCAACTGAGTGCTAAAGAGTAGTTTTCCCGTGGGGGTGGGGAGTGAGCAGTGGGAGAAGAAGAAGTGTAGAGAAGCCCAGAGTCTAAGGTCACATCTGCCCCAAACAACAAACTCTTATTCTACTTTATCAGTCATGACTTCCTGCAAAAAAATCATGGGAACTCTTGTTTGTTACGGGTACAGACCTCACAGATCTACAGTTCCCACCAGTCTCAACAAACCATAGTTCCCAGGATTCTCCAGGTATGTTAAAGTGGGATAAGAGTGCCTTAAATGTAAGGTGTGGGTACTGACCTTCAACGTTGACTGGTGCTTGAGCAACAGCAGAATCCTGTGCGAGGCTTGGCCCCAAGAGGAGGACAGAGCAAGAAAAAGTCCCTGCTCTCCAACATTTTTTGCAGAATGTTTGAAATAATATTAGACTATATACTCTCTAATGGGTTATATTCATGCAGCTCCCCTATCTGGGGAAAGATGATATAGTATCTAAATGGAAAAGTAATGGAGTCACGTTACAGTATAACATTGGGGGGGGGGTTGCGCGCGCAAGGGAATAATGTAGAGCAGTGGAAGGAAGGGGTTAAAGAAACCCTAGGCTCCTATAATCTTTTGAGTGCTCTTGAGGAGAGTGGGCAAAGAACTCTTGAGAAAATTTCCACACCTTTGCAGCCAGCCAATAGGAAGGGGCAGGGAGATCTGCTGAGGCAATGGGAGCAGTACAGCTCTACGAATTCTTTTGGGATGTTGGGTAGGTAATATGAAGCACATGGGGAGTTAAGTAGGGCATAAAAGGTGAAGGTAAAGGGACCCCTGATGATTAGGTCCCGTCATGGCTGACTCTGGGATTGCGGCACTCATCTTGCTTTATTGGCCAAGGGAGCCAGCGTACAGCTTCCGGATCATGTGGCCAGGATGACTAAGCCGCTTCTGGAGAACCAGAGCAGTGCAAGGAAATGCTGTTTACCTTCCCACCAGAGCGGTACCTATTTATCTACTTGCACTTTGACGTGCTTTCGAACTGCTAGGTTGGCAGGAGCTGGAACCGAAGAATGGGAGCTCACCCCATCGCAGGGAATTGAACCGCTGGCCATCAGATCAGCAAGTCCTAGGCTCTGTGGTTTAACCCACAGCACCACCCACGTCCCTTTTAAGTAGGGCATATGCTCCCACAAAACAAGCCCTCTTTGCTTGATCTTTGTGGTGATTTGCAGTTTGCATAATGAACTGTGGTTTAACTTTGGCTAAGTGAAAGGGTATGGAACCTTGAGGCAAATGTGCCCCTTCCCTGGCTGCTCTTTCTGCCCCTTGTAACTCATCCCAGACTACGCCTCTGACTTGCCTTGGACTGCACCCTGAGTGTTTTTGCCTGGCTGGAATGTGTTCCTTGGACTCCCATGATGCCTCTTGCTTGCCTCGATGGGGGATGGAGAGGAGAAGGTGTAGAAACTAGCCAACTGTAAAAAGGTAAAACAAAAAAAATTCCTTCCAGTAGCACCTTAAAGACCAACTAAGTTAGTTCTTGGTATGAGCTTTCGTGTGCATGCACACTTCTTCAGATACCTGAAGAAGATACCTGATGGTATCTGAAGAAGTGTGCATGCACACGAAAGCTCATACCAAGAACTAACTTAGTTGGTCTTTAAGGTGCTACTGGAGGGAATTTTTTTTGTTTTGACTATGGCAGACCAACACGGCTACCTTTCTGTAGCTGTAAAAAGGTAAATTTTACATGTGTTGCTTTGTCAGCTTTTGCCTCTAACCCTGCTCATGTGGCCCCTAGAAGGCTGCCTAGAAGGAAATGCAGCCCCCAGGCAGAAACGAAAGTTCCCCACTCCTGGGTACGGGTGATGCATGAACCAGGCCACTCCGTGGAAATGCAAAAGCATGGAGAGACCAGAAAAAAGGTGTGGGGGACTATGGAAATTAAATATACTGTATTTTTTGCTCTATAAGACACACCAGACCATAAGATGCACCTATGTTTTGGAGGAGGAAAAAAGGGAAAAAAAATTCTGAATCCCAGAAGCCAGAACAGCAAGAGGGATCTGGCTTCTGGGATAGCCTCTTGCTGTTCTGGCTTATATGGGATAGCCATGTGAAGCCTCTTTGGGGCAGCGGGATGAAGGCTCCCCCTGCCCTCAAGAGGCTTCATGCAGCGAAGCCAGGACAGCAAATGGGATCACTGCGCAGCGATCCCTCTTGCTGTCCTGGCTTATGGTATAGCTGCACGAAGCCTCTCACGGCCAGCAGGATGAAGGCTCCCCCTGCCAGGAAGAGGCTGCGCATGGCTAGGCCAGAAGCCAGCACAGCAAGAAGGAAGCCTCAATGCAAAGCCTCCTGAGCAAAGAGGCAGGAACGCTCCCGTTGCGCTGAAGAGGCTTTGCATGGCTATCACTGAAGGAAGGAGAGCAAGAGGGATCGGTGCGCACTGATCCCTCTTGCTCTCCTGGCTTCAGCGATAGCTGCGCAGCCTGCATTCGCTCTATAAGACGCACACACACTTCCCCTTACTTTTTAGGAGGGGAGAAAGTGCATCTTATAGAGCAAAAAATACGGTATGTGTTTCAGGTAACCTCCTGGCTCTCATTTCTGGATCTCTGTTCATGTTAGGATTCTCTCTAAATTGCAGGATCCCTCTCAAGGTATGGAAGTTCAGTGGGCTCTTTTAACTCATTGTGTTCTAGCTCCATCCTATCACCCTTCTCATATTTCACTCTACTGCTGAATCTGCCCCTCTCCTCCAGCCATCCTGCATGTGGGATCTTTGCCTCTTACCTACTATCTCTTCTGGGACCATGTCCCATTCACCTTTTCCAACCTTTTGTCTGCTCCACACAACTCCTGCCTCACAGCTGACCAAACTGTCAAAGAAAGCCTTCTTGCGGAAGGTGAGTTTTGAACATCCTATTCTCGGCTGCTATATTACCCGAGCGATTGAATGTTTATGGACATTCCATAGCATCACCACTAGTATCACCCAACCATCATCTGGAACCTCACTGCTAGAAGCACCATAAAAAGTCTGTGTCACAAAGCTTAGTGACATCATAAGAGTTCTGCTGAATGAGGCCAAAGTCCAGCAGACTGTTCTCACAAGTGGCCAACCTGCCTCTGTGAAGCCCGTAAGCAAGAGCCAAGTGCAATTGCAGCTCTCCTCATGTGATTCCCAGGAACTATATTCAGAGGCTGGCCTTCTCCAACAGTGGTGATAAAACATACCAGATCAGGTTGCAGGTTTCTGATTTTCTGGATCAGAGACCTTTATATTGTCCAACCTTTTATGCCTCAAGTCTTCCATGGGAGATGAGGACACAACACACAGACACACACACCTTGAGTCTGGGGCCCTCCAGAAAAAGTCCACTTCAAAAAAGTATTCCTGCCCTGATATAATGATTCCACTGGGGGCAGAATTCCACTCCCCTAATCGGGTCCAGTGGTACCTTGTGGTGTCCCCTGTCCTCTAACACTCAGCTGAGTGAGTCTGATAAGAATTACTCATCTTGAACTGGGGGACTCAGTCATTTAATTTGGCAGGTTACTTCTTGAGCCATCTCAGTTAAGTCCCTTGGCAGGGCTGTTGTGAATAGCAAAAGTGGCATCTTTGATCTACAACAGGAGTGGGGAATTTCAAACCTTGGGGCCAAAGGTAACCCTCAAAGTTTCTCTGTCCAGCCCTCAGGACTCCTCCCCACACCCACCATGCCTGCCCAGATGCACCCCCTCTCCCCAAGAGAGTGTCTTTAACTGGCTTGACTGTATCATTGAATTCCGATTATGCCTTCTACTTGGAGGATAGAGAAGGGTGCGAAAGTGTGTGTACAAACTAGTCTACTATTTAAAGGTAAAACGAACATTCATTTCTTTGCATGCACCGCTTCTGACCTCCCACCTCCTCACATGTACACCCCAGAATACTGACAAAAAGTGAATGCAACCCATGGGCTGATAAAGCCCACCCTCCCATCTACAGTATAGTAGTCAGCACATGAACACATTTGAAATTTGCAGTAACAACAGCGACCTGCTCCCTTATGCTGCAGATGAGCAAATTACTGGAGCGCACTGCAATCTAAACTTCATCCTACAAGCATGCCCCTAAAACACACAAACAGCCATTGCCATGACAAGAAGCAGAGGAAAACGAATGAATGAACTAACGAACGAACGAAGGGAAGAGTAACTTTCCAACTACACTTCCGGATTCCACAGTTATGAAGAGAGAAACAAACTTCCACCTCCTCTGGTCCACAACATTTCTTTGGGACGCGGATCTGTGGAGCCCCACCCGCTCCATAGCTTCCCTAGACAAAGATCCCTCCGTGGGTTTCCGCATTGTTTATTTGTTTGTTTACTTAACAGAGTATATAGACCATTTAATCATTCCAGTACCTCTTAACAGAAAACGATAATGGCAAGTCAGCCTACAGAGGGATCAAAACACGCGTAAAAACAAGTTAAAATGTTCAGCATGAAATTTGCATGTTGATCGTTCAGTGAGAAAGTACCTGCTTTGCGTGTCCCAAAGTCCCAGGTCCCGGGCATCTCCCAGTACGACTGGGGGAAGGGGGCGAGGATCCTGCCTTAAAAAACTGGAGGGTGCGCTACTGGAAGTTCTGAGCTAGACGGATCCATGGCCAGACTCGGCAGCTTTCTCTGATAAATCCCGCCCACAGAGAGACAGCCTACCCTTTGATTTGGGGAAGCGCGGGAGCTCAGCGTAAGAGCATCTGCTTTGCATGCAGAATGTCCCACGTTCAAATAAATACCTGGCACCCCGTGGTAGGACTCCCCTTTCGAAACCCCGGGGAGCTGCTGCCGGTCGGTGCAGACACTACAGAGTAAAACGCAGGTCCTTGTATTATTCCTTACCTCGTCTTGCTTGCACCTGAGGCTGCTGCCCAGCAGGTAAATCACGGGCATAGCCAAGAGAACAAGAAGCAGGAGACAAAAAAGCGCCAGGCACTGGAGCCTCCGCAGGTCGCCCGCCAGCCGCTCCCACCTGTACCCGTAATGCTCTTCCGCCAATTGCTGCATTCGCGCCCCGTCCATAGCCAAGTCTTCCCCAGGCTCTGAATATCACCGAGCCAATGGGGGAGGGGGGATAGCAAATGTCTTCTGGGCCCTGATTGGGGACCCATTATATAGCCCTGTATATTCCTGGGTGGAGAGAGGAGGAGAGGGGGGGAGAGCGCGAGAGCCATCCCACTCCGCGACGCGACTAGAGGGCACGTGGAGTTAAGGGGGGGAGACACACCCTTCCATCTCAGCCAGGATGCCACACCTACGCCGGAATGGGCTCGCTTTCCCTAACGCCTGGGCTGGGGAGGATGGAACTTAGGAAGGAGGAAGTCGGAGGAAAGTCCCCGAGGGGAAGGGAGAAACGCGAGTGAGGGAGGGAGGCAGTGAGTGGGGCAGCGGCAGGAGCTTCCGCTGAGACTAGCTGGAGTGTCATTTTCCAGGTGCCTTTCTCAGTCTCTGTCTCGTTTCCTATCTTATCCGAAGCTCATACACCTCTTTCAGATTCTTAATAAAAGAGGTCTTTCAAATGGTTCTCACCTTTAAGAATGTAAGAAAAGCCCTGCTGCATCCGACCAAGAACCTATGTAGTGCAGCACTCTTGATTTCTCAGTGGCCAACAGACACTTATGGGAAGCCTGTCTGCCTGCACAACAGCACATCTCCCCATTTGTGATTGCCAGTGACTGGTATTCAGAGGCATACTGCCTTCAACAGTGGAGGGAGAACAAAGCCATTATGGCTAGGAGTAGCATCCATTGATACCTTTATCATTTTTGAAAGGTGCTGGTGGCCTCACATTTAGTGGGAGCAAATTCCATATCATACCTGTGTGCTGTGTGAAAAAATACTGTATTTTTCTGGGTATAAGATGGTATCCCCCCAAAAAAATTGTAGTTAAAATTGGGGGTCATTTAATACATGGATGGTCAATGCACAGGGGTTAAAAAACAAACAAACACTACTTACCTTCCTGCAGGAACCATCCAACCATGTCTGATGAAAAAGTGGATGAGTTTGTCAGGGTTCTTCCCTTGAAGGACACGTTTTAGGGATGCTTAACCACAGGCAGTCAGGAGGAGGCCCTTCTTGGCACACTGACAGGAAGTGATGATTAAACATTCACCCACCCATCTCAACCTAACTTACAGGCCAGGGCCAGGAAAGCAGCCTCGCCTCTGTTCTAGGCTCTCTTCCACCCTCAGCCAACTCATCAGCACTTGCTTGCCTCTGGCACTCTGCTGATGGTGCTAGGCCACTTGAAGGGGCGTGTCACTCATGCATAAAGGTAAAGGTAAAGGTACCCCTGCCCGTATGGGCCAGTCTTGACAGACTCTGGGGTTGTGCGCCCATCTCACTTAAGAGGCCAGGGGCCAGCGCTGTCTGGAGACACTTCCGGGTCACGTGGCCAGCGTGACATCGCTGCTCTGGCGAGCCAGAGCCGCACACGGAAACGCCGTTTACCTTCCCGCTGGTAAGCGGTCCCTATTTATCTACTTGCACCCAGAGGTGCTTTCGAACTGCTAGGTTGGCAGGCGCTGGGACCGAGCAGCGGGAGCGCACCCCACCGCAGGGATTCGAACCGCCGACCTTTCGATCGGCAAGTCCTAGGTGCTGAGGCTTTAACCCACACGCCACCTGCGACCCTCACTCATGCATAGCCTTGTGTTAATAACAAAAGACAAGGCTGCTGGATCAGGCCAAGGACCTATCTAACCCAGCATCCTGTTCTTACTAACAAGACGCCTGTGGGAAACCCTCAAGCAGAACACAAGCTCAAAGGCACTCTCTCCTCATGAGGGTTCTAGCCACTGGCATTGAGAAGCATTGGAGGCAGAGCAGAGCCACTGTGGCTAGTTGCCATTAATAGCCCTCTCATCCATGAATTTGCCTAATCCTCTTTTAAAGCCAACCAAGTTGGTGATAGGGACACTAGTGGTGCTGTGGGTTAAACCACAGAGCCTAGGACTTGCCAATCAGAAGGTCAGCGGTTCGAAACCCCACGACTGGGTGAGCTCCCGTTGCTCAGTCCCTGCTCCTGCCAACCTAGCAGTTCAAAAGCACATCAGAGTGCAAGTAGATAAATAGGTACCACTCCGATGGGAAGGTAAACGACGTTTCTGTGCACTGCTCTGGTTCACCAGAAGCAGCTTAGTCATGCTAGCCACATGACACGGAAGCTGTACGCTGGCTCCCTCGGCCAGTAAAGCAAGATGAGCGCCGCAACCCAGAGTTGTCTGTGACTGGACCTAATGGTCAGGGGTCCCTTTACCTTTACGTTGGTGATGCTCACTGCCTCCTGGGGGAGCAAGTTCCATAGTTTAATTATGTACCGTGTAAAAAAATACTTTCTGTTTTCTGCCTTGAATTCTCCAACATTCAACTTCATTGAATGTCCACAAGTTCAAATGTTAATGACAGAGGGAGAAATACACTTTTCTCTTCACATTCTCCTTGACATACGTAATTTTATAAACTTCTATCATGTCATCTTTTACCCACAGTGCCACCCCTTGGGCTGGATGTAAGTATGAAGGCAGGTAAGCTGGAAGATGAGAGCTAGGTAAAATCAGACAGAGGTTGGAGTCATACCTCATTTGCCCTAATGGACCAGCCTTCTGGTAGTACAACAGCTTCAGCAAGATGACTGAGTAGAAAGGCCAAAGCTTCAGCAACAGGGAAAAGGAACATTTTTGGAATTGCTGAACTTTCATTGTAGTGGGTGTAAGATCTAACCCAGATCCATCCTCTAGCATGCACAAAAAACCCAGAGCTTGAGACAAATGAAGACCAGAAGACTTCTCAGAGGGAGAATTTGAAAGCTGTTGCTCTCTCAGCTCCACTGTCATGAAGCAAAAAAGCTGACAGTTCCTGGGTTTAGCACTTAAAGGTAAGAACTAGACATTCTGTCCAGACTGATTCCTCAGTAAGTGGATGTCTTTGACTTGAAGAAGGCATAGCAGGAAAAAGTTTTTCACATATACACAGCTGGAATTGAGTAATCCCTTTGGCTCATTTATGCAAAGGTCATAAATTTTTCTAATCTTCTCTTAAAGTCATCCAAGTTGGTGGCCATTATTATCTCTTGTGGTAGTGAATGTCAGGTTTTCAACACACTTTCCATCTAGTGTCAACAGAGTGCTAATTTCATGAGCTTCTTACCTCAAAACACCACCCAAAGCTATCCCATTGGGAATGGAGATTAGAATCCACCCTACTTGGATGACTAAAACAATTAAGGGGGTGGAGTGACTTTCCTATGAAAAAAGGTTGCAGTGGCTGGGACTTAGTTTAGAGACAAAGCAAACAAGAGGTGAACATTTAGTCTCTTAAAAAACTACTATGAGTGAAAGTCATGCCAAAATTCATTGTGCCCAGCTAAACATGTTGCAAATCTTAGCACATATTTTTCAGCACATGAAAACAGAGTGTTCATGTTTACTATAGCCATCCTGCCACTATTTTGGCCCTCATTCTCATTCCTCTTGGTACATCTGCTGTACTAATGTAAGAAGAACCTTGCTGGATCAGGCCAAAGGCTGAACTGGTCCAGTATCATGTTCTCACAGTAGCCGCCTACATACTATTGGGAAAACCAAAATCAGTACCTGAGTGAAACAGAAACACTCCCCATTTGTCATCCCCAGCAACTGGTATTCAGAGACATGCTGCCTTGGACAGTAGAGGGAGTCATTAGAAGCCTTATCCATTGTCTTCCTTTTTGAAAATGGAACATTTCAGTCAATTTTGGCAAATTATCATACTTTGTTAAAGTACTCTTGTTCAGTTGGAACCACATGGGCATACACTTTAGCTGTTATCAACATTTTAGCTGCAGATAACTTAAAAAGGTAATGGGTAAAGGGACCCCTGACCATTAGGTCCAGTCGTGACCGACTCTGGAGTTGTGGCGCTCATCTCGCTTTATTGGCCAAGGGAGCCGGCATACAGCTTCTGGGTCATGTGGCCAGCATGACTAAGCCACTTCTGGCGAACCAGAGCAGCGCACGGAAACACCGTTTACCTTCCTGCCGGAGCGGTACCTATTTATCTACTTGCACTTTGATGTGCTTTCGAACTGCTAGGTTGGCAGGAGCAGGGACCGAGCAATGGGAGCTCACCCCATCATGGGGATTCGAACCACTGACCTTCTGATCGGCAAGTCCTAGGCTCTGTGGTTTAACCCACAGCGCCACTGACGTCCCTGCAGTTAACATAATGCCTACTAAATCATGATGGTCTGGTTGGACCTCTCTCTCTCTTTAGAGATAGTTCAAAGTATTTTGTAAGAGGCTCATTGGTATGTGATATCCACTCCATTTTTTTGTATGAATGCAGTATTTCCTCCACCCCCGCAATTTTTGGTTTACCATATTTAGATGGAATCCACCACACTCTTTCCACATTTCCTGCATCAATTATTCTGTGACACATTTTTGGCAAATGGAGTGAGGTCACATACCTACTATATGACTTTTTAAAAAGTTATATTTACTCCATTAGATAGGGCCACATTAGTGGAAAATATATCTCCATTCCCTGTCCCATTATATTTGTTTCTAATGTTTTCTGTTATCTCTTTTACAATTAATTCCCATTCTATGTAATCATCTTTTTTAGCTATCAAAATGTGATAAGAGATACCAGTTGCTCCATGTTTGACAAACTTTTTAAATGATGACAGTTCCCATGTAGAAAACACTGTCCTTGTACTGAGCCTAATCATTGGTCCATTTTGAAGTTCTGGAAAATGAGAATGAGTAACACGAACTAGGTAGGCTTGCTTTTAAATGCCAACCAGATCAAATTTATCCCCAAATTTCTACAGATTTTCACATCTCTCCCATTTTTCTACTCTAACTGTATATCAGGCATGGGGAACAGTTGACCTTCTAGATGATGCTGAATTACAACCCCCATTAACCCCAGCAAGCATGGCCGGTACTTTAGGATGGTGGAAACTGTTGCTCAGCAAAATCCAGAGAGCCACAAATTATTTACATTGTTGTTGGTTCATGTGCCATTATGACACATTGCACCCTGGGATGATCTCTAAAAATCCACAGTTTTGGAGCCAGACTTCCTATAGGCGGAATTCCTTTCATCTGACACTTTTGCTGGAAAAAGAGGGGCAGGTGATTCTTGTCAATTTTGTCTTCTTAGAATCATAGAATCATAGAGCTGGAAGATACCTCAAGCGCCATCGAGTCCAACCCCCTGCCAAGCAGGAAACACCATCAGAGCACTCCTGACATATGGTTGTCAAGCCTCTGCTTCAAGACCTCCAAAGAAGGAGACTCCACCACACTCCTTGGCAGCAAATTCCACTGTCAAAGAGCTCTTACTATCAGGAAGTTCTTCCTAATGTTTAGGTGGAATCTTCTTTCTTGTAGTTTGGATCCATTGCTCCATGTCCACTTCTCTGGAGCAGCAGAAAACAACCTTTCTCCCTCCTCTATGTGACATCCTTTTATATATTTGAATATGGCTATCATATCACCCCTTAACCTCCTCTTCTCCAGGCTAAACATGCCCAGCTCCCTTAGCCGTTCCTCATAAGGCATCGTTTACAGGCCTTTGACCATTTTGGTTGCCCTCCTCTGGACACGTTCCAGTTTGTCAGTGTTTCCAGTTTGTCAGTGTCAGTTTGTCAATTGCAACCCCCATTAACCCCAGCAAGCATGGCCGGTAGTTTAAGATGGTGGAAACTATTGCTCAGCAAAATCCAGAGAGCCACAAATTATTTACATTGTTGTTGGTTCATGTGCGATTATGACACATTGCATCCTGGGATGATCTCTAAAAATCCACAGTTTTGGAGCCAGACTTCCTATAGGCAGAATTCCTTTCATCAGACACTTTTGCTGGAAAAAGAGGGGCAGGAGATTCTTGTCAATTTTGTCTTCTTCTTTTGGTGCTGTGTGCCCCTTGGTCAGCTTTGTCTACATATCAGCAATTCAAGCACCAGTGGAATTTTCAGTCCCCACTCACAGATAAACAGCACAGAGGCGCTTACAGAATTCTGCGTATGTGCCTGCTCATGCGCCTATGTGCACAGTCACATTAAACTTGAATGTGCATCCTTATCTAGAAAAGGACAACACAAAGAATCCATTTAGAATCCATCTATTCTTCCTGTGCCCAAAAACTTGAAATGGTCAAATGTGCAAGCATGCACGTCTTTCCTTCAATGTACTTTCTCTATGCATAGTATTATGAATTTGACATCCCAGTTACCTACAGTACCGAACATGCAGTAAAGTTTTATTCTATTTCACTGTGAACCTGGAACAAATCTTGTGGCAGCATCAACAAGCAAAAAATTGGAAGGGTAAATTCCACTCAAGTGAGTGTGTGAGAGAGAGATCTGTATATATAATGAGCTGGTGGCATATGCTTGAAAAGAAGCAGAATATGGCCTCTAGGTGTGCTGCTTGCAGGTCACTGATGATAATAATAATAATAATAATAATTTATTATTTATACCCCGCCCATCTGGTTTTCCCAGCCACTCTGGGCGGCTTCCAACAAAGATTAAAAATACATTATAACATCAGTTATTAAAAACTTCCCTAAAGAGGGCTGCTTTCAGATGTCTTCTAAATGTCAGATAGTTATTTATCTATTTGACATCTGGTGGGAGGGTGTTCCACAGGGCAGGCGCCACTACCAAGAAGGCCCTGTGCCTGGTTCCCTGTAACTTGGCTTCTCACAGTGAGGGAACCGCCAGAAGGCGCTGGAACTCAGTGTCCGGGCAGAACGATGGGGGTGGAGATGCTCCTTCAAGTATACTGGGCCGAGGCCATTTAGGGCTTTAAAGGTCAACATCAACACTTTGAATTGTGCTCGGAAACGTACAGTAAGCCAATGTAGGTCTTTCAAGACCAGTGTTTTGTGGTCTCGGCAGCCACTCCCAGTCACCAGTCTGGCTGCCGGATTCTGGATTAGTTGTAGTTTCTGGGTCACCTTCAAAGGTAGCCCCACATAGAGTGCATTGCAGTAGTCCAAGCGGAAGATAACTAGAGCATGCACTACTTTGGCAAGACAGTCTGTGGGCAGGTAGGGTCTCAGTCTGCATACCAGATGGAGCTGGTAGACAGCCTCCCTGGACACAGAATTACGCCTCCATGGACAGCTATGAGTCCAAAATGACTCCCAGGCTGTGCACCTGGTCCTTCAGGGGCACTGTTACCCCATTCAGGACCAGGGAGTCCTCCACACCTGCCCGCCCCCTGTCCCCAAAAACAGTACTTCTGTCTTGTCAGGATTCAACCTCAATCTGTTAGTGCCATCCATCCTTCACTGCACACTCCACACAGGACCTTCACTGCCTTCAATGTTTCCGATTTGAAAGAGATGTAGAGCTGGGTATTATCCACATACTGATGAACACCCAGCTCAAACCCCCTGATGATCTCTCTCAGCAGCTTCATGTAGATGTTGAAAAGCATGGGGGAGAGAATAGAACCCTGAGGCACCCCACAAGTGAGAGGCCAGGGGTCTGAACACTCATCCCCCATTACCACTTTCTGGACACAGCCCAGGAGGAAGGAGCGGAACCACTGCATAACAGTGCCCCAGCTCCCAGCTCCTCTAGACAGACTGAATGCCAGGGAACTCGGTGTGTGGAAAAGAGGCTGTATACATGATTGATCCAGCCAAGGGCATAGGAAGGGGGCGGTGGGGGTGGTCCACCCTGGGCGACATCCATGAAGGGGTGACAAAATCCCGCCAGGGCGGATCTCCACACTGATCACCCCCAATGGGCGTTGATTGCCACACTGATCACTCCCCTAGGTGACTTGCCCTGCCCCCGTGTGCATGGCATGTGTGCCGCTGCAGGTGCCCAAGCAGCTAGCTCCATATTATCATCTTCAAATATTGATAATAAGCAGGATTCATCCACACTTTCTCTTGTTCCACTGCTTTGCCCAGAGAAAACTGTTCTTTAGTGCTCAATCAGAGCAAAGGGCAATTCAGGTTTCCCCCAGGTTTCCATTTGTTCTTGTCTATCATTAAGGAGTGGGATTTCCCTGAGAAAGAAGTGGGACAAGGGGAAAACCACTCAGACCTGTGCCTAGAAAGTGTGGGGAAAGTGGAAAACCACCTGGAACTGTGCTTTCTGAGCACGACACAAGCAGAAGTGTGGACAAGCCCATAATTTGACATCAAGATGAACAGGTTTCCTCACAATTTTCAATATTTCATTGAATACTTGTCTCCAGAATTGATGTGCATGTCTACAATTCCACCACATGTGGAGGTATGTGTCTCTTTTGGGACATCCCCTCCAACATAGGGAAGAGTATCTAATATTATGCGATGTGCAGACCAGGGTTAAATAACAGAATTATCCCAAATGGTTTTCTATTCATAAGCATTTCCACATCAGTCTTCAATTTTTATGCTTATGAAAAGAAAACGCTAAGCCATTTCCCCCAGTATAACATGATTCTTTGTGTTGTTTTCGCTGTTGTATGCATATTTACACACAATATCTCCAATACGTGCACTTTATTTGGAAAACTGAATCAACAGAATTTGTAGGATTTAAATGAATAATAGTCTTTCCATTTGCATTTTGTTTTGGCGAGATTAAAATTAAGTGGGTTGCCTGTGTGCTATGTGTATTTCAGCAAGAACAGAACCTCTCTCGTTATAGCAGGAACCTGCTCCATTGTTTTAAGATGTTACAACAATATGAATGAATGTAGTAGCACTTCTGGGAAGGGGCCAGGAACCAGTAAGAATTTAAAAACGTAAGAGCCTACTGGATTAGGCCAATGGCCGCTCCAACCCTGTAACCTGTTCTCACAGTTGCTAACCATATGCTAACCACATGTTCCCACAGTTGCTAACCTTCCTGTGTTTTCCAACACAGTTCAGAATCATTACGGCCTTCAAGAGCTATGAAGAAAGGGTGTGTAAGAGGTGACATGATAGAAGTTTATAAAATTATTCATGGCTTCAAGAAAGTGGATAGAGATAAGTTATTCTCCATCCATCACAACACTAGAACTTGTTTTGTTTTTGAAGTGCTCTTATAAGGCTGTGTCTTGCCATGTATAAAAGATAATAGATCATCTTGGTTTGTTTCTTGGCATTGCAGTGGTACCTCTGGTTGTGAACAGGATCCGTTCTGGAGCCCCGTTCGCAACATGAGCAGAATGCAACCCACGTCTGTGCATGCACGGGTCGCAATTCGCCACTTCTGCACATGCGTGTGATGTTATTTTGTGCGTTTGCACATGCGCAAGCGGCGAAACCCGGAAGTGACCCTTTTCGGTACTTCCGGGTCACCGTGGGACATATCCTGAAAGAACGTGTCATGAAGCGGATATAACAAGAGGTATGACTGTATTTGTAAAATCTATAAAAAGTTACACAATAAAAGAAGTTTCAAGACACATAAAAGGAAGTACTTTTTAATGCAGCATGTACTTAAACTTGGCTGTGGGACCTGAAAGACCTGCTTCCTGCCTTTTCCTAGCTGGCCTTTTCCCTGACTGACTCCAGCTACAAAAGCTGAGCCTGCCGATGAAGCCAGAGACTATTCCGGCTGTCTCTTAGGGCAGACCCAGGTCACTTAGCCTGAGCTTCCACAGCTGCCACTCTCCAGGATCCACGGTATTGGCAGCAACAGCAGCAGATACATTCTATGATTAAGATATTTTATTTTCTTACTAACTGTGATGTTTTAAATGTGCATTTTATATTTGACTTCCTTTAGTAATGTTTTCTTTTAAAATGCACACAAACAGCTTTAATGTGGCCCATAGATCCAAAATACACAATACAACAGTGGTATATGTTGTTGTTGTTGTTTAGTTGTTTAGTTGTGTCCGACTCTTCGTGACTCCATGGACCAGAGCATGCCAGTCACTCCTGTCTTCCACTGCCTCCCGCAGTTTGGTCAAACTCATGCTGGTAGCTTCAAGAACACTGTCCCACCATCTCGTCCTCTGTCATCCCCTTCTCCTTGTGCCCTCCATCTTTCTCAACATCAGGGTCTTTTCCAGGGAGTCTTCTCTTCTCATGAGGTGGCCAAAGTCTTGGAGCCTCAGCTTCAGGATCTGTCCTTCCAGTGAGCACTCAGGGCTGATTTCCTTAGGAATGGATAGGTTTGATCTTCTTACAGTCCATGGGACTCTCAAGAGTCTCTTCCAGCACAATAATTCAAAAGCATCAATTCTTTGGCAATCAGCCTTCTTTATGGTCCAGCTCTCACTTCCATACATCACTAAACAGTGGTATATATCAACAGTTATTAAGCTGTAAGATCGGCCTTGCTAGCCAACAGAAGAGCTTTAGCCTGTACATAGTGATTTCTGATTTTTACTGCCGCCGAGAGGAATTTTGCTACAGCCAGTGGAATACAGTGGTATCTCGGGTTACATACGCTTCAGGTTACATAGACTCTGCTAACCCAGAAATAGTACCTCGGGTTAAGAACTTTGCTTCAGGATGAGAACAGAAATTGTGCAGCGGCGGTGCGGCAGCAGCAGGAGGCCTCATTAGCTAAAGTGGTGCTTCAGGTTAAGAGCAGTTTCAGGTTAAGAACGGACCTCCAGAATGAATTAAGTATGTAACCAGAGGTACCACTGTAGTATCAAACATATCCTCAAGGAGAGTCTTGGCATGAAATGAGTAAGCAATTCTAGGTTGTTCTGTTAGTATTGGATTGATTAGATTCTGTCTGATCTGTTTATACAGACTAAAATATGGTTACCAGATGTTTTCCAATGAATCCGGGGACACTTTTAAAAATAAATAAATGAATAAATGTGTGCTGGTCCGGGGGGGGGGGAGGTTACTGTGGGGCGAGGTCCAGGACCTGAGTCGAGGGTCGGCAGACAGTCCTCCACGGGTGAAGCGGGGTCCACAGCGAGGAGCTGGGCAAGGACAGGAACTCTAGGGGAACAGGACTGGATGCTGGCCGAAACAGCTCTTCAACGACATTGCTCCTGCAACCTGGGACCGGGCTGACTGGCCTTTATCTTCTCTGAGGCCAGGGGCGGTCCCGGCCCCCAGGTGACCCGGCTCTTCTGGCCTTAAGGCAAGCACTCCTCCTGGGAGAAACCATTTCCCTCCGCCTCTCTGGAGAGGCCGGTGGGTTACTGGGCCCAGAGGGAGACTCACTTTCCCCTGACAGGGCTGGGAGAGGTGCACCTGTAGGTAATGTGTCCTCAATCGCCTCTGGAGCCAGAGTGGATTCACCTGGTGCCTGCTCCTGAGGATCCGGCACAGGTGCAGGCGCTTCAGAATCAAGGCCCTGCCGCAGCTCAGCCAGCCCTGGAGGTTGGGATTCCTCCGGTTCAGCCTCTGAATCGGATTCCCAGGCCATCACAAAATGCTTTATTATCCCTAATTACATCTATACATCAGGTGTTTTGCTGTCTTGAGAAGTCCGGAGGAGAGAAACCTGGGGGGTTGAGTTTGAGAAGCAGAGTTTGAGAATATGACTGTGGGATGATCACAGAATCACATATTTGGAAAGGACCTCTGAGGGGCATCTAGACCAACCCCCTGCACCTCAACTCAAGCAGCCTCAGCTTAAAAGAACATAAGGCCCCAATTTGACTTCTGCAGTTCCCAGCCATTGGGGACACACTCTTGTTCACGCTTTCTCTCATGCTCAGCTGCCCAGCTCCGTGCCAGCTCCGCGGCCACTCCAGTTGGCCAAGGGGATCGAAGTCATCTCACCTCTCCACACCTTGCCCAGAAGAGAAAGCACACCTCTTGCGCCTCTCCTGGGCAACTACATGTGACTCCCAAGCCTCCTCCAATCTTTCCCCTTTGTTTTGACAGATTGGGGAAGGCAGCGAACCCTATGTTTCAGTAGAGTCCATTATGCCTAGGGTTGCCACCCATCCCTAGGAAAACGTGAGGGATGGGAAGATGGTTTTTGCGCAGGCAGAGGTGGTGGTGGGGATCGAAGAGTGCGAAAGAAGGGCTTTCCACCTTGCCCGGCAGAGAAACCCTGTGCCTTGTGCCTCTCCTGGACAATGGCGCACTGCCCACCCATGTCTCCCGAGCCTCTCCTGATCTCCTGCCCCCTTCCCCCTTCCTTTAGACAGATCAGGGGAGGCTCGGGAGTCACGGACGGGTGGCCGGTTCCCGTAAGGGGCACAAGGCACATGTTTTTTCTGCTGGGCAAGGTGCAAAGCTCTTCTTTCACACCCTGTGAAATTCTAAATGAAGGGGGAAAACGAAGGGGCAAGGGGGCAGGAGATTGGGGGAGATTCCGGAGTCATGGGTGGGCAGGGCACCGTTGCCCAGGAGGGGCACAAGGTGCACAGTTTCTCTGCCAGGCAAGGTGCCCGTGACTCCCAAGCCTCCCCTGATCTCCTGTCCCCTTACCCCTTCGTTTTGAGAGTTTCACAGTGTGAGAAAGAAGAGCTTTGCACCTTGCCCAGCAGAGAAACTGCATGCTTTGCGCCCCTCCTGAGCAGTGGCCACCCACCTGCGATCTCTCAAAACAAAGGAGGAAGCAGGCAGGAGATCGAGGGAGGCTTGGGAATCACAGGTGGGCAGTGCGCTGTTGCCCAGGAGGGGCTCAAGGTGCACGGTTTCTCTGCCGGGCAAGGTGCAAAGCCCTTCTTTCTCACTCTTTGACCCCCCCACCTCTGCCTGTGCAAAAACCATATTCCCACCCCTCCAGCTGCATACTACTCCAAGAGAGCAGGGTGTCACATTTCCTGGGGACATTTAATGAAATCCGGGGACATTCCGGGGACGGAACTTGTTCGGGGACAGGTTTGCAAATCCGGGGACTGTCCTCAGGAAATGGGGACATCTGGTAATCCTAGACTACAATGCAATAAAATGTGTTCCATACATTCAACATCCTGGGACCATGGGCACAGCCTATCTTGGTATGGGACACCAGTCAATCTTCCCCATAGCATTCAGATGGAAAAACATTTAATCTGGCTTTAGAAAGTGAAATTCTTACAGTAGGGAGAGAACAACAAAAAATGTACGCATTGGATTCCACAGGTTCCATGTGAGTGAGATTGTAAATCACTAAAGGCAATATCCCATAATCTCTGTTTCACAGTTATGAGGTGGGTATCATACCCCAGGTGGGTAAGAAAAGTTGGTGAAAAACCTATTGAAGAGGACTTATGTGCCATGGTTCTTTTGAAATGTTTAAGATTATAATTTTGAAGGGAAATGTCACCAATTCATTTAAATTCTTTCATCGCAGCCATTTTTTAGGAAACATATTGTGTGTTGATTCCTTTATTTTAATTGGAGCCAAACACTGTCTACTCAGAAGTAAGTCACACTGCATTCAATGGAGCTTACTCCCAGGTCAAGGTTGGGAAGCCTTACAATGCAATCCCAGGCATTTTTACTCAGAACAAAGTCCCACAGAGTTCAATAGGATTTACTCTCTCTTATGTTCCTGATCATTCTCACAGTTTCTCCCCCCTCCTCCTTTCCCACCTTTCTCCCTGCCAGGGACTCAAGGCAACTTACAACTAAATTTTTCTTTCATTCCATTTATCTGCTGAAGGTGTTAATCCCTTGCCTTGCAAATTTTTTCTTTACATCAATGCTGTAAGGTAGGTGAGGCGGAGAGGTTGTCATAGGCACAAGATAACTAGTCTCAACATGTACATGATGCCTCTGCATGTGGTCAGATCAAATGAGGAAGAAGCTTCTTGAAGTAGAACAGGATGCCCCTATTTTCATCGGATAAATATTGAGGGTATGCAGGATGTTGGACTAGATGGGCCATTGGAGACACACACTCAGCAAAACACTAACCCCAGACAAAAAGCAGTTCATGCCAAACAATTGTAGCCCAACTTCCCCACACACCACCTGCTGAAGTCACATGGTTGCTGACACATTGTCACTAACAAGACAGACTTACCGTCATGCAAATAAAATCCCAGCCAGCACACACCAATCACTTGCCAGTAATTTCTGACTTTTCCCATGCCTCCATGGTCAGACATAGACATACTTTCACATGTTGGACTGTAGCCCAGATGGAAGAAACATTTAGATCACACCCAGGCAAGAGCCGTTCGCTGTGCAGGCCTGCCCCTAGCCACACTTTCCAGACTGCAGCCAAACCAAATATTTACTGTGCAGTCTGTTAAAAAAGAAAGCCCACGACACACAGTCATACATTCAGGATTGCAGCCAATCACTTGTTTGCCTTGCTACAGCAGCTAAGGGTTCAGCTGACTGGGCCTGATTGCAGGGGAGTCCATGTGCAGCTTGACAGAGGCCTCCTGAAGAAACCTCTAGGGCCCTATCTGCCAAAGATACAGTGGTACCTTGGGTTGAGAACTTTTCATTTTGGAGGCCTGTTTTTAACCTGAAACTGTTCTTAACCTGAGGTACCACTTTAGCTAATGGGGCCTCCCGCTGCTGCCGTGCCACTGCTGCGCGATTTCTGTTCTCATCCTGAAGCAAAGTTCTTAACCCGAGGTACTATTTCTGGGTTAGAAGAGTCTGTAACCTGAAGCGTCTGTAACCCAAGGTAGCACTGTAGTCTCTATTAAGGGTGTAGAAAGCCCTTTTTCCTGATTTGCTTTGAGGCCTAATTCCACAATTCAGAATGGGCCTCAATTCTGTTAAGAGTGATTTGGACCCACTCTGACGCAATTTGGACCCAGAAATCAAATCAACATTCAGAAATCTGAATCTGTGGTCCAGGGCTGAGCGGTATCTGGTTTCAACATTGTGATATGTCATCAGCTAAACATCGTGATATACCAATATATCCCAATGTCTGTAACAAGGATGGAACTGTTGTTGTTTAGTCATTTAGTTGTGTCCAACTCTTCGTGACCCCATGGACCAGAGCACGCCAGGCACTCCTGTCTTCCACTGCCTCCTGCAGTTTGGTCAAACTCATGTTGGTAGCTTCGAGAACACTGTCCAACTATTGCGTCCTCTGTCGTCCCCTTCTCCTTGTGCCCTCAATCTTTCCCAACATCAGGATGAAACTATGTAGAGGCAAATAGGGTAATATCCTGGCAACTGCTACCTAGACATAGAGAGGTAGGGAGGAATAAGCAATGGAGAAAGAGTGAGATGCTGAAACAGGAAGCCCCACACCAAGAGTCTCATAAGAAGAAGGCATCCCCTCTCTTCCATTCCCTACACATTGCCTTACAGGTGGCCTGTGAGGCAGGAATGGCGCTGCTTTCTGCATCCCAAACCCATTTCAAGGTGAATCCTTGCCCTGTGGGAAAAGGGGAGGGCAGGTGGACAAAAGAGCTCACCTTCTCCTCCTTTCACCATTCCCCCCCATTTTATTTTACACTTGAAACCACTGGGGCCGGATATAGGGGGTGCTAGGGGCTCCAGGCCCCTCAATATTTTAAATCAGCCCCCCCCCAATATTGAGGAGGCCAACATCCACCACCGAATGTCCTCCGAGAGCCTCAGCCCCCACCTAGGAGCCAGGAGGGGGCTGGGATGAGCGAGAGCAAATATCGCTCTTCACGCATCTCCCCCCCCCCCCCGCGCATGCCCCGTGAAGCAGGTGGAGCAAGGAGCCCAGTGCTGCACTCCTCCCCATGGCATGTCCCACTGGGCAGGATGTGTCATGTGATGCACCCTTTGCATGGTGCATTTTACCCTTGGGGAGGGGATGAGGGCATTTTACCCTTGGGGAGGAGATGAGGGGGTAGCCAAGGTGGAAATGGGAGTTTGTTCCTGCTTGCCTTCAGAGTGAGGGGTGTGAGCCGCAGTTAAGCAGCTAGCCATGGTTATGGGGAGGTACTGAGGCTGGGGCTGTTCTGCCACTGGAGGGAAGGGAGGCAGAAGGCAGCTGAAAGGGAAGGCATTCAAAAGGAGCTTCCTGCTTTCCTCACCTTCCTGACACTTGGAAGATAGCAGCCAGTAACCTCACCATCCCCTGGAGTGCTGAACACTGTTTGTGATATATTGCCCGATCAAATATTCTGAAACCGTTATTGCGATGACACATTGCCCAGCTCTACTGCGGTCCTCCTTTTGACTTGCACTGGGAAACCAAAATGCCAGTAACAAGCTTCCTCATGTAAAAGGTAAAGTTAAAGGGACCCCTGACCAACAGGTCCAGTCGTGGCCGACTCTGGGGTAGCAGCGCTCATCTCGCTTTATTGGCCGAGGGAGCTGGCGTACAGCTCATGTGGCCAGCTTCTGGGTCATGTGGCGAACCAGAGCAGCACACGGAAACACCGTTTACCTTCCCGCCAGAGTGGTACCTATTTATCTACTTGCACTTTGACGTGCTTTCGAACTGCTAGGTTGGCAGGAGCAGGGACCGAGCAAGGGGAGCTTATCAAATTCTGCCAATTATCATGCTCCTGTTTGGCATGTCAGGTGGCTGACAACTATGCCAGTGCATAATGCCTCCTCAAATAACCACCTGGTATTTGGAGTAGGCTTGCTTCTAGTCACAGCAGACTGAGGACAGGGAGGAATCAGGATTGGCAGCAACTGCTATCACCCACTGCTACTCCAAGCAGGACTAGATTAGACCATGGGTAGGCAACCTAAGGCCCAGGGGCCAGATCTGGCCCAATTGCCTTCTAAATCTGGCCTACAGACTTTCTGGGAATCAACACATTTTTACATGAGTAGAATGTGTGCTTTTATTTAAAATGCATCTCTGGGTTATTTGTGGGGCATAGGAATTCCTTCACCCCCCAAAAAAAATAGTCTGCCCCTCCAAGGTCTGAGGGACAGTGGACCAGCCCCCTGCTGAAAAAGTTTGCTGACCCCTGGATTAGACTAACCTGAGTGGTGAAGAAACCAGTCTGCACCTCTGCTGCCTCTGTGACACAATTTACACATATATGCATGTTCTTGGGGGTGAGATAAATTGTGTGAGTGTGAGACGAATGTGTGTGTGAGAGAAGGTGCAGAACACAATAGTGTGCATACATGGAAGAGAACATATATACATCCATGTGTTGTGAGAGGTAATGTGCATGCATATGGAGTTGTGAAGATAAACATGAATAAGTAGGGTATGTCTCTGTGTGAGAGGAAATAAGTGAGAGTAAGAGGAGGATGGAATGTGTATTTGCATGCTCTAGCCTGGGGTGAGTGTGAGGAAGGAAAGTGGATGGATGAGCTGGATATGGATAGGGTATGTGAATAAAGGTAGTATCTTTGTGTGCAAACAGGCAAGAGTGCCCCCAAACTAGGTGCAAAGAAGCCATTGCCTTTGAACAGCACAATAGCTCTTTATCATGTAAACCTAGACAGCTGCCTTATCCTGTGTCTGAGCTTTGCTCCATTTAGTTACCGTATTTTTTGCTCCACAAGGTGCACCGGACCATAGGACACACCTAGTTTTTAGGGGGGGAAATCAAGGAAAAAAAAGTTAGTCTAATTCAGGCGGCTCACCGACCCCTCTCACTCTCCAGGCTCCAGCAAAAGCAACGTGTAGCCTTCAGAGCGCGGAGGGAACACTTCCTCTGCGCTTTGGAGAATTTGCGTTGCTATCACTGAAGCCAAGGAGCCTGCATTCGCTCCATAGGACGCACACTTATTTCCCCTTAATTTTTGGAGGGGGAAAAGTGCGTCCTATAGAGCAAAAAATACAGTATGTATTTTCTACACCAAACTTCCTCAATTTGATGCACTCCAGATGTTTTTGAACTACAGTTCCTCACACCCTTGTCCATTGGCCCAGGTCACTAGGGCTCAACTGGAGTTGTCTTCTAACATTTGGGTGCCCTGGGTTGTGGAGGGTTGATCTACGCAGGCTTGACTTCTCTCCAGGGTCTCAGGCTGGGACCTTCCCTAGCCCTACCTATAGAAGCTGGGAATTGAATCTGAGACGTTACCCATGCAAAGCCAGATGCTCTACCACCAAGCTAAGGCCATTCATCTTTATCTAGACATTGATGAGATCCTGATGACTGGGAGAAGGGATGAAATAAGAGACATTTGGGTCTGTCTAGTCCAGCATCCTGTTTCTCACAGTGGCCAATGAGATGTTTCTGGGAAGCCCATGAAAAGGAGACACCAGTCTGCTGTTTCAACCTGTCAGAAGTTCTGAGAAGCATCCTGAGTCTCTAGTAGCTTTTGGAAAGCCAACAGAATTCTTTTTTGATGACCTAGTGATTCCAGTCACTTGATACAGAACCCATTTCCACATGTTTTGGAGCACTGGCTCTTCACAATAACTCTGGGAACTTTCTCTATAGTTTTGTTCAGTCTTGCCTTTCTTTCAAGTAAGGCATGTTACATTGTTACAGGAAGTTAACAGGAATAAGAGTCCCTGGACAGACTAGACAAGATGTAACCTAGTTTCTACAGCAAACTGATCGATTTTGGATCTGCTCTGTGCCTTTTCGATTCAACTTGTTCTTCAGGTCCAACTCAGATCCATTATACCTGAATTTGTTTGATTATCTTTTATCTTCTTTTTAAACTTTTTGTGTTTTATCCATGTTTGCTTTGATTTTTCTGAGCTGCCTTGAGTCCCAGTTCTGGGGGGTGGGGGAGGGGTGGGGGAGTAGGACAACAACAACAATTCCAGAGCTCTACTTTCCCTCACTGACTATAATGAGGAGTTGAAAAACCACTAAAAGTGTCTGCAAGCGGACCAAGTCTGCCAAATTACAGGCAGACGAATTCAGCGGGTTTTCTGTAGGGAACCTTTACCATTTGTTTTTAAGAAAAAAATCTAACTTTTTCTGTCAGAATTGGTTGCAATTTGAAGGCATGTTTGCTCAGTCTAGGACAGGGGTCAGCAACCTTTTCTAGCCGTGGGCCGGTCCACAGTCCCTCAGACCATGTGGTGGGCTGGACCCTATTTTGAAAAAATAAATAAATGAACAAATTCCTATGCCCCACAAATAACCCAGAGATGCATTTTAAATAAAAGCACACATTCAACTCATGTAAAAATACCAGGCAGGCCCCACAAATAACCCAGAGATGCACTTTAAATAAAAGGACACATTCTACTCATGTAAAAACATACTGATTCCTGGACCGTCCACGGGCCAGACTGAGAGGGTGATTGGGCCGGATCCGGCCCCCAGGCCTTAGGTTGCCTACCTCTGGTCTAGGATGTCAATGGCCAGGTTGCACACTGAGGCATAGAATGCCAATCCTCGACAAACTGAAATTGCAGAGTTTTGAGAAATTAAAAGATAAAGTGCGAGACTGGCTTCACTATTATCAAATAATGGAGGCTTATAAGTTGGACAGGAAAATTGGCTTCCAAGTGGAAAAATCAAAATTGGAAACAGAACTGTTAGAACCCAAAACTAAGAATTTGTCAAAAATGTATAACTTGCTGTTGAAATGGAATACGCAGGATGAAACGGTTAAATCAGCTATGATCAAGTGGGCACAAGATATTGGTCATAACATAACCAGCCATGCCTCCAGATGTATGCTGCTCCCAGTGCTGGAGCAGGTAGCTTCACCACTGGTTGAGAGTTAGAAGGAGACCCTTCAAAAAGTTACATTTCCCAGCCCCCATAACCAACTACATTTCCCAGAATTTTAGGGGGAAGCTATGACTGTCAAATTAAAAGAGTGCTTTCAATTTATAGCATGGATATGAGTGGAGCTGACTTGTGCAAAACTTACAGGGAAAGGAAATAGGGTGATTCATCCATCACTACTTTTCAGAGGATTACACTGGAGACAAACACACACACATATTTTTAATCTACTGAATCCTAGATCTGATATGTGCTTTTGGTGATGCTGTGCATCTTCTTATATTCTTACTTGCTGCCACTTAATTTTTGGTCCTGCTTTTTACTGTTTTATTGATTTGTATTGTATTGTATTGTAAGCGGCATGGAGAACGTTTGCAAAGTGAATTGTTCCAGTGCCACAATAAAACAACAACAACCCAACTCTATGACATCAGCTTGACTCAGCAAAACAATCCACAGAGCAACTTGACAGGAGCCCTTTACCAGAAAAGTTTGAGTCAGCAAGACTTTCCCCACACTCCATCCAATGACATAGATTCTACCATAGCCATGGACATCCAACTGCACTTTATCAACTCTTTTTCAAGACTGCCAGTGTGATCTTACAATGTTTACTTTGAAGTAAGTCTCAAGCAGCAGCGGTGAATTTAGGGCATGGAGCCTTGGGGGTGCCATAGGGGGTGCTGCAGGAATGGAAGGTGAGAGTGGGGGGGGGACCAAATTTTGGTGTTGCACAGGGTGCTGATGAAAATTGAGACCCCGAGGTCTGCCACTGCAACCAGTCCCATGTTTTGCTGGCATCTTCTAAGAAAGAAAGAATAACCACCAGCAGCAGCAGATACTATGCGATTATCAATGGGTATCTCCAATCCTCCAGGTTTTCATCAGTACTTTGGTGGTACATGTCACTGGATCTCATGGTAATGGGTCAGCTTCTTGGGTCAGTTCATGCTCCATTCAGCCCCAATGAACACAGTGGGACTTACTTCTGAGCAGATTGAGCTGGTAATAGTGATGGAAGAATTTGTCCATTTTGCTTTCCCCTGCTTTCTTATTTTTTCCAGTCTTAAGTTCAGGTAACTACATTTCCACAGCAGTCTGCAATTTTCATTTTTTAGAGGGGGGGGGAATGTGGCTCCCTGGATCTTTGTGGAAAGCATCAAGGAAATTAGATTTTGGATTATTACAACCGAAAACCCAAAAGAGAGCTTAACAAAAGCATTGGAAATAATAAATAAATATGGGAAAGTAGCCGGTTTCAAGTTAAACAGTTCCAAAACCAAAAGTATGGTTAAAAATCTCACAGTGAAAGAAAAAGAAGAAATCGAAACTCTAACTAAACCTAAAGTCTGTCAAAAAGTAAAATATCTCAGAATCTATATAAACACCAAAAAAATATTAATCTTTACCAATCTTTACCAAGACGTGGTCAGAATTTTTTTTTTTTTAAAAAATGGAGATATGGAGTAGACTGAAATTATCTTTTTGGGGATGGATTTTGATAATTGAAATGAAATACCATCCCAAAAATGCTTTTTCTTTTCCAGAGCATTCCAATCTTGGGGGGAACAGGCTGCATAACATTTTGGCAAAAAGAAATATCTAAATTCATTTGGGAAGAATGGAGACCTAGAATTAAGCACAAATTGTTAATTGACGTTAAAGAGAGGGGTGGATTTGGCCTTCCCAACCTGAAGCTTTATTATGAGGCAGCCTGCCTATTCTGGATAAGGGATTGGTGTCTACTCCAAAATACGAACTTGCTTGATTTGGAAGGGCATGGCAATCTTTTCGGTTGGCATGCTTACCTTAACTACGACAAGACTAAGCACACAAGGAGTTTCTGAATCACATTATTAGAAAAGCGCTATATACAGTTTGGATAAAATATAAAGACCTGATTGAATATAAAACCCCACAGTGGATCTCTGCCTTGGGGGCTAATGCAGTAAAGAAAAAGAATAGGCAGGTAGGCTGGCTCACGTATAAGTCATTATTAGTGGAGAAAGGCACCAACTAAAGTTAAAACAGTATGATGATATGAAAGAACATTTTTCAGGATCATTACAGTACTTCCAACTAAACAAGACCTTTACACTTAATAAAAAGGGCTTTGCCAAAGAAGCCTCTAAATTGGAAACAGAATTGTTAAATAATAAAACTAAGATACTTTCCAGAATATACCGACTCCTCCTTGACTGGGAGGTCAAATCAGTAATGATTAGCAGGGGCGTAGGAGGGGGGGGCAGGGCTGCCCTGGGTGCCACTCTGGGAGGGGTGACAAGATGGCCCCTGCCTTCTGTCAGCCTCGCCCTTGAGCCAGTGCACCAACTGGACTCATGCACCTCAACCCCGACTGGGCTAGGCGAGCTGGGTAGCACTGCCAGAGACCACCTTTCTCACAGGAACAGGTCACAGTGCTGTGGACTCACAGCTTAGAGCTGAGAGCACCGGATTCACTGTCTCAATAATACAGTCATTGCGCAGCAGAGTTTTGCAGAGTCTTGCAGAGTATAAACCACTCAGAAAGCAGCTCTGTAGAATATCTTCCTTTTATTCTGTAACTACAACTATGATACAAAACTATATACAGAGCTGAATATTCAAAGCATAAATCAATGCTACACTGAGAGTCTGCAGCTGCTCTTAGCAGCAACCTTATCTATAGATACGATCTCTAACACTCTCTCTCTCTCTGATACACTGACTGACTGACTCTCTCACACACACAGATTTGTGGTGCTGGGGCAGAATAAGTAGATAGCAGAACACGCCTCCTCCTCTCTGGAGAGTCAGCAGAGATCATAAGGAGATCATCAGGAGATTCTTGGATATGGGAGGGGTGAAAAGAATAGGCAGGTAGGCTGGCTCATACTTAAAAGTCATTATTAATGGAGAAAGGCACCAACTAAAGTTAAAACAGTATGATGATATGAAAGAACATTTTTCAGGATCATTACAGTACTTCCAACTAAACAAGACCTTTACACTTAATAAAAAGAAGGGCTTTGCCAAAGAAGCCTCTAAATTGGAAACAGAATTGTTAAATAATAAAACTAAGATACTTTCCAGAATATACTGACTCCTCCTTGACTGGGAGGTCAAATCAGTAATGATTAGCAGGGGCGTAGGAGGGGGGCAGGGCTGCCCTGGGTGCCACTCTGGGAGGGGTGACAAGATGGCCCCTGCCTTCCCCCGGCTGTAGAATGGCTGAGGGCACGTGCAGTCCATATGGGCACCGCTCATGCGGCATCCGTACGGGCTGCTGCTCTTGCGTGATGTCCGTACAGGCGTCCGTACGGCTGCTGTGTGCAAGTGGCAGCCCATACGGTCACTGTGCAAATGGCAGCCCGTACAGACTGCGCACACATGGGATACCACACATGCATAGTCCGTATGGGCTGCACCGCCCTGGGTGCTAGAGAGGGTTCCACTGATCATTAGGTGGGCCCAGGATGTTGGTCATACTATTCTGATGAGTGATTGGGAAAATTTGTGGAAAACAAATATGAAATTTACAGCCTGTTATAATACAATGGTACCTCGGGTTACATACGCTTCAGGTTACAGTCTCCACTAACCCAGAAATAGTACCTCAGGTTAATAACTTTGCTTCAGGATGAGAACAGAAATCATGCTCTGGTGGCGCGGCGGTAGCAGGAGGCTCCATTAACTAAAGTGGTGCTTCAGGTTAAGACCAGGTTAAGAAAGATGTTATTCCTTTTCTAATCACTGCTGATAATCAAGGGGGCATCAATTTTTAAAGAATGGCAAAAAATAATTTCAAGATATATCTGGCAGGGTAAGAAGCCAAGGATTCAGTTTAAGTTATTAACAGATGCAAAAGAAAGAGGTGGCTTCGCCCTGCCAGATTTGAAATTATATTATGAAGCATCATGCCTCTGTTGGATAAAGGAATGGATTAAATTAGAGAATGGAGAGCTGTTAGATTTAGAAGGTTTGATAACAGATTTGGTTTGCTTGCTTATCTATGGTATGAGAAGAAAAAAATTCACAAAGGTTTCGAAAACCACATCTTCCAAAGATCACTGATAGAGGTGTGGGAGAGGTATAAAAACTTGTTGGAACCTAGACTCCCCCATTGGATTTCACCATTAGAAGTGATGAGTGTGAAAAAAATTAATATGAGGGGAGGTGGATAACATATGGAGAATTGGTAACAAGAGAGGGGGGGGAATGGAAAATGAAAACTTATGAAGAGGTGAAAGAATCTGTTTACGACTGGTTACATTATTTTCAGATTAATGAAATGTTTAAAAAACACTGTAAAATGTGTGGGTATGAAGGTAAAGAATCAAAATTCCAAGTGGAGGTATTGAATAATGAGTATAAAAATCTGTCTAAAATGTATAAAATGTTGCTGGAGTGGCATACAAAAGATGAAGAGGTAAAAGCAGTAATGATACACTGGGCAAGAGACTTTGGTTATAATATACAGTATGATGATTGGATGAAATTATGGAATGAAAGGTTAAAATTTACGGCATGTACTGCGTTGAAAGAAAATGTAATGAAAATGTTCTACAGATGGTATATAACGCCAGTTAAACTGGCCAAAATGTATAAAACATGCAATAAGTGTTGGAAATGTAAAGAAAAAGAAGGTACTTTCTTTTCTTTTTTTAAAAAAAGATATTTATTGAAATTTCAAAGATTATACAAAAAAAGTAATAAAAACAAAACACAAACACAAAAAATAACAAATATAAAAAACAAAATACAAAACTAAAATCTATTTAAAAACAAGTAAAGTTTCATTCCCTTATTTTCTTATAACTTACTTCCCCGACTTCCTCATACCTCCCCTTTTTGTATTCCAATTTCTAATTATTAATTCAGCAAATCCTCTCCCTTAATTTTCATTTAATTTTCAACCTTTCTTTTCTTTTTACTTAATCATTACAGCTGAAAAACCCCTTAATTTTCTAAACCAACATCATTCTAACATTCATTAATTTTGCAATATTTCCCAAGATAGTCCTTAAATTTCTTCCAATCTTCTTCCGCCGTCTTTCTTCCCTGGTCTCGGATTCTGCTAGTCATTTCTGCCAGTCCCATGTAGTCGATCACCTTCATCTGCCATTCTTCCAAGGTGGGTAGATCTTGTGTCTTCCAATACTTTGCAATGAGTATTCTTGCTGCTGTTGTAGCATACATAAAGAATGTTCTATCCTTCTTTGGCACCAATTGGCCGACCATGCCCAGGGGAAAGGCCCCTGGTTTCTTCAGGAAGGTATATTTAAATACCTTTTTCATTTCATTATATATCATTTCCCAGAAGGCCTTAATCCTTGGGCACGTCCACCAAAGGTGAAAGAATGTACCTTCATTTTCTTTACATTTCCAACATTTATTATCAGGCAAGTGGTAAATTTTTGCGAGCTTGACTGGGGTCATGTACCACCTATAAATCATTTTCATAATATTCTCTCTTAGGGCATTACATGCCGTAAATTTCATACCAGTGGTCCACAACTGTTCCCAGTCAGCAAACATAATGTTATGACCAAAATCACAGCTGATTTAACCGTTTCATCCTGCGTGTTCCATTTCAACAGCAAGTTATACATTTTTGACAAATTCTTAATTTTGGGTTCTAACAATTCTGTTTCCAATTTTGATTTTTCCACCTGGAAGCCAATTTTCCTGTCCAACTTGTAACCCTCCATTATTTGGTAATAATGAAGCCAGTCTCGCACTTTATCTTTTAATTTCTCAAAACTCTGCAATTTCAGTTTGTCCCCTTCTTGTTCCAGAATTTCCCAATATTTCGGCCGAAAAAGAAGGTACTTTCTATCATATGTGGTGGGAGTTTAAAAGGGTGAAAGACTTCTGGGAAATGATATACAATGAATTGAAAAAGATGTTGAAATATACGTTTGTTAAAAAACCAGAGGCCTTTCTATTAGGATGGTAGGAAACGAAATTAATAAGAGAGACTGTAAACTGTTTCAATATGCAGTGACTGCCGCAAGGTTACTTATGGCCCAAAGATGGAAACAGGAAGAAATTCCAACAGTGGAAGAATGGAGAAGGAAATTGACTGAATATGCAGAATTGGACAAATTGACTGGGAAGATTCAATATCAGAAAGACCAAAGGTTTTTTGAGGACTGGGGTAAATTTACAGAATATCTGAAAAATGTATGTGATGTACAGACAACGCTTGTTGGTTTTGAAGAGACTCTGTGAGATAGTAAGAAATACTGCAAAAAAGAGAGTAAGAGGAAAAGGAGTGGGGAAAGGCGATATCATGTTTAGAAATGCGTCAACAAATAGAAATTTTACGAAAGATTGACAGAGAAACCGAGGGAAGTCAAAAATTGAAGAATGAGTGCAAAATAATTTGTTGACTGTATAAAATTTGTTTGGAAAATGAATAAAAATTAATTTTTTAAAAAAAGACCAGTTTCAGGTTAAGAACGGGCGTCCGGAACAAATTAAGTACTTAACCCGAGGTACCACTGTATTGCCTGCTGCATAAGCTAGAGTGAGCCCCATCTGACAAAGCATCAAGAAGAGATAAGCAGACATGTGAGTTTGGCAGCAAAACAAGGAGGCCAGTGCACACTGCTCTGTCCAACAGCATCCCAAACTCTCAGAAATGCAAGTAAAACAGCAGCAGCAGCAAATACTAACAATTATGCAATGTACAGTAGAAAGCAAGCAGGGGCAAGGGGGCTTTCCAGTGTTTTGCATATGTTAGGGTTGTCATACGTTTGGGAAAACCCACATGCCCATCTGGGAAATGTCCAATTGTGGGGCGGGGGAGGGGGTGGAGTTGGGCTTGGGTTTGCGTGGTTCGGGTTCAGGCTGCTCTGCACACCACTGCAGCTGCCAGCCCGAGATGGAGAAAGAGGCTCGTGGGTGTGGCGATTGCTGCTCCACACGTCTGCACGTACCTCTTCCCCCAGCTCAAACTGGCAGCAGCTCATGTTGTCCTCCTTTTTTGCTCTTCAGGATACTGGCTAGGGAACTACATTGCAAAATTGAAGCATATTGCTTCATAAACTGTGAATCTGGTAGGCTCACCTATTAATGCAAGCTGAATCAAATTTCTCCTCCTGTATGTACACCTGATTTAGTGTGTTGGGAATGTTTTATTTACACATATGGTGTGTGCAGGGACGTCTTTACCATTGGGAGTAGTGGCGCTGTCAGACAGAGTGCCAAGCAGTGGAGGGGAGAGCAGGGAGGTAAGGGAGGCAGAGCAGAGGTTTGGTGCCTGCGCGCCTCCAGCGCCCGTCGGAGGCACTAGGACCCTGTTCCGTTCTGCAGCGCCAGGGTCATCCTTCATCCCGGCGCTGTTTTCTCATTTAGCACCTCATCGATCTCCCACTGCGAGAACAATGGACTCTACCGAAACCTTGTTATCTTGTTAACTCTTTCATAACCTGGATGAAACGTAACAAGTCAACGTCAGAGTGTTCCACCGATCACTAGTTCCACCGATTTGCTTCATTCCAACGCCATTTAATACCTTTGGCCAAGGACTTCAAACCCCATCAGTTCCCGCCATGATCTCTCAGGCGTGCAGTCACGTACGCAAGCTCTCCTGCGCTGCCACTGCGGAGAGCTCCTTCGGTTCACCGGGTCTCGCCTGGTGAGTGGGGCTTGGGCTACAGGGCACATACCAAACTTTCTGTGGGATGGCCGCCCTTGGAGCCTTTCCAGTGACTGCCACAGAGAATCCCGTTTGCTTATTTCCTGCAGTATTTTAATCGTAGTATCACAGAACTGGACGGTTGGAAGGGACCCCAGAGGGTCCTCTAGACCAGTGTTTCCCAACCTTGGATCTCCAGCTGTTTTTGGACTACAACTCCCATGATCCCTAGCTAGCAAGATCAATGGTCGGGGATGACGGGAATTGTAGTCTGAAAAACAGCTGGAGACCAAAGGTTGGGAAACACTGCTCTAGACCAACCCCCTCCAGTGCAGGAATCACAGCACAAGCATCTCTCACAAAACACATTTGCTCCATCTTCCCTGTGAACAACCCTTCAGATACAACAGAATATCAGAACCATTCACGGAGTTGGAAGGGAACCACCAGGGTCATCTAGTCCAACCCCTGCAATGCAGGAATCTTTTGCCCAACATGGGGCTTGAAACCACAACCCTGCGATTAAGAGTCTGGTGCTTTACTGACTGAGGTATATCTAAGTTCAGCATTTCCCCCCTCATTTTGGAGCCAGGTGAAGCTATGCCATTTTGCTTTGACAATTTAAGACCAGCAGTGACTTGTCAGATTTTGGCTGGCCCACATGAACCTGAGACTATATAAGTGTGTATCTAGGTGCATTGTTAATAAATGAGCAACTAAAAAAAGTTTGTTTATGCTTCCTGTTTTTTTCCCCTCAAGCAGAGATAATGTGTAAGCATGGTGTCAGCTCCCTAGAAAAAGGTCAACAACTTTGGGGTCCCCCCCTTTAAAAAGGTTGACAACTCTGGGAAATGGGGAAGGGGGGCATCAGAGGGATCTCTTGCACCACAGGCACTGGATATGCTTAAGACGGCCCTGGGTGTCTGTGTGTGTGTATGCAAGTATGTATGTGCATGCCCAGGTGCTGAACTGGCTTGTCCCATCTCTTGGAACAGCAGGGAATATGTTCCCCTCAAAGATGGCATTCTAAAAACATTCCAAAGAACTGAGAACTCTCAAACTTTGAAAAGGGGATTTCTCCAGCAGCAGCTGTGCTCACCCAGGCATGCTAAGGATGAGTTGATTTCTATCCTCAACGGGATGCATACCCCCTCCCCCTGCAGATGACTTAAAATAGCAACTAACTAATGCTTCTGGGCATGATGAAATTCCAGGCTTGGGAGGAGGAAGTATTTCCCTTTTGTTCCATGTTACATCATATCAGATGATGTTTGGAAGGCTTATGGAGAGGCTGTCACGAGTTGAGACAAGAAAGCTAGATTCCACACTGACATTTCCACTCTGGCCTGTGAAAACACAAGAGGCAGCTTCCTTCCGCCATCCAAGCCACAAAGCATCTGAACAATGCTCTGAGATGCTGGTGGCCTTTTGATGCCCCACTCACAAATTTCTCTTCATTACTTGTTTCCTCTTAAGAAATGATGTGATGCAGAGCCTGAACTATGCATTAGAAGAAGGGTGGAGTATATGTGGCCCACCAGATGTTTCTGAGTGACAGCTCCCAGCATCCTACTGGGCTATGCTTGCGGGGGCCAAATGGGAACTGGAAATTAACAATGGTTGAGGGAGTTGGGTATGTTTAGGTTGGAGAAAAGAAGACTTAGAGATGATAACATTGTTGTTGTTGTTTAATCGTTTAGTCGTGTCCGACTCCTCATGACCCCATGGACAAGAACATGCCAGGCACTCCTGTCTTCCACTGCCTCCCGCAGTTTGGTCAAACTCATGTTCGTAGCTTCAAGAACACTGTCCAACCATCTCGTCCTCTGTTGTCCCCTTCTTGTGCCCTCCATCTTTCCCAACATCAGGGTCTTTTCCAGGGAGTCTTCTCTTCTCATGAGGTGGCCAAAGTATTGGAGCCTCAGCTTCAAGATCTGTCCTTCCAGTGAGCACTCAGGACTGATTTCCCTAAGAATGGATAGGTTTGATCTATGTTTGATAACACAGCCATCTTCAAATATGTGAAGTGCTGTCACATAGAAAATAGAGCAAGTTTGTTTTCTGCTACTCCAGAGGGGAGAAATCCAAAGGAATGGATTCAAATTACAAGAAATTAGGTTTCAACTAAACATTAGGAAGAATTTTCTGGTGATAGGAGCTGTTTGATAGTGGAACAGACTATCTCAGAAGGTGGTGAACTCGCTTTCACGGGAGGTTGGATAGCCATCTGTCAGGGATTCTTTAGTTACAGGGGGTTGGCCTAGATGCACAATTCTATGTACAACTATGTACAACTCTACAGTTCTATGATTCCAGGATTCTGACATGTGGAAGACCACAGGTTCCCTGTCTTTGTGGTAACTGATTGGAACATACATTCTGAATATGTGGTTAACAGCTTAACACCATTTGCCCACAATCATCATTCATCTGGCTGGAACAACCCTGGCATCCCTGACTATTGACTCAGCTTGCTGGAGCCAATGGAACCAGGAGTCCAACAGCATTTGGAGGGCTGCTGAGTTTCTCACCTCCAGATTAGAAAGTCCCTAGCTCAAATCTTCTCTGAGGCATGAATGGCCAACTATTTCTTAGCCTCCCTGTCCAGTCTGTGAACTGAACATGAACAGTACCAATTAGTTTTGTAAATGGACAAATGTGAACTGGAATTATCTTCTTTTTGGACATTTTGAACTTGAACTAGGACCAGGTGCGCAGCCTGGGATTCATTCTGGACTCATAGCTGTCCATGGAGGCACAGGCCGAATCTGTATCCAGGGCAGCTGTTTACCAGCTCCATCTGGTACACAGGCTGAGACCCTATCTGCCTGCAGACTGTCTCGCCAGAGTGGTACATGCTCTTGTTATCTCCCACTTGGACTACTGCAATGCGCTCTACATGGGGCTACCTTTGAAGGTGACCCGGAAACTACAACTAATCCAGAATGCGGCAGCTAGACTGGTGACTGGGAGCGGCCGCCGAGACCATATAACACCGGTCTTGAAAGACCTACATTGGCTCCCAGTACGTTTCCAAGCACAATTCAAAGTGTTGGTGCTGACCTTTAAAGCCCTAAATGGCCTCAGTCCAGTATATCTGAAGGAGCGTCTCCTCCCCCGGACACTGAGGTCCAGCTCCGAAGGCCTTCTGGTGGTTCCCTCACTGCGAGAGGCCAAGTTACAGGGAACCAGGCAGAGGGCCTTCTCGGTAGTGGTGCCCACCCTGTGGAACGCCCTCCCATCAGATGTCAAAGCGATAAACATCTACCTGACATTCAGAAGACATCTGAAGGCAGCCCTGTTCAGGGAAGTTTTTAATGTGACATTTTAGTGTATCTTTCATCTTTGTTGGAAGCCGCCCAGAGTGGCTGGGGAAACCCAGCCAGATGGGTGGGGTACAAATAATAAATTATTATTATAATAATAAATTATTATAACTAGTTTCTTCTAAAAATGAACTACCCAAGTGCTGCATTTAACTTGATGTGCCTTTCTTCTGAGTAAACAGGCAGCATTTGGGGCCATAATGTGTTAGTGCAGGGGTAGGCAACCTAAGGCCCATGGGCTGGATGTGGCCCAATCACCTTCTCAATCCGGCCCATGAACAGTCTGGGAATAAGTGTGTTTTTACATGAGTAGAATGTGTCATTTTATTTAAAATTTATTTCTGGGTTATTTGTGGGACCTGCCTGGTGTTTTTGCATGAATAAAATGTGTGCTTTTATTTAAAATGCATCTCTGGGTTATTTGTGGGGCATAGGGATTCATTCATTCCCTCCCCCCCCCCAATATAGTCAAGCCCACCACATGGTCTGTGGGATGGTGGACTGGCCCATGGCTGAAAAAGGTTGCTGACCCCTGTGTTAGTGCTAGCTTGGCTGGCATCTGTCTGTGCACCTGCACAGCGAGCCTTCAGGGGTGAGGTCAAACTGTTGGAAAGGTACAGTGCCTGCTGTGGCTGTAGAAACCAATACAGGAGAGACATGTTTTGTTGCTACTGAGGTAGATGAAGGCATATGGTTGTGCTGCTGCAAGTGTACTATGGCGTTTCTTATTGCTGCACTCCTCCCAATGATCATTCCTCCTATGGTCACTGCTGTGGATACATGACCTGACTGACTGCCTCTAGGAACTGTGGTCATTCACAAGGGATTCCCACATGGCAGGGCTGATGTTACCAGTTTTCATGTCATGTTTGCAGACATCTTTTTAATACAGAGTTGCTCTGCCAATTGGCCAGGTGCTTGAAGCCAGCTCACCATACAGCACATCTGGGGATCCTGCTATCTTCCATTCTGTGGACATGACCAAGTCAGCATAGATGTCACTGAGACAGAGTGCAAGCATGCTGGGAGTGTGGACTTTGGAGAGCACATCTTTGTGACTGTCTTGTCATGTGATGCTCCAAATCCTCCTGACACTGTGCATGTGGAAGGTCCTCCTATCAGGTATAAGATGCTCATGTCCCACTACCATAAAAGCAGTGTGCTCAATGCTGGTAGACCTTCATCTTGGTGTTGGTCATTAGCATTGCATTCTCCCAAACCCTTCTGGAAAGGCGAGCCGTTGCCATAGCTGCCTTGCCAATATGCTTGTCTAGCAGAGTTTCAATGGAGAGGTTACTGGTTAAGGTGGAGCCAAGGTAGAAAAAAATCACCTACCACCTCAAGCATGTGGTCACCTATGTTGATGCATGGAGTGCTGACAATGTCCTGACCTAGGATATGGTCTTCATCAGGCTGATAGTAAAGCCAAATTTCCTGCAGGCTTAGGTAAAATAGTTGATGAGACTCTGCAGAGCTTCCTTGGAGTGCACTGTCAAACAACATCTCTTTGTCAAACAACATCTCAAACACCACACCTTTGTTTTGGTGTGGTGATGTGCCAGGTTGAAGAGACCCCCCCATCATTCCTTGAATGAATGTACACACCATCTTCAGTCAAGCTGAAGGCATAGGAGAGCACCAGGGAGAAGAATATGCGGAAGAGAGTTGGGGTGAGAACACAGCCCTGTTTCACACTACTCTTTGTAGGGAAGGCATCCAAGGATGAGCCAACATGCTGGATGGTGCTACACATGTGGAAGGACACGGTCATCTTGTGGAGGTTAGGTGGGCAGTGCGAACAATCATTTCTGGCTGGCAAGGTCAAACTCCTTCGTCAGCTCCACAAAAGAGATATACAATGGGTGTTTTTGCTTTTGGCATTTCTCCTGCAGCTGGTGCAGTGAGAAAATAATGTTGACTGCTGACCTCTGAGCTCTAAAGTCGCATTGTGAGTGTCTAATTTGTTGAGAACTACATGGGTGAAGGCTTTCTCCACAGTATTCAGTAGGGAGATTCAATGGTAGTTGTTATGGTGGTCGCTTTTGTTTTTGTTGTCACAATGCTGAAGCCACACATGTCTTTAGGCTCAGATCCTGTTTCCAAACACTGCAAGAGAAAGCCATGGAGATGCATCATGAGGGAGGAGTTGGTACCAGCTTTCAGTACTTCTGTTGGGATTCCATCCTGTCCTAGGGCTTTACCAATGCCTGAGAGTTGATAGAGTTCTTCAGCTCATCAAGGGAGGGAGGGACACCTTCCAAAAGAGGCAGTCAGGATGCTGTCAACTGCTATGC
The DNA here is from genome assembly GCF_964234715.1 of Podarcis melisellensis. Lineage (NCBI taxonomy): Eukaryota > Metazoa > Chordata > Lepidosauria > Squamata > Lacertidae > Podarcis > Podarcis melisellensis. Next base: position 8,283,264 of record NC_138547.1, on the reverse strand, counting down.
AGTGACCATATTTCCCATGATTATAGCTCTTGATAGTGCTCTGCCCATCACTTCATCTGTTTGCTGTGGTCTGTGATAATTTCTCTAGACCTGGTTTTCAGTGGTGCACTTTTTTTGACTGCCTTGGTCCAAAGGCTTTCTTCATGCCTTTGTACATTTTGGAAGTGTTGCCACTGCCAGCAGCATGTTGAATGCTCTGACACAGCTATAGCCAGTAGCCATTAGCATATCATCTGGCGATCTGCTGCACATCACTCTTTGCCTTTCTCAGTGCAGCAAGCACAAGCTTGTAGTTCACAAGAACCTCACACTTTGCAGCAATAACAAGTCCCATGTCCTTAATGCTGGTCTCAAACCAGTCAGGGACTTGCTGATCTCTTTTGCCAAAGGAGGATATAGTTGTTTTGTATGTTTTCCTCTTTGATGTGGCTCCACCTTGCTACAGTTCAGTGGAGCTTGTTCGACGGAATCACAGAAGCATTCATAAAGTTCAGGTATGGCTGTACTGGCAGTGGTGATTCATGGCCACACTTTCTGCTTTGTGCTATGAGTTCTCTGGCTGGAGAAGTATCTTGCCACCAGAGAGTGATCCATGTCACAGTTGGCACTGTGATACACATACAGTTCTATGTGACAGACATACAGTTCAGTGCTGGTCGATCAAGTCCAGTTCATGCCAGCGACTTGACCTTGGATCTCTCCAGGACACTCAGTGTTTTACCTTGGTAGAGAAGAAAGTGTTTGTGATACAAGCACAGCTCAAGGAGCCTTGGTCCATTCTTGTTCATGTCCTATGCAGTTGTCCCATGTGTGATGATTGCTGTCAACTCTGGCATTGAAATCTCCTGGCAGGAATAGGTGTTCACAGGCTGGGACCCTCCTGACAGCCTGGTCTAGGTTCTTGTAGAACTGATCTTTGGTCTGTATGTCAGAATATATAGAAGGAGAATAAGCGCTCAAGATGTTAATTGAACCAGAGGTGGTTGAGAGGCAGTGGGGAAGCAAGCATTCTGATCCTTTGGTCAGTGGTTCTATCACAGACAGAAGAGAATTCCTTACTGCAAAAACTATGCTGGATGCCCTTCTTGCCAGAAAATGGTGTAGTTCTTCTCTTGGAGGCAGCCATTTGAAGCAACTCTGGTCTACTGTAGAGCAGCAAGGTCAATGTTGAGCGTTTTCAGCTCACAGTCAAAGATGGCCATCTTCTGTGAGTTGTTGACCTGCAGCATGTCAGTGGACAAGCCAGCGCACACGGTCCTAATGTTCCAGCTTGCTAGGCGCAAAAGGGTTTGCTTCTTTTCTTTTTTTGGCCTGGTTCAGTAGTTTGGTCCACTTGTCAAGTGATACTCTGAGCTCCAAGCACCCATTAAAGCAGTTGGACAGTGGCAGGTCAGCACTTTATTGACCAGGGGCTGTCCAGCTTATGGATAATAATAATCTTATGCACAATTTCTTGCAAGAATACCAATGAAGGCAAACAGTAGTGCTCTTAAAGGTAAAGGTAAAGGTAAAGGGACCCCTGACCATTAGGTCCAGTCGTGACAGACTCTGGGGTTGCAGCGCTCATCTTGCTTTACTGGTTGAGGGAGCCGGCGTACAGCTTCTGGGTCATGTGGCCGGCATGACAAAGCCGCTTCTGGTGAACCAGAGCAGTGCACAGAAATGTCGTTTACCTTCCCACCGGAGTGGTACCTATTTATCTACTTGCACTTTTGATGTGCTTTCGAACTGCTAGGTTGGCAGGAGCAGGGACCGAACAACAGGAGCTCACCCCGTTGTCAGGATTCGAACTGCTGACCTTCTGATCAGCAAGCCCTAGGTTCTGTGGTTTAAAGTGCTCATACTTTACGCCAATCAGGCTGAGTTTATAACAATAACTGCTGCCTTCTGCATTGTTTTTGCTGCGTTGCCAGCACCGAAGTGATTTCTCTGAATCGCAAGCCTGGACAGGGTGTATGGACATCCTGGGCTGCCCCCACCCACACCGATTCTCAGCCTCACTTATGTGGTCCAAAGGAGAGCAAAGCCATACATCTGGCCCCAGCTTGGCTGCTGAAGTTGCTTGAAGGAGGCGTACAAGGTGCCATCCAACCATCTTAGGGACTCCACCCTGGATTTGCGTAGGATTTACTCCCAAAGATGTCCTGGAAGGCAGCAAGTATGGATTGCTCCTCAGGGTTTACTCCCCAAGACACAATTGGTCAGTGAGTTATTTTTATTTATTTACTTGATGGGGGCAGCTGCCCCCCCAGCCCCCTAGCTACACCCATGAAGGGAGATACATGTATCAATACAGAATGCAGTATTTTACATTGAAATACAGGACAATCCTGTATTATACAGGACAGGTGGAAACCCTAGCTTCACACTGAACCATGAGGGGGCCTTTTCAGCAGTGGTTCCCCAGTTATGGGATGCCCTCCCTAAAGAGATGTGGCTGTCTTCATCATTATTAACTTTCAGGAGGAATTTGAAAACATTTCTGTTTGCTCAGGCATTTGGTGGCTGAAGAATGCTGTTCCTGGCAACCCCAAGATCACCTGAGTGAATAACATTTTTAGTTGTAAATGCTTTAAAACTGATGTTTTAAACTGATGTTTCAAACTGAAATTGTTCTTAGAATGTTTTAACTGTTTTAGAATGCTTTTGCTCAGTTTTTAAATTGTGTGTCTGTTTTCTGTCCAGGATTCCTTGAGGAGGAAGGGGGGAGGGCTAAAGATTCAATCAATAAAAACAGATGAAGAAGCCACTGGACCAGGCCAAAGGCCCTTCTCATCCAGCATCGTGTCTTGCAGTGGCCAAATAGATGCCTGTAAACAGAACCCAAGCACAAGAATGCTTTCTCCTTCTGAGGTATTCAGAAGCATAGCTGCTTCCAGCTGTGGAGGCAAAGCATACATACCATGGCTAGTAGTCATCAATAGTCTTGCTGTCCATGAATTTGTCTAAACTCTTTATTAAAAAAATCAAAGTTGGTGGCCATTACTGCCTCCTGTGGTTGTGAGTTCCACAGATGAACTATACAGTGTGTGAAGAACTTTCTTTTATCTGCCCTAAAACTTCCAACATTCAGCTTCATTGGATGTCCAAGCATTCTAGAGAGGGAGGATATTTTTTTCTATCCACCTTCTCCATGCCATGCATAAGTTTATAAACTTCCATTTTGAAGCCTCTTACTTACCTTTTTTCTAAACTCCCAAGCACTTTGGGGTGGGGCGCTCAATCCCCTTGATCATTTTGGCTGCCCCTTTCCGAACCTTTTTCATAAGGATAAGAATAATCTTATGCATATTTACTTGGACCATTAGGTCCAGTCATGGCTGACTCTGGGGTTGCGGCGCTCATCTCACTTTATTGGCCAAGGGAGACGGCGTACAGTTTCCGGGTCATGTGGCCAGCAGGAGTAAGCCACTTCTGGCAAACCAGAGCAGCACACGGAAACGCCGTTTACCTTCCCGCCGGAGTGGTACCTACTTATCTACTTGCACTTGGACGTGCTTTCGAACTGCTAGGAGTTTGGCAGGAGCAGGGACCGGGCAACAGGAGCTCACCCCATCGTGGGGATTCGAACCGCCGACCTTCTGATTGGCAAATCCTAGGCTTTGTGGTTTAACAAGTGAGATGAGCACTGCAACCCCAGAGTCGGCCATGACTGGACCTAATGGTCAGGGGTCCCTTTACCTTTTTCTGTTGAATTTAGCATGGAAAGTTTACCAATGGAGGTGAGGAGAACACAGTTCAGAGGAAGGCAGAAATTTAAATTAAATATTTCAGGTTCTCAAGCTGTTTGCTTTTCCATGTGGTGTACTCTCTATTTTCTTGTGATGCGAGAAGTTTAAGGAAAGGTGTGCACTGAGAGGGAAAAGCAAGTGACGATTCAATTTCCCATAAATGCCCCCGCCCCCTGCAAGAGATGAAGGTGCTCTTTTACATCTCTTTTGATTATCCATGACCACAGAACCAGATGTGTACTTTTCTATGGAAAGCCTTTTCAATATTTAACAAAGGAATGTTGGGCAAGCTGCAACATCATGCAATGGATTGTAAGAAAAGAGAAAGTTGGATTGTGCCAAACTGTTGAAAACCTCCAGAACAGCGTAGGTGTGCTGGAAGGAAGACGTGCTACAGAGCCCGTGATTATGTCTGTGACCTCTGGGAGCAATACTGTGGCTTAATGGCTCGAGCACTATATGAAAAGCATGGAGAGGAGCAGGGGTGAGGAAGCTTTCTTCCATCTTTAGGCAGTGGTGAGGAACCTCAGGGCCATCGATCAATTGTGTCCCTCCAGACCTCTTTACCTGGCTGAAGTGTGTTCTTAAATTCAGATAGTGCTTCTTGCTTGCCCTGATGGAGGATAGATAGGAGTGTGTGATGGATGGAGCTGATGGGAGGTGGAATTCAATAACATCTGGAAGTCCACAGATGTCCTCCACATCTGCTTTATCTGGAGATGCCAGAGACTGATCCAGGGATCTTGTACATGCAAAGTGCATGATCCTTCTCTAGGGTTATACATTTTGACAGCTCTTTCATGAACACTAATCCACCTCTGACGGTTATAGCAGAGGTTTCCAACCTTTTTGAGTCCATGGCACACTGGCTGAAAACTACTGAGAGAGTTAGACTAGGACATGGAAGACCAGGGTTCAAATCTCTAATTGACCCTGAAGCTCATTTAAGTGATTTTGGGCTGGGCATTGACTTTTAGCCTAACCTACCTCACAGCTTTGTTGGGATAATGGAGGGAGGGAGAGCCATGTGTACCATCTTGGATTTATTGGAGGAAAGGTGATAATAAGCAATGCAATAATAACCAAACAAATTCTCTTAGAAGTGGGTGCCAGCTTCAATCCCCGACTGAAATTTCTGTCAAAACAGAATATTGTGGAATGTCAACTTTTAGATTAGTATAGATCCTCTCAAATGGATTTATTCACATGGTGGAGTGCCTGTCCATATAACAACTTTAGGATCTGCAGAGGAGGTTCTTCTTCGTGTTATGTTCTTGGAAGTAGAGATGAAAGAGAAACTTGAATCAGTGTGTATTTATAGGCAAAGTTACCCAATTCCATACCCGGCACTGCATAATTGATGACAAGAATGGCAATGCCCATCAACTAGGGAGGGCAGCCCCCTCAAATATTCTATTGGAGGGGCAAAGGGACCTTGTCCCCCTTGGAGTTGGCTTCTCTGCCACCAACATTCCTCTGATGAAAATTGGGACATGTGTCTTTTGGTGCCGTGCTCTTGCGGGAAGTAGCTAACTCACACAAGAGTGTGGCACAATTGCAAGACTCATCCTTCTCCCTGAGCTGGAGTGGGGGGAAACAGGACATTCTGGGATCAAATCAGAAGATAGTATGGCTTCTTTAATTCTGGGAATGTCCCAGGAAAATTGGGACATGCGAAGCTTTTGCAATTCACACTTCGAATCAATTTTTGAACTGAAAAAGGGACTCCCTCCAACATAGACTTGGACACATGACCTGATCTGGTCCTGGGACCAATTCAGAGTCTGATCCAGCCCAGGACTATCCTGATCCAGCCCAGTCTAGGCCCAGAAATGAACTCGCGGTTTTGCACAGCACTCTTCTGAATTTTGCAGTGCAGTTCTCCAGCTAATCAATATATTCAAAGGTGCATATATGAAGGGAAAGTATGCATTAAAAGTGTAGGGGGGGGGAGCAGAAGGAAGACAGAAGAAGCATGCAACCTTCAGACCACATTGTAACTCCTTTTTATTTTTAGTGTGTTTCTCAGCAGTTTTCTCAGGTTTTGCATTATAAATTCACCTGGAAATAGGACAAGACAAGCTTAGTCTGATCCATCCCTAGGAGTAATACCAGGATGATGATGATGATGATGACGACGACGATGACGACAACAACAACAACAACATTTCAGAGGGTTGCAAAGGTGACTTGATTAACTAGAATTTATTAAATTTAAGTTTTATTTTAGCTAGGCATTTGGGGAATCTCATATTTTACATCCTAGCTTCAGACATTTTTATGTGTTATTTGCTGTTCAGTACCGCCCACAAGGAATACTTATTTATGTTATTGTGTCCCTTCCTCCTCCATATGTTTATCTGATGATGACTTACAAAACATAACTGTTATCTGAGGAACCGCCCAAGGTACGTAGCTGCTACCGTCAGGGCTGCTCACATAATGGTTTCATCAGCATTAGAGCTGAACTGATGCAATATTTCCCAGTCCTATGACATGAGATCTTCCGCAATAGGAGACACTGGGGATTAAAACCCAAACCATCTGCATGTGAAGTATGTACCTAATCCAAGAGCTAACAACCTACCAAAGCCAAAAACATAATGAACTTTGGGAAACTGATACCATAGTAGTGGTGAATCCAGCTGTTTCCTAGAAAAGGCAGTCAGCTACTCAAATCTTGCTGCACATTACACTTGCCTATATCTTGAGTGTTTTGCACTTCACCATTTTTATTACTTCACTATAAAGATGCAAAGCTTGCATATACACCACATATCAATTACAGCTACTCAAATCTTGGTGCACATTACACTTGCCCATATCTTAAGTGTTTTGCACATCACCATTTTTTTTAAAGGTAAAGGACCTCTGACAGTTAAGTCCAGTTGTTAATGACTCTGGGGTTGCTGTGCTCATCTCGCTTTACTGGCGGAGGGAGCTGGCATTTGTCCGCAGACAGCTTCTGGGTCATGTGGCCAGCATGACTAAGCCACTCCTGGCGAAACCAGAGCAGTGCACAGAAATGCTGTTTACCTTCCCACCAGAGCGGTACCTACTTGCACTTTGAGGTGCTTTCGAACTGTTAGGTGGGCAGGAGCAGGGACAGAGCAACGGGAGCTCACCCCATCGTGGGGATTCGGACCATAAACCTTCTGATTGGCAAGCCTTCTGATTGCCACCTGTGTTACAATAAAGTGACAATAAACTTCACAATAAAGTTGCAAAGCATGCATACTAACCACATATCAATTACTAGGAGCCTCATAGCTGGTGTTGTCAATTAATTCTGAGAAGCACTCCACTTCTCCAAACCCCCCCCCCCAAATATCAGTGCAGTTTTCAAAGGTTATTTATTCGAAGTGGCTCCTTCATCTCTGTTGCACCATGCAAAATTTGGTGGTGATATCTTAAGAAGGGTCCAAATACTAGCAGCCTCATACTTGATAAAGTTCAGGAATTCTGAGAAGACACCCCCCCAAAAAGAAAAAGCCCAGTTCTGAAAGGTTATTGATTCAAACTGGCAACAAATTATAACCAAACATAGACCACAACAAGTTCTTAAGATTCCAAATGTGCTCCAAAGGTTGGTGACCCTAATAGTAGAAACGGCCCTTTGGACATGGGAGTAAGCAGTTTCTGAGATGACTCACTTCCCAGGCCATTTAGGATATTGCAGATCAACGCCAGTGTGTTAAATAAAGCCCAGCACAAATAGTCAGCCAGCAGGAAAAGGTTGGAAGCATCCACTCTGAATTGTGAGTGGGAGAAAAGCACCTAGCATCTGCCTTTTAAATGAACTGAAGTTTCCAGATTGTTCTTAAAGAACATTGAGGCAAGGAAGAGAAATTGTGGCAAACCAATCTGGAAGTAATTATGGCAAAGCTAATTCTATAACTCTCTTTTATTCACTTATCAGATAAAGCTAATTGGTGGTTAGTTGGGAAATATTAGCCATTAACATCTCTTAGCATTCTCTCCATGCCTGTGGGTTTCTTGCAAGCATCAGAAATGTTAGGCATATGATGTTCGACAAGATCATTCTTTGATCTTCTGTTTTAATGTGCTAAGAAAGGAATCTGTGACTCAACAGAGACTGGTTCCTGAGACAAATGGGGCACTGCCCTACACATTTCAGTCTGCATATTACAGTGATCCTAGCCTGATGGTACTGGCTGACAATTAATTTCTGGTAGGGTTGCCATATTTCAAGAGGTAAAAATCCGGACACAAAAAGTTGTTGAGCTTTTTTAGGGCAATCGCCTGATAGCCTCTCTGCCACCGCTGAGCCTGAGCTGCCCACACCAAGACATTTGCTTTAAAATATAAATCTCCCCCGGATGGGCATGTAGGACCCCCAAAAGAGGACATGTCCAGGAATTCCAGGACATATGGCAACTCTAGTTTCTGGGCTTAAGTCAAAGTGCTGGTTTTGACCTATAAATCCTTAAATGGCTCAGGACTACAATACCTCAAGGACTGCCTCTCTCTATATGAACCAACCCAGATCATCTGAGGCCATTCTTTATGTGCCTCCTCCACAAGAGGTCTGGAGGGTGGCAATATGAGAACAGACCTTTTCTGCAGGAACTTCCTATTTGCGGGATGCCCTCTCCAGGAAGGCTTGCCTGATGCCTTCATTATGGTCGTGGTCTGGCTGGATGTCAAGGAGCGGTAGGAGGCACCAGCTGGGGAAACTCCTCAGGGGAAGAAACTTCAGAGCCAGAGGATTGGTAGTGGAATGATGATGAGTGGTCAGAGGGAGAAGAGGGGGCAGGCTGGAAAGGTGTCAGAAGCTGAAGAGGTAACAGGGTTTAATGAGCAGGAAGAGGCTGTGGCAGAGAGCAGACACAGAGGGGGGGGTCAAGAGGCAGAGCGGCAGCAGGCTGCTGAAGAATCCAGGGAGTCTCCCCTCCTGCTGTGGCCAGTTCCCCTCGTCCCTGGACTCCCAGAACACACAGAGGAATGAAGAGGGCAGAGCAATGAGAGACAAGATGAAGGACCCTCAGGTTGTTGGGGAAGGATCCCAGGGAGGAGGACTCTTAGGGAGTGGTGGGAAGGCAAGGATCTTCAGTCCTCACAACTACCTACTGGGAAGAGTTGCTGTTAACACTAGGCCTGCACTGTTTTGGTTTCTTTGAATAAAGAGTTAACTTCCCTAACCCTGGGTTTTTTTATTGCTGACCTGCCTTTGACTTTGGCTCCTGATAATTACATATCTTTAGGCACCAGGCAAAACTGTTCCTCTATAACCACCATACCCTCCATTTCTCTAATGAAAACAGGGACGTCCCATTCCATAATGATAATTTTACTGTTTATACCCCGCACATCTTACTGGGTTGCCCCAGCCACTCTGGTAGACTTTCAACACATTTGAAAACATAATAAACATTAAACATTTTTTTAAAATTCCTTATACAGGATTGCCTTCAGACAGCTCAGACTGATTAAACAATCTATAGCATTTTAAACTATGTGTGGAGGTATTGTTTTGTTTGTTACTGTTATGTATTTTTGTGTTTTTATATTATAAACAACCGTGTGATCCTCAGATTAATGGTGATATACAAATAATAATAATAATAATAATAATAATAATAATAATAATAATAATAATAATAATATCCCATTTCTGGTAGATTTCCATCCAGCAACTTTTAACTATGACTTGGCAATCAGAGAAAGGTACCCATTCTTAGCAAACTTTGAATGGCTTGCTAAAGCTACCGACAAGCCTCCTGTTATACGTTTAAACATCCTCTAAATCTACACAAATTATTAGTGACAGTTGTACTTAATTATTAATTATCAATTCATTAAATTTGTGTCCCACCCTACACCCAAAGACCACAGGGTCGTTCACAGCATAAAATACAAAATGAGAACACAAAGCTGTCTGGCTCATTCTTGTAATCCCAAATGGTGTGTATCGCATGGAGACAATTAACTTTAAAAGTCCCAGGAGGAAAGGAACATGTTACATCAAACAGAACCTCACCTGCAGGTCCTGCAATATACTGTAATTCATATAATTCAAAAAACCACAGTGTCAGAGGTTTCCCACCACTGTGGTGTTGCACCAGTATCATTTAGCTGTATCCTTAAACCATTGCTACTCTTTAAATCTCTTTAGTACTCTCTGTAGTGAAAAATGATATAAAAATATAAAAATAGAAATAGCACACCCCCCCCACCAGATAAATAATTGGAAAATCTTGTTGAGATAATTATATTCCAGTTACTAAACAGATTCAAATGGATTGTAGTAGATGGTATATAATGTCCCAGTTAGGGGAACCTGAACAGGACTTCTGGGTCCAGAGTGATATGTTTAATCAGAGGAAAGTCAATGCTAACATTTGCTAAACACTGGAAAACCCTCACAGACTTTTTGTGTGAAAAAGAAAATAAATTAATGATATTTGGGTTTGAGGATTGGAGATAATGTTGGTTTATAGAAAGTGTTTCTATTGGATGTTATATTAGAGTGTCTGAGCTGATAGAACATTTGGAAGTTCCTTATTTACTTGATTCTTTCTATCTCTTTATCCTTTTCTATTTCTATTCTTTTTTTCTTTTTCTTTTTTATTTGTGTTTTTATTCAGATTAACATTTTAGGTTTGATTAAAAAAAAAAAGATGATGCCCTCCCACCAGCTGCCCAGAGTGGCTGGGGCAACCCAATCAGATGGGTGGCATACAAATGTTAAAATAATAATAATAATAATAATAATAATAATAATAATAATAATAATAATAAGAAGAAGAAGAAGAAGAAGAAGTCATCTTTGTATTACTTTTTCCAAACTCTAATAATATATATATATATATAAAACAGAACACCTGGATCAAATCCAGCCTCTGTCATCAAGGCCAAATGGGTCCCAAGCCCAAAAGAAAGGTAGTACCTTAAATGTTAAATGGAAACTTGACCCATCCAAAGAAGTGCCCAACTACAGGCAAGAACTGCTCATGGATAAAGGTCTCCTTGGGAGTAAGACCCGGAGGTTGGGATGTCATTCCAGCAGCTCCAACTCAAAAACCCCAGAGCTGGGATGAAAGAGCTGCTGGAATGCTGTTTATGAATGACCTCTATGATCTGACTACTGTTAGCTCACCTGCCTGTGCCCAAGACTAAGCACAGACTGCCCTGAGTTTGCTTCCCACCTGACCCTTGCTGTGAACTCTGCTAGTTTGGATCCTGACCCAGAACTTTCCAAATTGTGTGTTGTGGCACGTTAGTGTGTCGGCTGCAGTGTGTAGGTCTGTCGCATGAATGCTCCCAGGGCTGGAAAGGGTTTAGTTTTTTAACCTCCGTTTTGCCAGTAAAACAGAATTACTGGGTCACGAAATGATGCATGCCTTAAAAAGTGTGTCACCAACATGAAAAGTTTGGAAAGCTCTGCCTTAGAGTGTTCAGATTTAGCATCTCAGATTGTGGACTCTTACTTAGATGGGCCCTGAATACTGCTTTGTTGCTGCCTGCTTGTTGTTGCTTCTGTCAAGTCCCCTGTTTTTTCAGGAGCCTTGTGAGAACAGAATATGGCCTGGATTAAAACTCTTATTTGTAAAAAAAGTAAATGCCTTTCCAAAATTAACCCCCCCCCCCGCGAGCACCAAAAAAATGGAACAAATATTGGATATAGCAATGCTATTTGATAAATGCATGCCTGTTGTTGTTGTTTAGTCGTTTAGTCGTGTCCGACTCTTCGTGACCCCATGGACCAGAGCACGCCAGGCACTTCTGTCTTCCATGGTCTCCTGCAGTTTGGTCAGACTCATGTTTGTAGCTTCAAGAACACTGTTCAACCATCTCGTCCTCTGCCGTCCCCTTCTCCTTGTGCCCTCCATCTTTCCCAACATCAGGGTCTTTTCCAGGGAGTCTTCTCTTCTCATGAGGTGGCCAAAGTATTGGAGCCTCAGCTTCACGATCTGTCCTTCCAGTGAGCATTCAGGCCTGATTTCCTTAAGAATGGATGCGTTTGATCTTCTTGCTGTCCATGGGACTCTCAAGAGTCACCTCCAGCACCATAATTCAAAAGCATCAATTCTTCGGTGATCAGCCTTCTTTATGGTCCAGCTCTCACTTCCATACATCACTACTGGGAAAACCATGGCTTTAACTATACGGACCTCTGTTGGTAAGGTAATGTCTCTGCTTTTCAAGATGCTGTCTAGGTTTGCCATCACCTTTCTCCCAAGGAGCAGGCGTCCAAACGTGATCCACCTGGAGCAGGAACCGGCAAGCCACTCCAGTATCCCTGCAAGAAAACTCCATGGACAAAGACAAATGCATGTCTAGGAGTTTCAAATTGCCAATATTGTCCACTTCTGATGGAAACATAAAGCAAAGACTTGTATGGTGGGTTACTTTCCTACAAGATTTTGCAGGGCATGTGATTCCACTGGACCCTACGTCCCTCTCCCATTGAGCTACATAAAAGACTAATGAATCAATAATACTGTAAGAGATCCAGTGCAAGAGTCAGCACTTATCTAGTTTCTTAAGAAAAGGCATTATTTTGTGTGTGTGATTTTTTTTGAGAGTGAGGCTGAACCAGGAGTAGACATATTTATGAATCAAAACATGCAAAGGTGATACATGCTTTCAGTGCCTGAGTCAGGTACAAAAGGGCCTGGCAGGAACCTCTCATGGTCGTAAGTGAGAAAGTTCAGATAGCCTAAGTGACTCAGTGATTGTGGAATGTGGTGGATCTTGATTTGCTTACACAGGCAGTGAAAGTTCTCCACCTAATCCAGGGTTGTATGTTAAGATAACTTCCTGACCACTAAATCAGCTTGAGCTAGGTGAGTGACACCCTTATTTTATCAGTAATGATATCTACCTGAATGAACACACACCCCTCACGCACACACTCTTACATCACTGTTGAAGGGATACTGTTCTCTGTCTGCTGTATGCAATAGTTTGCTTTGTGTTCACCTGAAAAGGCAAAGGAAGGGCATTTCTTTCTTTCTTTTGTTGAACAATATATGCAGGCCGGGGAAAACAATGGGAATGGATGTTTTTATTGGCAGAACAGACACATCTCTTAAAGAGACAGACCACACACACAACAGCTTAAATCTCATGTTGCAATAGGTTTTTATTGCTGTTATAACTAAATTGGCTTGTTTTACTGTTCATTTTAATTGTGGGTGCTCTTGTACTGAGGTCCTGCCTGCGAGATTCCCATAGGTATCTATCAGTAGCACCTTAAAGACCAACTAAGTTAGTTCTTGGTATGAGCTTTCGTGTGCATGCACACTTCTTCAGATACCAAAGGTATCTAGTTGGCTAGTGAGAGAACAGGATGCTTGACTAGATGGGGCCTGTGGCCTGATCCAGCAGGATCTTCTTATGTTCTTCAGTGCTTGGTAAAGGTACCCCTGACCATTAGGTCCAGTCGCAGATGACTCTGGGGTTGCGTGCTCATCTCATTCTATAGGCCGAGGGAGGCAGCGTTCATCCGCAGACAGTTTTTGTGGGTCATGTGGCCAGCATGACTAAGCCACTTCTGGTGAACCAGAGCAGCACACAGAAACGCTGTTTACCTTCCTGCCGGAGCAGTACCTATTTATCTACTTGCACTTTGATGTACTTTTGAACTGCCAGGTGGGCAGGAGCAGGGACCAAACAACGGGAGCTCACCCCGCCGCGGGGATTCGAACCCTGACCTTCTGATCGGCAAGCCCCAGGCTCAGTGGTTTAGACCACAGCACCACCTGCGTCCCATTTCAGTGCTTGGTACCTGGCACCAAAATTAAGGCAGTGCCAGCACCAGGTGACCTTCCCAAGAAGTGAGCAGCTAACTCTCAAAAAGACTCTGTTTCCATTACAAACCATAGCTGATAACTGCATTTAGATACTGTGCAGTTTCAGGGGAAGACAAATCCAGCAGTTCCTAATCTACTCCCAGGGCAATGCAAAACGAAAGGTCTGGTTGCAGCCAAGGTCAAAATACAGGGAGAGCAACATGAGAAGCAAAGTCTGGAAGCAGTCCAAGGTTGCATCACTATTTACAATACAAGCTGAGTCATACAGAAGAGCTAGTATGAATATAGTGGTAGCTCGGGTTAAGAACTAAATTCATTCTGGAGGTCTGTTCTCAACCTGAAACTGTTCTTAACTTGAAGCACCACTTTAGCTAATGGGGCTTCCCGCTGCTGCTGCGCCGTCATCATGCGATTTCTGTTCTCATCCTGAAGCAAAGTTCTTAACCCAAGGTACTATTTCTGGGTTAGCGGAGTCTGTAACCTGAAGCATCTGTAACCTGAAGCATCTGTAACCCGAGGTACCACTGTTTGTCATTTCAATACTCTGCCAGGATCCACACCCTGAGCCAAAAGGCATCTGATATTTTCCAAACATAGATTTAAACCTGCTCCTCCATTTCAGGAACCATCTTGCCAAATTGGGTGCCAATATGCTTAGAGGTGACCAAACCAGTGCGGTTTGGAACAGTTTAGCCTGCCACCTTCATTCAAAATAGAGTTCAACAGTATCCAAATATAGATCAAAACCAGCTTAAACTTAAGAAGTTCCAAATGCACAGAGAATGACCACACCGGCGTGGGTGAGGGAATGACCACACTGGGGTGGAGAGGGAATGCTCAAAAGATATAGTAGATAAATAAATCACAAACAATAACTTTCTCAAGCTTCCTTTTAGAGACAGCAATAATAATAATAATAATAATAATAATAATAATAATAATAATAATAATAATAATTTATTATTTATACCCCGCCCATCTGGCTGAGTTTCCCCAGCCACTCTGGGCGGCTCCCAATCAAGTGTTAAAAACAGTACAGCATTACATATTTTAAACTTCCCTGAACAGGGCTGCCTTAAGATGTCTTCTGAATGTCAGGTAGTTGTTTATCTCTTTGACATCAGATGGGAGGGCATTCCACAGGGCGGGCGCCACAACTGAGAAAGCCCTCTGTCTGGTTCCCTGTAGCCTCACTTCTAGCAATGAGGGAACCACCAGAAGGCCCTCGGCGCTGGATCTCAGTGTCCGGGCTGAACGATGGGGGTGGAGATGCTCCTTCAGTAGGTGGCTTCATCATTCTTTCAGTCTTACTGTCCAATCATATTTGTATTTTCTTGTAAGTTAAGACTCACTGTGTTCAGTAGACTTTACTACCTAGATAAGTGTGCATGAGATTGCTGCCAGAAGCCTCCAGTCTGCTGCATGATAATAACAGTATTTGTGAACCCAGTGCTTTTTTTCGGAGAGGGTGCAGGGGTACACATACCCCTAAACATTTTGTGAATCTATGTTTCGCCTCATTGAGGGGGATTATTTCAATGTGAGTGGGAAAATGAGAGTATCTCTAAACATTATTTTAAAAGAAAAAAAGCAGGGGGTGAACCTTACAGGAACAGTGTAAGGACATGTGTGCTTTGAACAAACCAATTGCTCCATATATGCTGAAAACACATTTCATTACCCTGGTGTTTGGCTATAGTCATACAGCGTATATAGCCTGACTTGTTTTGTACTCCTTTTTATAGGACATTTTAAGATTACTGGGGCCCACCCTGGGGCCTTATGCTGAAGGTGTGTAACAAATTGCAACTTTAATGATAAGGATAACATTTTATTTATTTCTTTATTGAAATTTATATCCCTCCCTTCCTCTCAAAGATGCTCAGAGTGGCAGACAATGAGTGATAAAACCAACAAAACAATTCCAGTACAGACTCTGTCTGTGGGAGTTTTCAATTTAAAAGACTTGTTGGAAGAGGAAGGGCTTCAGTTAGGCACTGAAAAGACAGCAGAGGTGGTAGCTGTCTAATATTCCAGGGAAGGGAATTCCTCAAAGGATGGCTGCCACAAGAGGAAATGCCCTGTTCCTCCATTGTGTGAAGGGATTTCCTGCTGAGATGGTGAACTCCACTGAACAACCCAGCTGTCTCCAATTACTTGGAATCATCCTCTTTTGTCTGCGCGCAGGGGTAATAATTATATTATTATTATTATTATTATTATTATTATTATTATTATGAAGAGGGGGATAAACCAGAAGAGATAAGGGCCTGCCAAGAGTGCACAAGCTTCAAGTTTAAACTTCCCATGCCATAGAAGTGAAGATGCCATATGCAAAACAGTATACTGATCTATTGTGAAATCAATATTCTATTGAACTTCATGTTTTTGTTTGCTTAGCAAAGAACTCAGAAAGCTCTTACATTTACAGTCAGATGCTAACATAACCAGTTTTGGAAGTCAGCACAGGACCCACCCTTGGTGAGCAGATACATAAAGTGTACAGCAAGCAGGCAGAGGCAGAAAGAAAACGTCAGCAAAACACAGGGGTGGGGGAGGTACTTGGCGAGGATCCCTGGCCATGAGTCTACAAATGCTGTGAATACACGAGAGTGCTGGCAATGTAATCTGTGAAATTTCAGAAATTATGTCATCCTCTCAAGGCCTGATACATTCCCAGCTAAACAAATAGGAGTGGCTTCCTGGTCCACACAGATTTATATATTACGTAATTATCTCTCAAAGTTGTCAAATTTCAACCAAATGGTAGCTGCAAATCAGAAGCAGGCTTACTTGACAGGGAACTCTTGGTTGCATAAAGATGTGGGGAATGCTGTACAGTGGTACCTTGGGTTACAGACGCTTCAGGTTACAGACTCCGCTAACCCATAAATAGTACCTTGGGTTAAGAACTTTACCTCAGGGTGAGAACAGAAATCACACGACGATGGCGTGGTAGCAGCGGGAGGCCCCATTAGTTAAAGTGGTACTGTAATGGGATAAGGGGGCTGCTTGTGCGTAAGCTTTTAAAGCCTCCTAGCTTTACCATCAGTTCCTAAACTTTCCCAGTCCGAGGAGCCATGGACGCGTGGCTACCTCAATCGCTGGCAGAATCCGTCAGTGGGCGTTTCCGGAATTTACTCCAACATAAGAGTTCTTTGACAGAGACTCTTCTTCTAGATTCTCTACGTGACAGCTTCCTTCGCGGAGTGGGCGTCCCCAGCGGAGGTCCTGAGCCCTCCCCGCTATTCTCACTGGAAACATCTTGGAGCCCTTCCTCCGATTGTGTTTCTGCAGGAACTCTCCCTCTCCCCCTACTGGTTCCTTCCTCCGCATCCGAGGCTCCCCTAGCCTCCTTGAGTCCTTCCACCACCTGACTCTCCGATGGCAGTTCCCTGACATCCACCTCCCCTCCAGGACCCCCCTCACCCCCCGTTTCCCCCTCTTTTTTGGGTGGTGAGGCTGGGAAACCCCGGAAGGAATCCTCCTCATCTTCGGTGGACTCGAAAACCTCTCTCCACCTACTACTGTCCCTTCTTCGCCCATACTCTCCCCCATCTGATTCTTCTTCCTCTTTCTGTCCTGATTCTGGGAACCCCTCAAACTCCTCTTCCTCATCAGTGGTGCCGAAGTGTTCCTCCCAGAACCTAACCAAGGGTTGGGGCTTCCTTGGGAACCGGCGATGAAATGTTCCTACTAAGACCTCATACTTGACCATTTCTGCCGGTACCCAGGTATTTTCGGACTCCGGTTCCCCTTCCCATGCCACTAGGTACTCCACCTGTCTCCCCTTCCACCGAGAGTCGAGAATTTCTGCTACGTGACTATTCCGCTCCCTCTCTTCTACTTGCGGTGCTGCAGTAACCTCACTTTCGCGCTCCCCAAATTCTCGCCCCTCCCTGTACGGTGATAGTAGTGACCTATGGAATACTGGATGCAGTTTCATGTTGTCTGGCAGCCTGAGTTTAAAGGCCACCGTATTGACCTGCTGTATAACCTCGAATGATCCCAGTCGTTTTGGCCGCAATTTTTTGCAGCCCCCTTTGAATGGTAACCCTTGTGTTGACAACCACACCCTGTCCCCCACCCTTATGGTCTCTCCTTCTCCTTCTATCTGCCTGCTTCTTGTATTCTGCCTTGGCCCTATCCAGATTCATTTTGAGCTGTTGGTGTATTGCTTCCATTTCTTCCACAAAATGTTCCGCTGCTGGTACGCTCCATCTTTCCCCCCTTCCTCTGGAAAGGCCCTGGGGTGGCACCCGTAATTAGCCAAAAATGGGCTCATGCCCGTGGACACATTTTCCGCGTTATTGTACGCGAATTCGGCCAGGGCTAATTTCTCTACCCAATCATTCTCCCTGTCATTTACATAACACCTCAGATATTGTTGCAGAATATTGTTTGCCCTTTCCGCCTGCCCATTTGTTTCGGGGTGTCTGGCGGTTGAGAAATTGACCTCCACGTGCAGTAAGCTCATGAGCTTCCTCCAGAACCTGGACGTAAATTGTTTCCCTCTGTCTGAGACCACCCTCAAGGGGGCGCCATGCAACCTAAAAACGTGTTTTACAAACAACCTGGCGGTTTCTTCCGCCGTTACCGCATGTGAGCAAGCTATAAAGTGGCACATCTTGGTTAACAGGTCTACCACTACCATCACCGCAGTTTTCCCTTTGGATCTTGGTAAATCCATCATAAAATCTATGGAAACTGCCTCCCATGGCCGTTCAGGTGTGGGTAATGGTTCCAGCAACCCCGCTGGTGCCGCCCTCTCCCACTTTGCTCGCTGGCAGCGGTCGCACCCCCTTACATACTCTCGTACATCTTCCCTCACCTTGGGCCACCAGAATTGCCTGGTAACTAACCACATTGTTTTGTGTTGTCCAAAGTGCCCCGCGGTGGGGCTGTCGTGCAGTTGTTTGAGTACCCTACCCCTCAATTCCCCTTCTGGTATGTACAAGGCCCCTTTGTAGTACAACGCCCCGTTCTTTTCTTCAAACCCCCTGTGATCTCCCCGGCTCTCCTGAGCCCTCTGAGCTTCTCTTGGGCGTATTCATCGTTCTCTGTCCCTTCTACTAGTTCTCGTTGCCCTACCAATGCTGCCCCACACACCCAGTGGTCCTCGGGGATGACATGTCTCTCTTCTGGCGCTCCCTCCCCCTCCATATACTCTGGTTTTCGAGAGAGAGCGTCCGCTCTCACGTTTTCTGGTCCCGGTACGTAGCGAATCTCAAAGTGAAATTTGGAAAACTCCTGCGCCCATCGCACTTGTCTCTGGTTCAGTACTCTGGCCGTTCGCCAATATTCCAGGTTCTTGTGGTCCGTGCACACCTGAACCTTGTGCTGCGCTCCTATTAGCAGGTGTCGCCATCGTCGAAACGCTTCATAAATAGCGAGCAGTTCTCTGTCATACACTGTGTAGTTCCTTTCGGATTTATTCAACTTCTGCGAGAAAAAGGCACACGGTCTCCAGTCCGACGCATCCTTCCCTGGCTGGAGCAGAACCGCCCCTACAGCTCGATCTGATGCATCTGTTTCCACCCTCATTGGTTTCTGTAGATCCACGTGCAAGAGCTGTTCTTCCGAAGCGAATGCTTTCTTTAGCTTTTCAAACGCTCGCTGCGCCTCTTCCGTCCATACAAACTTCTTCTTACTACTGAGGCAATCGGTGATGGGAGCCGTTAAGTGGGCAAAGTTTTTGATGAACTTCCGATAGAAGTTTCCAAACCCCAGGAATCTCTGCACGTCTTTCCTGGTTCTGGGTGTCTTCCATTCCAGTACCGCTTGGACTTTGCTAGGATCCATGGCTAATCCCTTGTCTGACAAATGGTACCCCAGGAATTCCACCTCTCTGGTATGGAACTGGCATTTCTCCAGCTTGACCCACAGCTGGTTTGCTTGCAGTCGGCTTAGTACCTCCCGAACATCTCGGACATGCTGCTCTTCGTCCTCTGAGTAGACTAACACATCGTCTAAGAAGGCTACACAGTTCTTATAGAGCAAAGGTCCCAGCACATGATTCATGAATGATTGGAAACAGGCTGAACCCCCCTGTAGTCCGAAGGGCATAATGAGATACTCAAAGGCCCCCAACGGTGTGAACATGGTAGTTTTCCATTCATCTCCCTTCCTCACCCGTATAGGTTATACGCCCCCTCAGGTCCAGCTTGGTAAAAATCTTTCCCTTCCTCACCCTGGTCAAAATGTCGTCAATCCTGGGCATGGGGAAGGCTACTGGTTCTGACACCGAATTTACGGCCCTAAAGTCCACTACAAGCCTGGGCTTATTCGTGTCTTTTTTGTCCACAAAAAACACTGGGCTGCCCCCCACCGCTCTTGACTCCCTGATGAAACCTCGTTTCAGGTTCTTGTCTATGAACTCCTGCATCTCCTGCATTAACTCCTGCATCTCCCTGTCTGACATGGCATACAGCTTGCCCACCGGTAGCTGGGCTCCCGGGAGTAGGTTGATTTGACAGTCAAAGGGTCTATGCGGGGGCAGTCTATCTGCTTCCTTCTCACTGAAGATGTCACTCAGATCGGCGTATTGTCTGGGTATTTCTCCCTTTTCTCCCGCTGCCACCCCTGCAAGACTGGCTCTAGCCAGCCCCTGCATTTCTTTTCCCTTGCAGTGCTCTAGGCAATGCGCTGATCCAAAAGAGACTGTCCGCTGGTGCCATCCCACTAGTGGGTCATGTAGCGCCAGCCAGCTCATTCCCAAGATGATGGGAGGTCCCGCTAGTGTGGCTACATGAAAAGCAATGACTTCCGTGTGTCTTGCCACTCTCATTGTCATGGGGACCGTCTGTTGGTTCACTTCCCCTCCCAGCAGTTCCCTCCCGTCAATCGTTGTCACCTGCAAGGAAGGAATTAAGGGCAGGGTTTGTATTTGGTGTTCTGACGCAAACTCCTTACTCATAAAGTTGCAGGAGCTGCCTGAGTCGAAGAGGGCTTTTATAGTCAGTGGATGTCCATTGGGTAGCTCTAGCAGCACCTCTACGACGAGAGCAGCTCTTGGGGGTTCAGGCTTGGGCACATTCACTGATCCTTGGCCTGACTGCTGTGCCCTGTCGTTGGCAGCCAGGCGTTGGCTTTTACTTGCTCCTTAGCCCCCTCTTCCTCACTCCCAACAGCCCCCACCATTCCTTGCCATCCCTTCCTTTGCTGGCAGACCCTGGCAAAATGTCCTGGCTGTTGGCAAAGGAAACATTTCTTGCCACTCTTTCCTTCCGCCCTTCATTAACATTGGAAGTTCCGCGCTTGCTTGCTCCTCCAATCTCCATCGGTTCCACTGGCGGGGAAGGTTGTGCCGGCATCTCAGGAATGCGGAAATCATTCCAACGCTCTCCTCTCCCTTCCCGCTTCTCCAGCGCTCTCGCTTCCTGGTGCGCCCCAATCGCAAGCGCTGCCTTGGTCAGCTGATCCATGGACTCAGGACGGGGTGCGCGGGAAAGTTCATCTTTCACCGCTGGGGCTAGACCTTCTTCAAAACAGCATTTGAATCGGGTCAGAAGACAGATCCCACTCCAATTTATGAATAAGCATGGTAAACTGTGTCCAATACTCTCTGACTGATTGATTTCCCTGTTTGCAAGACATTAACTGCCTGCGTACCACGCCCTGTTCAATCTGGCTGGAAAACATCAAGTCCATTGCGCCAAAGAATTTCCTCAAGTCTTTTAAGGCGCTATAATTGTTTGCCATCAGGGGTCTCACCCAATCTCTAGCTCCTCCCTCTAGGTGTCCAATCACAAAAGCCACTCTCGATTCCTCATCAGCAAAGTCATCATGTTGCAGGTTTAGTGTATATTGCATCTCTGTCTTAAAGGCTTGGTAGTTCCTTGGATCACCCCCAAATTTCTGTACCAACCCAGGTACCTTTCTTCCGATGGGAGTGGGTTTCCCTTGTGCATCTTGTGCCCTCCTTTCCTCGAGCCGCGCTGTTAGCAGTGCCAGCTGGTGCTCCAATGCTCTGTTTCTCTCCTCCAGAGTTGGTCCCGCTCCAGCTCCTCCTGCTCCTCCGGCGCCGGCTGGGTTGCTCATGATGCCTCTCCTTCGCACAAGCTGCGTCAGGGACTGACGGATTGCTGTAATGGGATAAGGGGGCTGCTTGTGCGTAAGCTTTTAAAGCCTCCAAGCTTTACCATCAGTTCCTAAACTTTCCCAGTCCGAGGAGCCATGGACGCATGGCTACCTCAATCGCTGGCAGAATCCGTCAGTGGGCGTTTCCGGAATTTACTCCAACATAAGAGTTCTTTGACAGAGACTCTTCTTCTAGATTCTCTACATGACAGCTTCCTTCGCGGAGTGGGCGTCCCCAGCGGAGGTCCTGAGCCCTCCCCGCTATTCTCACTGGAAACATCTTGGAGCCCTTCCTCTGATTGTGTTTCTGCAGGAACTCTCCCTCTCCCCCTACTGGTTCCTTCCTCCGCATCCAAGGCTCTCCTAGCCTCCTTGAGTCCTTCCACCACCTGACTCTCTGATGGCAGTTCCCTGACAGGTACCTCAGATTAAGAACAGTTTCAGCTTAAGAACGGACCTCCAGAACGAATTAAGTTCTTAACCCGAGGTACCACTGTATTAGTTTCCCCAATATAATGCCAGTGCTTCTGTTCCATTTTCTAATGTTCCTTTCACACTGCAGTACCTGTTAGAATTGTAGAATTTTACAGTTGGAAGGGACCCAAGGGTCATCTAGTCCAACCCCCTGCAATGCAGGAATCTCAGCTAAAGCATCCATGACAGATGACCATCCAACCTCTGCTTAACCCGCCCCCCCATGAGAGTCCACCATCTCTCATGGGAATCGGTTCCACTGTCAAACGGCTCTTATCATCAGAAATATCTTCCTGATGTTTAGTAGTGTTACCAGAAAAATCTGAGGGCTCCCTTGGACAAAAACAAAGACACCAACCAGGATAACTTGGAGCAAAACAGCAGCCTGTAGGCTTGGCGTTTATTGAACTGTTGCAACAGGGTGTTCTCCTCACTTGCAGTAGAGAGGAAAGAGACAGAAAAATGGTGTGCAAGACCTTATAAAAACTTTTGAAATTCCCATCCGGTAGGTCAAGCCCACCCCCAGAAACATTATGCATACATTACAGAAAGGAGGGATTGAGGGAGGAGTTGTGGTGGTAACCTGAGTGTCCTGTCACCTGGCTGGTTCCCTTCTCCCCCTCCCCATGAGTCATTTTCAGAAGACAAAAGGTAGTCACAGTTTCCTGCCCCCTGAGGGAAGATCTGATCATTGTCCTTTGTTCCAGTCCATGCTGAATCCACTCCCATATGGAAGTTCTTTGTGATCTTGATTGTCTTCTGTCTAGGACCATCAGGGATGGCATAGCAACTGGGCAGGGCTCCTGTGGATGTGCTGGGATGTTCAAGGGATTATGGCTGGCCTGTACCAAACCTTCCCCATTTTGTAGTCCTTCCTTCATGGAGTAAAATAAAAGTGGAACAGTGCAAATCCAATGTATGGTTGATTTTCTATGAATTTATAACAGAAGTGTAGTGTGTGAGTGTGAGTGTGTGTGAAGTTTGTACAAACTGAATGATGGGGGGGGTTCCTGCTACAGTAGGAATCTCCTTTTTTGTAACTTGAAGCCATTGGTTCGAGTCCTACCCTCCAGAGCAGGAGAAAACAAGCTTGCTCTCTCCTCCATGTGACAGCCCTTCAGATATTTGAAGGCGGCTATCATATCTCCTCTCAGTCTCCTCTTTTCCAGGCTAAACATATCCAGCTCCTTCAACCATTCCTCATTTGGCTTACATAGTTTCCAGACCCTTGATCATCTTGACTGCCCTCTTCTGAACACATTCCAGCTAACATGCACCCCCTACTTTTGAAAGTGTTGATAACTCTATGCATAGCTAGGGGGCAGGGCGACACTTACCTTGGGGGCGGCATGATGGAGATCAAGGTGATGTGCAAGTCCAGGTGCCCTAGAGCCCGGTTCTCTGCTCCCAAAAGCAGTGCAGCCTGGGGCTGGGCTCTTAGCATGCTGAGCTGCTGTCCCTCCCACCAGAGGGTGGCCAAAAATGATGCAATTGGCACGCGCTGGCCCCACAAGCATCACTGGGCCTGCAGCACGCCCAAGTCACGGCATCTCTCCTGCAAGCAACACAGTGGCTTGAGTGCCTGCAGGCATTGTGCTGCCCGAAAAACATTTGGCTGGCGCCGCCTGCCACTTTCCCCTTGGCCACCCTCCAGCAGGAGGGGGCTTGTGAGTGACTGCAGTGCACCAGAGCCACCGTGCCATGTCACTCGCAGGCAGCTCAGATCAGCAGTGTTTATCAGGTGAGATCATCGTGCAATATCGGCGGTGCCTTGAAATCAGCTGCCCTGCTTTCCCTTGTGCGAGGAGCAATATATCGTTGTGTATTGCTGGGTCAAAATTGTTATCGTGGTGTTATTTCAAAACCGATTTTGGCCAACATATCGAAAAATCACACAGCGCTAAAACAGACCATAAAATTTGTGATATTGCCATGCAAATGTGACAAAAAATTAGTTGGGTGGAGGCAAGGGATGGGGCTGCAGAACCCCTGGGTCGGTTTCACAGACCTGCAGGCGTCCCCAAATCCCTAATTGGGAACCACTGCTGTAGAATATTAATCAGCAAAAGGCCTGGTTGAAAAGGAATGTTTTCACCTGGCACTTAAAGATGTATAATGAAGGCAACAGGCAAACCTTCCTGAGGACAGCATTCCACAAATGGATGGAAGAAGTACTTTCTTCTATGTGTCTTGAATCTTCCAATAGTTAAGGAAATGGGGAAATGGAATAAACTGCTGTGTGAATACAACCTCTGTAACAATCAGTGGCAGTTGGCGATGACTGAGACCAAGCTTGAAGACATGTATACACACCTCCTACCCCAAGAAATGCCCAGAGGTGACAATTGCTGGGCTCATTGTTCTCCAAGGGAAGCCAAATCTCATCACCAGACTTGCCTCCGGCTCCAGACATGCAAAGGAATTTCTATTGTACTTTGGGTGGTGGGTACTTAAGACTTCCTTTCTTACAAACTGAAACAAGAATGTTGCTAACTGAAATAAGAGCTCACTTGCCCTGTTCTCAAATATTGGCTTAAAACCCAAAGGAAGCGGAAGAAGAAAGGTTATTGAGATTATATCTGTTTTCTTTAGTTCTAACAATAGGTGGTTTCTGTTTCCCCCTCAACATACTCATCCACGTCAGTGGTTGATTCAGAGCATGGATGGGGAACTGGATGTCTTCCAGAAATGTGACTCAAAACTCCACCAGCTCCAGCAAGCATAGCCATGTTCCTCCATCTCTGAATTGCAGAATATAAATGTAATGAGACAATAGGTTCTGAGGAATGGTATAACTCTTAACTTTTGTTGATGTCTTAGGAGGCACTATATGAAACTACCAATCAATGACAATACCTTTATTTAGAACAATTAAAGTCATTTTTCATCTTCTGTCCTGAACAAAGAGTACCTCCAGTTTTCACCAGTGTACTTGAAGGCTCCAAAAACATTGTTTTCAGGAAAGTCAGATACATCCACATAGTTGAATTCATTGACCTGTACTCCTATTGTATTCCCCTTCTTCAATTCTGCCAGTAAAGTTACGAAGAGGTTTTGTCTTTTGTCTCTGAAAGTTTTCTGAGAGCTGCACAAAGTGAGCAAAGTTGACCTCGCCACAGATGTGTTCACAAGAATCTCCAACTTTATGGTGATCTCCCCACCTTTGCACTCGGCAATGTAAAAGTGCAAATGACAATAGATGAAGTACATTCCAGGTGTCTGGATCACCAGCCTTCCATGGTTGTAGTGAATGTTGTACAGGATGCCCTCATTAATCCATCGCAGTTCTGACTGGTTGATTGGCCTAAGCACTAAAGAAAGGAGAAGAGGAGATATAAGCATTCATCATTTAAAATGGGTGGGAAGCCAATTTCAGCCAGACCTTCACATTATCTTCCGGGACAACCGTGTCAGAGGTGGGTGGGGCCAGGGACAAAAGTGAGAGGCCCGGCAAATGCAGTTTATGCCTTTGTACTTTGTACTGTTTTCTACATGCACTCACATACTCCTCTCTATCCTCCATCTAAGCAAGCAAGAAACATCATCACAGCTCAAGGACATATTCCACTGGGGGGGAGGGGGACACTCAATGAAGCAGAGCCAGTGGGGGAGGGAGTGTGCTTGGGGGAGGGAGTGTGGTGTGGAGAGTCCCAAGGGCCAGATAACTTAGAGGGTAACATTTGGTTCCAGCATTTCCCACCCATGATTTATCCAATCCATGCTGTAATACAAGAGGCCTCATCAAGATTGGCATTCTGTCAGCTCTTGAAGAGACACCTGTTTAGAGAAACATTCCCCTGAACTTGAGCTTCCTGTTATAATTGTTTTAATTGCTTTACTAAAAAAGTTTTAAATTGCTATGTCTTTCAACCATTAGTAACTTGTTTTATTGCACATTTTAATCATGGATGTTTTTGAATGCTTTAATGAAATTGTTTTATTGTGGATTTTAATTCTGTGTGCATATTACAATTGATTATATACCTGTAAACTGCCTATAAGCTATTTTTGCCGGTAAGCAGTACAGTGGTACCTCAGGTTACAGACGCTTCAGGTTACAGACGCTTCAGGTTACAGACTCCGCTAACCCAAAAATAGTACCTCAGGTCATAGCTCTCAACCTTCCCTTATTTTGTAGGAAATTCCCTTATTCCAGTGCCGTTTCCCGCTGCTTCCCGCTGCTATCCCGGATTGTTAGATATCCGGTAGACTGTCCCCGGGACAGGTGAGGCTGCCGATCCCTTATTTTCGAGGCTGCTGATCCCTTATTTTCAAATCTGAAAGTTGACAGCTATGCCTCGGGTTAAGAACTTTACCTAAGGATGAGAACAGAAATTGTGCGGCGGCAGCAGGAGGCCCCATTAGCTAAAGTGGTGCCTCAGGTTAAGTTTCAGGTTAAGAACGGACCTCCAGAACAAATTAACTTCTTAACCCAAGGTACCACTGTATAGCTATTAATCACAATAATACAAAAGGATAGCAATTAAATGTATTGGCGCAGAGACTAATTTAATGAATGCAAAAACTAGGTATGGATCTTATATGTAAACAGTTAATTATATATCTCTTGGTGATCACTTGATTAATAATTGCTTAGGGCTGGAAAGATGTCTCATCTTATACTTTAGACTGGCTCAAGAAAATTATATCCAATGCTCAGGGAAATTGACCTGTTGACTTTATGTGGTTAGGGATAGCACTGATCTTTCTGATTTCACTTCTATTTGAGGGTTAATGATTAGTTATGTGGGGCTGCCTCTGAAGATGGTTCAGAAGCTTCAGCTGGTGCAGAATTTGACAGCTGCTCACTGGGACAAGACAGTTTGAGCATATTATTACACTGATCCTGGCCTGACTGCACTGGCTGCCAATTAGCTTATGGGCCCAGTCCAAAGTGCTGGTTTTGACCTATAAGGCCTTAAATGGCTCAGGACCACAATACCTCAAGGACTGCCTCTCCCCATTTAACCGTCATGGTCTCTGCATTCATCCTCTGAGGCCCTTTTTTGTGTGCCTCCTCCATGTGAGGTCCGGAGGGTGGCAACACAAGACCTCCCTGCTTGTGGAATGCTCTCCACAGGGAGACACCTTCATTATATATTTTTAGATGCCAGGCAAAAACATTCCTCTTCTGCCTTCAGCTGATTAATATTCCATAGCCTTTTAAATGTATCTGTGAGAAGGGGGGTAAAGTGTAGGTGGGTTCCCATGAGGTAAGACATAGTGATAACAGCAAGAACCTTTACTGAACTACGTAACTGGGAAACAGAGCAACTACTTATATACATTTCTGAAAGCCTGGGCCACTCCACTCCCAACGAGATTGGCTGTCTACACTTCCAAACTGGAAATCATGACTCAAAGTTCAAGGGCCAATGGCAGAGGCAAAAATCCTGAAATGTTCTGTGATTGGACAACATGTATCGAATCAGAACACAGGAGCTCAGATTCCTAGGCCAGACTCCAGACTCAACCTCAGGCAAACCCAGACCACTGAATATATAACACCGGGGTTATTGTTTTGCTGTTTTGTTTTAATTATTTACTTGTGTTTTTATCCTGTATTTTATTCTGTGAACTGCACTGAGATCTTATGATGAAGGGTGTTATATAAATCTAATGAACAATAAATAATAATAAAAACTATACGACAACACAATTACACGGGAGTAATTTACAAACAGGCAATATCCTTTTCTTTTCTTTTCTTTCTTTTCTTTTCTTGTTCAATGTAAATCCCATTCATTACTTTTACACCCCATTTATAACTTTATAACTATATTCGTTCTATTTACTCCTGATGTGTTACTATTTGAGTTTTGGATTTTATCATCAAAAGCTCCTTGTACTGAATTCATATATTTTTTTGTTTGTCTTTTTCCATTTGTACTGTCTGCTTTACTGTTTAATAATATAATAATAATCCATCAATAATTTTATTTAGAAAAAGCTGGGTACCAGGGTTGGTGCCAGGATTTTGGGGGACCTAGGGCAAGCTGTCACCAGTGGGTCACACTACCCAGTGTTTACATCACCTCTGCATCACTGACCACCCATTGGCTTTCCTTCTGTCCCTACCCTGACCACCTCCCAGAGGAAAAGTCAAGGACTCTGGCAGTGAACTGCTCCTTCTTCTCCCACTGCTCATTTCCTCAGAAATAATAGGTATTCAATAGTGATAAGAAGATGCAGTTGGGCCAGATGGCTCCAGATATTGCACATGTACCTCCTGCTGGGGCATGCTCCTTGCCATGAGCTCAATAATGTTGACCCTGCCCAATAGGATTTTCACTTTTTCACTTCTTTGTTCTTCTGTGGCTTTGCTTTATCCTCAGTTCCTGTCCTGAATTCTTGTTTAAAATTGAGAGTTTCTTTAAAAAATTTTTTTATAATGTGCTCTAAAACTTTCCATTCATTTGTCCGCCCCCCTTGCTACCAATGCTCATTAATAAGAAACTGCAAAACCTAACAGCCAAATCTGATTGTATGATGAAATGCAACATACTTCTGTTTGTGTGGCATTTTACTAATGGGAACACACACATTTCTGCCCATGCAAAAAAGTTAATACAACCTTATGTTACCCTTAAGTAGGGAATAGTGTACCACCTTCTCAAAAGGTTGTCATTGGATCTGGGAATATTAGATCAGGTATCTTCAGCTTTCTCAGGCCCAGGACCACTTTTCTTATATATTTGCATTGCACTGGTGCTCCTATTGCAACCCACATTGGATCAGGCCATGACCCAGTAGTGGGTCCTGAGTCCTGACCCAGACACAGATCTAGATTCATTTCAAGCAAACTTCAGACTCAGGTGGGATGAACAAGACTTTTAGTTTCAGCTTCTCTCAGAAACTATCACTGTCAAATTCACTAATGCTGTGTTGTTGTTGTTATTTTATTTTATTTTATTTTTTGCAATTGCACCAAGAAGCACAAATAGATGTACTGAAAAGGTACTGAAAAGCCTTGAAGCAGGGTAGAGATTGAGAACCTGTAACCCTCCAGATGTAGTTTAACTATAACTCCCATCATCCTTGGCCATTGGACATAGTGGCAGAGGCTGATGGGAGTCCAATAGCAGCTGGAGGGCTACAGGTTCCCCATCCCTGAATTAGTAACTCCAGCAAACGGGGTTTGGTGCCTGACCTTCTGCTACGTAACCAGCAGAAACAGGTATGTTAGGATCTGTGAATTAAGCACCCACTTCTGAGCTTGAATCTAGTCAGGAGTGTCAATGTGAACACACCACCAAGTCAATGTGGACACACCAGGCCATATACAGCAGAAGTAGAGAACTTCTGGCTCTCCATATGTTGTTGAACTCCAACTCTCAACAGCCTCAATGGACATGTCCAGTGGCCAGGGATCTTAGTCCAGCAGCATTTGGAGGTTGACAGGTTCCTCACCCCTGATATAATAAAGCCTTCAGTTGTGTTCAGCCAAGTCATACTCAAAGTGTAGACCCACTGAAATGAATGGGCATGGCTATCTGAAGCCTGTTCATTTCATTGGGTCTGCTCTGAGTAGAATTCAGTTGACAATGACCCTTCATATCCAAAATCTTCTCAATTGCAACCTGTTTTAGAATTTAGTCAAGGAAGCATGCTAGGAGCAAAATCTGTAAATAATTGACTCAACACAAAGCATGTTCCTCCTGAAGATGTAATCCCAGAGGAACTTCTTTGTGTATCAGAAACTTCAGTTACATCAGTAACTGTGTATGACTATTGCATAGGACTGAGTCAAATCCTGTCATGCAGCACATCTGCAGGTGGTGGCACACACTTCTGCAGTCCCAGCAGCAGCATAGGAGAAAGCTGAAGGAAATTACTCATCGAATAGTTTCTAGTTTTGGCTCCTCATTTGACCTTCCTGCTCTTAACGTCTGGTTCAGTTTCGCCCTTATGGCTGCTTTCAGCTGAGCTCTGAGAATGCAAGTGGATGTGGATTGAGATCATCCAGTTGATGCAACCATTTGTTGCATGACCAGCTGATGACATTGTGGTGAGATAGAAGCTCATCAATCAAAAGGCTTTCAAGGCAATCTGAAACCTCCCACTGTGCCAAACTAATCAGCAGATTACTTTGCCTCACCCAGAGCAGAAGAGCAGAAGGCCCTTCATCAGGGCTAGATTAACTATTAAGCAATGTAAGCAGTGTTTAAGGCATGAAGGGAAGGGGGGCACCACAAACATTTTCCATTGCCAGATTTTTAACATTAATTGGCAGAAATTGCTCAGGTGAGCTTTCATTTTTTTGGTTGAAGTATATTAAAAACCACAACAGAACAACCAACAACTATGCAACAAGGCAAGCTGGATGCTTTATCTCTACTAAATATAGAAGCAGGTGTTGTTCTGGGAAATGATATATAATGAGCTGGGGGGGGGGATGTTCAATATAACTTTTTTTAAGAAACCAGAAGCTTTTCTTTTAGGAATACTTGGTGACCCTTGGGGTGTTCCTTTCAACTCTACAATTATATAATTCTATTATTATTATTAGTTAAGTGTGTTAGATGCCTACTATAAAAAATTGTCTCAAGGTGACAAGAAGATAGTTGTTGGAAATCCTGCAGTAGATTGGCCTAATGAGGACTCTTGGTTTCTCCCTATGACCCATGAAGCCTTTTAAGCCAAGTCACATGCACCTGTCATCAGTTTAGTGCAAATTTCTCCAACAGACACATTTGCCAACATCATAATTCTTTACTTCATGTGCTGTGGTGTTGAGGTTAGAGTGTTGGACTAGGACCTGGGAGACCAGGTTTCAAATCCCCACTTGGCAATGAAGCTCACTGGGTCATCATCTCTTAGCCTACCTCACAGGGCTCTTGTGGGGGTTAAATGAGGAGGGAAAGAACCATGTATGCCACCTTGAGCTCCTTGGGGGGGTGGGGTGGGCTAGAAATGCCACACACGGAAGCACAAAAGTGCCTGATTGTTGAGCTTGGTGACATCTGGAGATGGTGTGGGTGTTTTGTTCCTCTGTAACCAATTCCTTCCCTCTCTACAACACTCCCAAAGTTTAATTAGACTTCAATAAGAAAGATGTGTTGAACAATAAAGTTCTTATTATATGGTTCTATAATGTACTGAGTTGAATAGGATCCTAAATGCAGCAGCCTGATTGGTCCTAGAACAATAGGCTCCAGAATGCAGCAGTCTGATTGGTCCACAGGAGCCACCCAATCCTGCTCCAGGTGGAAGTGAATCCGCGATCTGATTGGCTTACAGGAGAATTAGCCAATCACATGCGGGCCATTGTGTAAATAATGTATATAAAGCTGATACTTTGAGGGGACTTCCATTCCCTCCTCACCACTATGAGCTGAATAAAGAGCATGAAATCCACTCTCGACTCTGAGTATATTTCACTGGCGACGAGGATGGGAGCTAAGCTCAACACATGTAAGGTATCTGAATTCTACTTTGGTGGAGGGGAATAATTCAGGAAAGTCTGAGCAGTGTTCACAAGCCTACTGCTCATTTACATTTAACCCTTGCTTGTTTAAGACATGCTTACTGTGACACGTACACTAGGCCAATATGCAGGGGAAGTGTGTCCCTTTTCTCCATCAGGCTCAGCGAGAAAAGGCCACCATGAGGCTCAGCAAGAAAAGGCCACCCTGCTCCTGCCCCCTGGCCGTAATGTAGCCTTCCTTACCTGGGTAGTGTAGTGGTGACCACAAAGCAGTTGGGGCAGGTTCCACATGAGATCTTGTAAGATGTCAATGAAATCTCACAAGATTTCACTGGAAGCACCCCTGCTTCTCTGTCACTGCCAGAGGTAGCAGGGCAGAAAAGGTGTCTACAGGGATATCACCTCTTGGGCTTCTATCACTGGTGACAGCTGCCTCAGCCTGCCTCATGGGTAGGCCTGCCTGCCAATATGTGTAGACTGGTATGGAGATAAGCTACAAATTTCCTGATTGGTTTTTTTTTATACAAAGTGTAAGGCAGGCAAAGACAGTGAGTGAGGCAGTCACCTCAGGCAGCATGCTGGGAACAGCTGGGAGGGGCAGCAGGTCTGGGGCCCCAAGAGCACATCTCTCGCCGCCTCCTGTGCTTGTTGCTTGCTGTCACCACCACCTCACTTCCTGCTCCACTCCTACCCACTGTTTGCTGCTCTCTGGCCGCCTTTTTTCTCCCCTGCTTCCTTCAGCAATCAGAGGCTCCCCCGGACTGCCTCTGGTGCCTCAGGTGAAGGAGGTGACAGTGGTGGGGGAAGGGTGCACCATTTTCTGCTTTGCCTCTAGCAACAACACATCATGGGCTGGCCCTGGCCAAAGATGCCATAAGGCCAAATGAGTGTTTGTGGTGTTGGGGGCTTCTTTTCTTCCCACCCCTAAATAATAATAATAATAATAATAATAATAATAATAATAATAATAATAATAATATTTCTACCCCGTCCATCTGGCTGAGTTCCCCCAGCCACTCTGAGCGGCTTCCAATCGAGTGTTAAAAACAATACAGCTTTAAATATTAAAAACTTCCCTAAACAGGGCTGCCTTCAGATGTTTTTTAAAGATAAGATAGCTGCTTATTTCCTTCCCATCTAAAGGGAGGGTGTTCCACAGGGCAGCACCACTACCGAGAACGCCCTCTGCCTGGTTCCCTGTATCCTCACTTCTTGCAATGAGGACACCGCCAGAAGGCCCTCGGCGCTGGATCTCAGTGTCTGGGTTGAACGATGTGGGTGGAGATGCTCCTTCAGGTATACAGGATTGAGGCCGTTGAGGATGTATGGCAGCCCTGATGTTAAGTACAAAAACTTTATGGCAGGGAGTGGGAACCTTTGGTCTTCTGGATGTCATTGGAGTGCAACTCCCATCAGCCCCCAAAGGGCATGGTTAAGAGCCAAGAATGACAAGGCCAATATCTTGTTAGGACCAACGCTTCCCCATTCTTGCTCTATGGAAACACGAGCAAGGAAAATTATCCCAGTTGTAACCACCAGATCTTTATTTCTGGTTGCCTGCTGCAGCCAGGACAGAAGCAGAATGTATGGAGATTTGTTTTCCTTCTATTGTCACCATGGCTGGCACAGTTTGAGCCTAATTTTGTAGGGAATGAGAGGGACTGAATCCTTGTCATACCCAGCACTCACCTGATACCAGACATGGAGTCCTTAGAGCAGGGCTTTGGCCCTCCAGATGTTGCTGAACTACAACTCCCGTCAGCCCCACCAAACATGGCCAATAACTAAGGATGATGGGAGTTGTAGTTCAGCAACACCTTCCTTAGAGCAGTGTTTCCCAACCTTGGGTCTCCAGCTGTTTTTGGACTACAACTCCCATCATCCCTTGCTAGCAAGACCAATGGTCAGGGATGATGGGAATTGTAGTCCAACAGCAGCTGGAGACCCAAGGTTGGGAAACACTGCCTTAGAGGATAAATCACGTGCTCCAAGGACCCTGAGAAGCAGACAGGTTTCCTTGGAGCCAGGACTGAGGGGCCCTCTGGGAGAGACCTGCTAAAGAACCCTTGGAACTGTCAGAGGAAGTGCAGTCATCACAACTCCAGACATGAAGAACACCAGCACCAAAAGGTCTGCTAAGACAGATGACATGACATGTGGCTGCAGACCCAGAGTCATCATGTGGCATGTGAGTAGTGTGGGATGTAATCCACTGGTACAGTCAAATGTAACAATCCTTATTCCCCTAGAGTGGGCACAGGCAGGGGGACATCCAGTCAGTGTAACTTCCTATTCCACTGGTCTGGAGTTTCCTCCCCCTGCATGTGATCTGGGAGATGGGCATGGCTCTGGCTGACTCCATAAAAGGAGTCGTACACCCATTTTGTCAGTCTTGAAGTTGTCTTGTTCCAGTGTTGTCTTGTTCTCTTTTTTTGCTATCATGCTGCTCTCCTCCAGCCATTTTGTTGTCTTAATCTAATTTTGCTGTCTGCTGGCTCTCAGCCAGCAGCACACGAGTTCAGTCTCCAAATGAGACAAACTCACTGCTTCTTTGTGTAATTATTAAGTAAAGCCTTCCTTTCAGAGATCAAATCGTGAACTGAAATGTGAGTAAACTTTTTGTTACTTTACTCAGAAAGACTCTTGTGTCTTTATTCTTTTAAGAGGGATCAAAGGGACACCAGGAAATAATCTTAACTAAGAGATTCAAGCAAATTCACAAACTAGCTTCCAGCTATATTGAGGGGAATTTGCTCTGCTACATCACTCACTAGCGTGAGTGAAGGAAGGATACTACTTAATCATTATATCCTTTCCTACAATCCTTAACATTCCCACAAGTAGAGGTAGAACAGGTCTCCTTGTGTGTAAGCGGTCCCTGAAATGCATTTATTATCAGCAGCTGTGGCTAGGGTTTGTTCTAAGAAGTCAGAAGGCGAGCCTTCCATTTTCTGGTGACAACAAAAGTCTCTGTTTCCTTGTTCCCAAGTCTATCTTGCTATGCTGTACCTTGTTGGAATTCTTTGTGATATTGACCTTGAACTGGCCTTATCTCTGGATCATGTTTTTGACCTCGGCTGATAATCTGTGCTTGACCTTGGTTTAGACTGCACTGCATTACCAACCATGGCTTTGCAAGTGAGTGTGCCCACTTACTGTCTCCTAGGATTGGGACCTTAGCTGCTGAAGGCACCGGCTGGAGCACGACAAAAAATGAAGGCCCAGATAGGGGACTCACTCTAGGTGAATAGCAAAAGGAGCATAGGAAGCTGGCTTATTCTGAGTCAGACTATTGGTCCATCTAGCAGAGGACCACCTACACTGACTGGCAATCCTATGGATCCATACAACATGTACACAGTGGAGAGTCATGGGGTAGATAAGAGCATTTGTGGAACTCAAAGAATATAAGGCATACAGAATGAGGCTTTTATGGTGGGAGAGGGCGACCTCTCATACTTTGATTTATAGACTATTCTCACTGACCTTGAAGATATGCAGCAGCTTTCTCAGATGCCATTGTCTGCAGACCTTTCAAAGCCTCTGCTGATATTTCCCATGGCACTGAAAAGACAAGAAGAAAACAAAACCCTTGTTACTACCAGGGCCTTGCAGAGCCAGGCAGAGGCCCGGGCCAGATAATATGCCCCTCCCTTTTTTTTACCCTGGGGATAACTGAAGTCTTATAAATAAGTAAGTATATAAATAATTTTGTTAATATGCTTACTGAGGCCCCCTTTGGAATCAGAGGGTCCCCCCTCCATCTGGGCCTGGTTACTACTGCTCTTTCTTTAAACAAAAATGATGCTCCTAGTTGACTTAGCATCCCCAGTAAGGACCACAGAAAAGTGCCAAAGTTGTGGGATTGAAATATTGCTGTTTTTTGGAATTATTATCTGAGCTCCAGGAAGCAGCTGTGGGAGAAAAGTAAGGGGTTTTTTATTTTAAAAAAACACATTTCATTATTAATGCATTGAATCAGATCATGTGAGTTTATCGGTGGGATAATGAACTTTCAGTGTGCTTAATTCACCAAGAATCACCTAGACACACCATCTCAAATTAGAAGCAGTGATTCAGCTTTTTGAGTTCCATCACCAAGGAAGAATTTCACAACTTAAGAACATTACTGTATTGGCTTGGCAAGGATCAGAGCCTGATGCTGAGGCTTGATTGGTGTCATTAATTCTGACTTTACACTAGATGGATGCAGGATTCTTAGAAACAGGTTGTGTGCATCTAACACATTTCTCATATGTGATAGAACAGAGCCTTCTACTGGCTTTTGGTGGAAATTTCAACTCAGCTGGGACAACATATATGTTATTAATGCTTCTCTAGGTTCTTTCACTTGACTAAACATGTTTTTCAGTTATTGCCTGGCTTTCTGAATGGTTTATGTATCACAACACTTGACAAACAGCATTGTAACTACAAGATCTAAGCAAAGACTTCTACGGGTACAAGGTATAGAATGGAGGTAGCCTACATGGTGCTCTCCAGATGTTTTTTGGGACTCAAAGTCACATCAGCTGTAGTCAGCAGGGCTGATGGAAGTTGGAACCTAGCAACCTCTAGAGCACTGGTGAGAATCCCCTACCAGCAGACCTAAGTAGGTGAGACACAGGTTCCATTCTATGGCTGTGTACCCACATACCAATCCAATTCAGAGTCCACCTTGGGGATCCAGGCTCCAAATTGATTTGGGGGCCTGTTTTAAAGTTGTCAGAAGGGTGGTAACAGGGGAAGAAGAAAAACTGCATTCAATCCTTCTGGGTGCTGCCTTGCCAACATGTTCCCTGGGGAAATTGCACTAGTCAAGGAGCCCGTGCAGAAAGCAGGAGTTAATGTTCTGCTCATTGGCTGCTTGTTGTTTCACCACTTCTGCTCCTCACAAGGAAGGGTTGGTGAAGGAGGCTGTGCAGAGGTTGCCTGCCCTGTCTTTTGACAGCACCGGATTGCTCTAGGTGAGTCAATTTGGCATGGGACAACCCAATCCAGCCAAAGCTGATTTTGTTCAGAATTTGGGTTTCATCAGAATCGGGGCATAGCCCTAGTACAGAGATGGTGAACCTTTTAGAGGCCGAGTGCCCAAACTGCAACCCAAAACCCATTTATTTATTGCAAAGTGCCAATGGGGCAATTTAACCTGTATATCCCAGTTTTTTATTAGCTTAGTTTGACATCTGGTAACCTTAGCATAACAGGATTTAACCCCTTCACTTATCAGCCGATGAATGGGACTTAAATCCTGCTCAGTTTGGTAGGGTTCCACATCAAATCAGGAAGGGATTTGTATCAGAATCCTTTGCTAAAACTGAGAGGAGAAGGGTAAGCTTCCTTTTAGCAACACCTTGCAAGGTGCTTTTCCAAAGTACATTGCAGCTGGCATTGTATCATGTCTTCAGATGACTGACAACTGGGAGGTCCCTCAAGGCTGATCCTGATAAGGATCTGACCTGTTGAACCAAGAAGATTGTCTACCCTAGGACTAAATGGATGGGCTATCTTTATGGATCAGTAGAAAATACCATAGATTTCAATATTCAGTCAAGGGTAAATGAATGAAACATAGCATTGACTGCACAAAAGCAGAGCTTTGCCTCTCTAGGATGATTGATACTGTGACACTTCCTCCTTGCTCACAACATAGGCTACACTATGTCACTGAATACGAGCATGATACCCCTTCAATTATCTATCCATGCATTAATCTCAATTAAATCCTAGTGGGCTGTTTCCAATTCAGCCCTTGATGATTGATAGCTGAGTAATGTGTGTGTGTACACATAAAGTCACATTTGAGTACCTCTAGGTATTTAGCTAACGGTATCCTGTTCTCTGCCAAAAGAAATGTGGGATGAAGATTTATTAGGTGGTTTTAATAGCTCTGAATCAACTCAGCAAGGCTGTTTGGCCTTGAGAGTCTTGTAGATAATCTGCTCAATTTTAGACATGAGCTTCCTTTATCTTGCCAACAAAATACCCTTGCATTAAGATTGGATACTTTGCTCTTTTAATGGATATATTGACTACTCGTGAACTCA
This sequence comes from Podarcis melisellensis, assembly GCF_964234715.1. Lineage (NCBI taxonomy): Eukaryota > Metazoa > Chordata > Lepidosauria > Squamata > Lacertidae > Podarcis > Podarcis melisellensis. Next base: position 8,245,727 of record NC_138547.1, on the reverse strand, counting down.
TTAACCCCCAACCATCTTATATTCTAATTCTATGGAGGCAAAATGGAGAAAGCCAGATGAACTGGACTAGGAGAACTACCATTCTTGTTGCCCTGTCTACTATGCCCATGTACTAGCACTGGTGTAATGTATTGGTTAGTATGTTGGCCTTGGGAAACCAGGGTTCAAATCCTCACTCGGCCCTGAAGCTCACTGCGTGACTTTGGGCCAGTCACAGTCCCTCAGTCTAATCCACCTCACTGTTGCAAGAATAAAACCTGGGGGGCGGGGGGAAGCCAGGATTGCCACCTTGATAAAAGTTGGGACAGAAATGCTGATAATAGGAAGACAAAGGAGAATGAGTGTCCAAAACAGTTCACCACTCCCTATGTGCTTCTTGTTTACATGTGGTGAAGTTGCAAATGGAAGTTTCATATTTGGTGTGGGGGGGGGGGGAGCAAAGTATTTCTCCATGCAAAGGGTCCCACTGCTGCTACTCTTCTCTCTTTCACTTCTTTGCAGTCATTGTTCACACACATGCACGTTCATGAGTAAGCTACTCCTCACGAGAAGAACAAATCCCCAGGCAATCTGGATGGCCTGCAGGTGTGCTCAGAGTGGGGTTCTGAAGACTCAGGGTTAAAAACATAAAGTCCCAGGTACAGGAGTGTTGGGACAACAGCTCTGTACCATTTCCCCAATGTGTGGATACCTGTTAGTTCATTCAAGTCTTAAATTCAGTTCTCCACATTTCCTCGTCAGTTTATGAGTTAGTAGTAGTTCTTTTATTTTTAAAGTCCTCATCAGGATTTTAGTGCAAATTTCTCAGTTTAAGACTTGCCAAGGTTAGTGGATGACCAACTCTCCATCTCTTACTGAACACTTTTTGTTTCTCTTTACATTTTACACCTCTCTTGTGGGGAGTGTGGCACATGCTACAAAGGAAGGAATCAATCTGATGAAATGATATCAGCATGTAGAACAGGGGAGCTTCAGGCTTGGGTGCATGGGATAAAATGTGGTCCACTAGGCTTCTCTATCTGGTCCTTGGTTTCTCTCTCTAGGCCAAACAGACCCTCCTGAACCACAACCCTCACTGGTTCTGCTTTGCAACCTTCTGGAGTGTTTTTGCCTGTCATGGAACTCTGTTGATGCCTCTTGCTTTCCTGGATGGAGAATAGACAGGGCAATGTGAGTGTTTGTGTAGAAACCAGGTCAATGTACAAAGGTAGAACTTTGCACTTGTTGCTCTGATCACTTTTGCCTCTGACCTCCACCCATCAATGGCATGTGGCCCTCAGGAGGTTGATCAGAATGGAATGTATCCCTCATTCTGGAAAATGTCCCCCACAGTGATGTAGAATAGGTCCATCTTTGCCCAAACAATGAAGATTGTTCAATGCAGCTGACAAAGGCAAGGCAAAAATTATAGGATACACATCTGGCATACAGAAACCTCTGTTTTCTAGCACTGAAACCACTTCATCCTGTCACTGGTACTAGTTTAAGTAGGCACCATGGGTGAATAGCTCTTGTTTCTAAGAAACTGGTCAGTTGCCTACCTTGGATGAGGTTGCTTTCTCCTTTAAGGAGCAGGCTCGCAGTTTGGGGTGCTTTTGGATCCAGCTGTGTCACTGGAGGCTCAGGTAACCACAGTGTCTGGAAGTACCTTTTACCAAGTGCTGCTGTTTTGACAGCAACAGCCATTCCTGGACTGGGGAAGCCTTGCCATAATAGTTCATGCACCGATTACTTCAAAACTGGATTACTGCAATGTGTTCCATGTGGGACTTCCCTCACATTTGATCTGGAAGCTGCAGTTAGTGCAAAATGCTGCAGGACAATCACTGACAGAAGTGAGGCATGTGACACCTGTGCTTTACACTGGTTGCTGATTTGCTACTAGGCCAGGTATATAAAGCTCTTAGCAACTTGGGACCAGTTTACATTGTTTTGCGTGACTCGGCAAACCCACCTGGCAGGTGTGACTGTGCCTGCTTTAAGTGCCCCCCCTCCCCATCACCAAGGAACTATCAGCCCAAGCAACAACTGGCTCAAATCCAACATTTTCAGACCATCCATGCCAAAAATATTCACTTGTAATTTATCTCATTCATATCATCTTACCACATTTCTCTCTACCTTGGTGTCCATCGTATTCAGCCGTAGATCCCTTCAAAAAGACAAAAAGTCAAGAGAAAGTTACATCTATGATGTCCTAGACTCCCCCCCCCCCCGTTCCTTGTTTTCATTACCCTAGATTACATTTAAATGAACTTTAACTCATAATAGGCTTTATTTTAAATCACAGGTGGCTAAACTGCACCCCATATGTTAAGATACAACATCCATCACCCCTAAGAAGCTTTCCAGACTTTGGGAAGGAGGCACCATGGGAACATTTAGGGGGCTAGCCTAGTCTCCCTAGTCCATAATACCATATTTTTCAAATAACATAATACTATTTTGGGAAATTGTGGTAATGAGTATCCAGTTGTTTCACTGATAAAATTGCAAACTGTGCCCCATAAAACCTGGACTATTAGACAATGCCAATGTTTGTAAAGAGGTCAATGATGTTTTGAAACCCCACAATCTCAAAATGAGATGGAGCATCCTTAGGTGATGTGAGACACTAACAATGGGACATGAAGTTTCAGGAGTGGTAACATCCAGATTTGGATTATTGCAATGCACTCTGCATGGCACTGCCCTTGAAGATGACTCAGAAACTTCAGTTGGCCTAAAATGCAGCAGCCAGATTATTGAGTTGGGTTCCATTTAAATCTCACATAACTCCCTTTTGTTGCTAGTTCATTTCTGGGCCCATTTAAAGCTGCTTATCTTAGCATTTTAAGCCCTAGATGACACAGACCCCAAATACCTGAAAGACCACGTCCTTCTCTACAGGCCTCCCTGGGTATTAAAATCAACAGTCTTTATAGATCTTGGCCAGGGGTAGGCAGATGCGGTCCAATCACCTTCTCAGTCCGGCCCACGGACAGTCCAGGAATCAGCGTGTTTTTACATGAGTAGAATGTGTCCTTTTATTTAAAATGCGTCTCTGAGTTATTTGTGGGGCACAGGAATTTGTTCTTTTTTCCCCTTTCAAAATATAGTTCGGCCCACCACATGGTCTGAGGGATGGTGGACGAGCCCAAGGCTGAGAAAGGTTGCTGACCCCTGATCTTGGAAGTGCTTTTCGCCCCCCCCCGGGGGGGGGACACAGGGGTATGCATACCCCTAAACATTTTGTGAATCTTTGTACTTTTGTCCAGTTACTGTATTTGTTTTCCCCAAGTATAAAATGGTGATTTTCTTGAGTAAAAATGAGAGTACCCCTAAACATTTTTTTAAAAGAAAAAAAAACACTGGATCTTGGCAATTCCTTCACCCTAAGAAGCTTGGGAGAGGGCATTCTCTATGGCAGGCTAGGGCCCTAAATATTCCCTCCCCATGGAGGGTGAATTTGGCATCTTCATTACAGTGGTATCTCTGGTTAAGAACTTAATTTGTTCCGGAGATCCGTTCTTAACCTGAAACCATTCTTAACCTGAGGTACCACTTTAGCTAATGGGGCCTCCTGCTGCCGCTGCGCCGTCGGCGCACGATTTCTATTCTCATCCTGAGGTACTACTTCCAGGTTAGCGGAGTTGGTAACCCAAAGTGTGTTTGTAACCTGAGGTACCACTGTATATAAAGGTAAAGGGACCCATGACCATTAGGTCCAGTCACGGACGACTCTGAGGTTGCGGCGCTCATCTCGCTTTATTGGCCGAGGGGCCAGTGTACAGCTTCCGGGTCATGTGGTCAGCATGACTAAGCCGCTTCTGGCGAACCACAGCAGCGCACGGAAACGCCATTTACCTTCCCGCTGGAGCGGTACATATTTACCGGTATCTACTTGCACTTTGACGTGCTTTCGAACTGCTAGGTTGGCAGGAGTTGGGACCGAACAACGGGAGCTCACCCTGTTGTGGGATTTGAACCGCTGACCTTCTGATCGGCAAGTCCTAGGCTCTGTGGTTTAACCCATAGTGCCACCCGTGTCCCTACTACTGTATATAGCTTTCAGTTAATGCTGAGGACAGACCTCTTTACCATTGGTTTTGACATCTGGGATGTATATTTTTAGGATCCCTGTTATTTCTGTGATCTTACTTTGTTTTAAACTAGTTTTGACACTGTGTTAAAAAACCTTAGGGTGAAGGGTTAGTAAATAATACTCATAATGATTACATTTCAGTTCAGAATAAACAGCAGCACCTCCAGATATTGTTGAAGCTCTATTCCCATTAATATTGCCAGCTTTGGTTGGACAAAATAAAGCACAGATTGGTTGGACAAAATAAAGCACAGAAGAGATTGTGAGACACCCACCACTCATGATACCAAATCTTCCCCTCCCTCTATGGAGGGGTTTCCCCTGCCTGCATTCAGGGGTTCCCCACATTTGAAGCACAAAGGGACAGGGGACAGATGATCCCATTTTTCTAGGGATGGATGGCGATATTAATTCCAATAAGCCCCTGCCATCAAGACCATCATAGCTAATGATCAGGGATGCTCCAGATTCAGAAGCTTGGTCTTTTGGAAAAGGAACCTGTGTACAAGCCTTTGATTTATGACACCCACACCCACACCCATACCATAATTTTATATCCAGGTTAAAATTAATTAAATGGTCTTCACATAAAGAATGCACTGCCAAAAGAGGTGGTGAAGAATGCTAACATAGGGCAGATCCACACCATACTTTTAAAGAGCATTTGATACACATTCCCACAAAAAGGGAATTTTAAAAAGGGATTAGACAAATCCATGGAGGAAGAGTCTATCAATGGCTATCGGCCATGATTAACACAGTGGAACTTCCATGTTCAAAGGCAGTTTATCTGAATACCAGTTGCTGGAGGATGACAGCAAGAGAGACCTGTTGCTATCACATCCTACTTATGGGCTTCTACAGCAAGATGCTGGTCTAGATGGGCCTTTGGTGTGCTATTCTGTGATGAATCTGCCAGTATAACTTTGGACTAACCTACCTCACAGGGTTGTTGTGAGGTTAAAATGAGGATGGGATGGAGGACACTTTGTATGCTGCTCTGATTTCTTTGGGTGAAAGGCATATAGCAATGTAATAAGCAAACATTTTTTGTTTTTAAAAAAGTAATTTCGCATCTGTTTTGTTGCAATACTTGAAATAATTACTTCAAAAATATAAAAAATAACAACAGTGCCCCCTCCTAGTAAAACAATAGCAGCCGCCACCCAAAACCTTCTTAAACTGTGAGTTCAACGAGTTCTTAACATACTGCAGAGGTAGTAAGCTGGCTCTCTGGGCATGGCCTCAATTTTGCCAGATGGAAATTAATCTTGCCCTTCTTTTATCAAAACATTGCTCTGATCAGAAAGGTTAGTGTTTTCTCTTGGGTGCTGGTGCAGTTTTTTTAAATCCTGATATAGCTGGTCACTTACAAGCTTGAGGCTGCAACAACATCTGTCTTCCTTAGAAAATCAATTAGGTGGCATTATGCCAAAAATGTTATTCTAGGGAGTTGTAGTGATTGCTTGTCAGGAGTGTGGATCACTCCCTGAGGATGGCTGTCAAATGTCTTTGAGACCAATGAGATCAATGGTTGGTTTGAAGGAGGGAGAAAAGACCCCTCTTTCACCTCTCATAATTTTGTTTGGGTGGTGTGCAGGAGCATAAGATGCTGTCTTACAGTGAGTCAGAACATTGGTCCATCTAGTTCAATACTATCTATGCTGACTGGCAGTGGTTCTTTCCAGGCTCAGTCCACCTGGGGACACCAGGAATTGAACTTGGATTCTTCTGCATGCATAGCAGATGCCCTACCACTAGGGAAGGGGGACAACTTTGATTCAGTTTGCATTTAAAGCCGAATGTATATGTTTGCATTTTCCAAAACAGTTTGAGAACTGAAACATGGCCGTCCCTCAAAATGCGCACTTCTTTGAATGTTGTGATTCATTTCTCCAACCAAGCAATGTTTACAGAAATGCACATGCCAGGGGAAGGTGTGCATAAAGAATGAAAATGGTATGCCCAAATACATTATATGAGGAGAAATTGCCAAACAAAATACTGAAGAATGTTTATGGTGATTACTATTTATTAGAATTGTGGAGAACCAAATTTAAGAAAAACCAGACTGAGAGCACAAAAATTACAGAGCTTTCCATCCTTAACTGCCAGTGAGCTATGGCCCTCTCAACCTTCCCTAGAAAGATACACACACAGCTTTCTACCTGTCTGTCATTCAGTCCATCCTGGGGAACTGGATCTATCCCCTGGGTCAGATAGTTAACTCCCTCAAACCCCTGAGGGACAAGCTTGATAGGTGGCTGGGTTTACCAATCTGTCAATCACCCGAGATCAAGTTACACTTTCTCCATCAGGAGTAGGGTCAGTGGATGTGACTTCACCAAAATAGCCTCACTGGCCACATGTGGAGATCTAGCAGGACTAGGACTGGTCAAAACTTTCAATACCAATTTCTCTTGATTTTTCATTTTCCTACATCACTTTGTAAAGAAAACAAATCCTCATTAAAATTCATCAGCCCTGCCTTGGGTATTATGCAGTAGGACTCTTCTTATGTTCTGTCATAGAGGCTGGGCAGTCATGCATCAAGGATGCTGTAATTGGATCTGTTGCAGGAATTTATGTATAGGGTGTGTGGGGGGGTTGCCCCTCCAGCAGATATCATGCACATGCAACCCACTACCAAAATCAGCACAATCGCTTTTGTGACTTTGTGATTTGTCCCCACAAAACACTTCATCACAGTTTCTTTCTATCTATTCAAAGGGCCTTTGCTGCATGGTACCAAATGTAAGAATTCGCTGATAAATGTATCTATGTACTGGCTCACAGGGAAAACTTCAGAAATTCATATAAACATGTGAGCTCAGCTACTCAGCAGCCCCTCTGCCTGAGTGATAATCCCTGGCATCCTGATACATGAGTGCCAGACAGGTAGCCATTCCAGAAATAATAAACCCAGATGAAGACAAAAGGGTGTGATTAACTTGGCTGGGAAACAGGGAAATGTAAAGATCTCTTTTGTTACAATTGATGAGTGTTTTGTGGAGGGCAAGGAGAACCACGGGGCAGGGTCCAGGATGCTCAGATTACTGCCACCAGACCTCCCCTTTCATGATGTAACCGTGATGTAACCGTGATGTAGTTTGGGGGGGTATAACATGGGGATTAGCAGCTAATAAAAGTTTTGGGGCTCTTTTGTTCGGGGCTTCTTGTTCCACCTTGTAGCAGGTGGGAGTCCTGTCGTGACAGTCTTCAATAAAGACCAAGTCTACTGGCTGCTATTTTGCTCTGGTATTCCTGGCTGGTGTCCTTCTTTTTTGTCCAAGGGAGCCCTCAGATCTCTCCATTTACAGATCCTGCATGGAAGATCCAGCACAGACCCATGGGGTTGGATTAGCTAACTTTCAAGATCCCTTGTGACTCTTTGATTGTATGGCTTTATTTAGGAAAGAAATTCCATAGTGGTTGAGACTAGGAAGGATTGTAAGCTATGGAGATATGGGAATACGAAGGAGAGTTCTGTAGACCCAGGGTGGCTGAAGAAAGTGGTTGCTAAATGTCTAGAGTCTAGACATTAACGGGGGAGTTTTCCTAGTTTTGGTTTCTATCTTTTACTCAGCTGTACTGGCTTGGCAATGCTAAGAAGAGGACCAGCATGCAACACCTGATTTTCGTAGCTGGATTTGCATAAACACTATCAACCAATGTAATGACCGCAGGCTGCTACTTCTTGAAAGTATAACAACATCATTTTCTTTCTGTCCTCCCCCGCTTTTGTGACGTCTGGGAAGTGAAGCACTGACGTCTACCAGATCAAAGCACAAATCCTGGGGGCTTTGTTTCTGGCATCACGGTGTCAATCCTGGTGGTGCTCACCCTCATGGATATTATTCTGGGGGCCACACACCAATGGTAAGTGGGACCAGATGCAGATGTGCCTCCTAATTTGTGTGCTGTGCCTTACAAAATACTGCTTTCTGCGCACACCCCTCATTCCTAGTATTCAGGAGGTAGAACTTAGCCATTAATATCCTCCTTATCCTCCATAAATTTGTCCGATCCTCTATTAAATCCATTCATGTTGGTGGTGGCCATCACCACCTCTCGTGACATTGAAATCCATAGTTTAGCAAGGTGCTATGTGAAGAAGTACTTTTTTTTTTGTCTGTCCTGAATCTTCCAGACTTAAAACCATAGAATCATAGAATCTTAGAACTGGAAGTTATCCAAGGGTCATCTAGTCCAACCCCCTGCAATGCAGGAATCTCAGCTAAGGCATCCATGACAGATGGCCATCCAACCTCCAAGGAAGCAGAGTTCACCACCTCTTGTGGTAGTCTGTTCCACTGCTGAACAGTTCTTCCTATCATAAAGTTTTTCTGAAAGCTTAGTTGGAATCTCCTTTCTTGGAGCTTGAAGCCATTACCTCGAATCCTACCCTCAAGGGTAGGAGAAAACAAGGAAGCTCCCTCTTCCATGTGACAGCCCTTAAGATATTTGAAGATGGCTATCATATCTCCGCTTAGTCTCCTCTTTTCCAGGCTAAAAATACCCAGTTCCTTCAAGCATTTCTCATAAGACTTAGACTCTTGATCATCTTGGTTGCCCTCCTCTGCACACATTCCAGCTTGTCAACATCCTTCTTAAATTGTGGTGCCTGGAACTGGACAAAGTATTCCAGGCGTGGTCTAACCAAGGCAGAGTAGAACGGTACTATGACTTCCCTTGATACGTCTGTTGATTCAGCCTAGAGTAGCCTAGGCTTTTTTTGCTGCTGCATCACACTGTTGACTCATGTTAAGTTTGTGGTCCACTAAGACCCCTAGATCCTTTTCACATGTACTACTAGTAAGCCAGATGTCCCCCATCCTATATTTGTGCATTTTCCTGCCTAAGTGCAGAACCTTACATTTGTCCTTATTATAATTCATTTTGTTAGCTTGTGCCCTGTTCTCTAATCCATTAAGGTCATTTGGGTTCCTTTTGCTGAAGCCAGGAGAGCAAGACTCTCCTGGCTTCAGCGAAAGAAACCCGAAGCCTTTGGAGCGCAGCGGGAACTTGCGCTGCGCTCCAAAGGCTTCGCAACCTTGCTGCGGCTCCCGGACGTGTTCTGGGGGCTGGGGTCGGGGGAAGCTGGGGCTTCCCCCACCCCAGCCCCGCGGCTAGAAACGAAGCCAAGACAGCGAGCAGGATTCTGCTGGCTGTCTTGGCTTCTTTTGCTCTTTGGGGCTGGGGGGAAAATAATTTTTTTTCTTTATTCCCCCCCCCCTAAAAATTAGGTGTGCCCTATGGTCCGGTGCGCCCTATGGAGCGAAAAATACGGTACTATATCCACAGCATTTCCCTGATCCACCAAGTTTGTAATCCCCCCCCAAAAAAATGTGTTAGGAATCTCATGCTGGGTCTTAGTAACCACAGAATCCTTTTATAAATGCTCACAGACCGACTGTTGAATTATCTGTGCTAGGAACTTCCCTTCATAAGAACTTTGGAGTAGACCTGTTTGATCTAGTCACTAGCCCATCTAGTCCAGCATCCTGTTTGCAAGGTGGCAAACTGGATGCCCATGGAAAGCACACAAACTGTGGACCTGAGTGCAACAGCAGCACTGTCCACACTTATGAGTCCCAGCAACTGGTATTCAGAGGCATGCTACCTCTGACCATGAAGGCAAAGTACAGCCACTGTAGCTAGGATCCTTGATGGTTTTATCTTCCATGAACTTATCTAATCCTCTTTTAAAATCACCCAAGTTGGAGGCCACCAGTATAACTTGTGGGAGTGAACTTCATAGCTTTAACTATGCACTGCAGGGAGAAATAATTTGTCTGTTCTGAATCTTCTGACATTCAGCTTCGTTGGATGAATAGCCTCAAATTCTAGTATTATGAGATCCTTATATTACATCCCTATGTTATCCCATTGGGAAGACCCAGGTAAGCCCTGCCCCACATAATCGATCACATGATGCAATGCACACACACCATTTGAATGGCAATGCTTGTCAAATTTGGGGCCCCTCAGCCCCCTCAAATATTTTATTAAGGGGGCCAAAGCCCCCTTAGCCTCCAGGAGTTGGCTCCTATGCCCTTGAGACTTTGGATTTCAAACCTTTTCAGAATTTTGCTTGTGAAATTTAGCTTAGAGAGTCAGGTTTCTCCCTCCCCTCTTAACTCTTACTGATAATTTTTCTATGCAGTAGCATTAAGAAACAATTTCCTAAATTCAATGCTATTAAGATCTTGTTTCTTATTGAAATAATAACAATCCTGGAAACCAATCACATCTATAATGTTAACTTATGACCTGAAAATTTTTGGAGAAGTACTCATTTCATAGAATGGCTCTGTTTTGGTTTGCATACTGTTTCAGAAACTGCAAAGCAGGTTGATTTGCCTTTTAATGGGAATGGAATCCAACCCTCCATCTCTGTTGGCACAACTTTACAAAGTAGGTTCCATTCCTTCTAATACTGTACATGCCACTGCCCTTGAGTGACATGCCCCCCCACCTCAAACTCAGTTTCTCATGAGATTATCATGGCTATTTCCACCACTATTCATCTTATCTCACTCCCCAAACATTTGGTTCTTTGGTTCTTTCCATTCCCAAATTATTATTACTACTACTACTACTACTACTACTACTACTACTGTTTATTTCTATATGGTTTTAAACAATATACAAAGAAAAGGATGACAAAAGAAAGAATCGAAAGTAGCATTCAACTGCCTCACTGCCAGGGAAAAGAAATAAGACAAGTTAATATTGCATAGCAAATAGTCTGTCATGACTGTGTTTTACTCAGCAATCAGTTCAATTTATTGTGTTTAGTGAGCAGCCATTAAACACATAAAAATAATAACAAGAATACCTGAAGACATTTCAACAGCTCAGTGGATTAAAAAATTGTGCCTTAGGGGTTCATTTTGAACTGTTTTAAGTCATGTTTTCAGTATGTGCTTTGTACTGCTTTTAAAACTATGATCTTATTATATTTCTATGAATTTTCTTGAGACTTTTATGTAAAAAGAAACCCACAAATTAATAATGACTAATCAAGGGTTGTGAGGGAGCTTCCTCTGGAGACTCATGAGGGAGAGTATCCCAAAATCATCTACTAATGGGCCATACTTTTTGGAGGGGAAAGTATCTAAGTAAGGATATTGGATACCCCTAAAGTTATTGCTTCTGCCATTTCTTTTCTAACCCTTCTCCCCATTCTCTGTTTTGAATCCTTATTGCTATCCTTACTGAGATTCTTGTCTTGCTGGGGGTTGGACTGAATGACCCTAAGGGTCACTCCAACTCTACCGTTATATGATTTTATGAATTTAGTGTTTGTTCTGCTTAGAGTAGACCCATTGAAATGAATGAATATCTCTGGCTTAGGTTTATTAATTTCAATGGGTCTAGTGTGTGTATAATTTAGTTGGATCCAATATGTGTGTACATACATATGTGCACAATTATATGGGGCGCCTTTTTAGTCTATCAAACATTTTCTTTTCTTAAATAAGCATTCACTAGGTAGATCAGGACCATAGCTCAGTGCTAGAGCATAGTGTTTGCATGCAGAAGATCCTAGGATCAGTTTCAGTCATTTCCCAGTTAAAGGACCTCAGCATGTGATAGGAAAGACATGTCTCTGCCTTAGAATCCAAGGAGTAAAATATGACCACATATAAGACAGTTTCCAATTAGGAATGGAGGAGAATTTAAATTGAGCAAACCAACCTATTTCTCACCTTCTAGACTAATACACAAAACAAAATGTAATAGTGCTTTAAATTTTGCTGTTCTCTGTATTTGTGAAATAGTTCTTGGCTTAAAACATGCTTGAATATTGACCACATTTCTAATGAGAATTGGAGTCCAACAATATCTGGATGTCAGCATTTTACCTACCCATGTTTTACAGAATACCATCAGCAAAACAAATGTCCTTATTCCAAGACCTTGAAATCAACACGTTGAATCTGCTTGTAGGAATTTTGTGACATTTCAAGCACTAAAGATCTCAGCCTGTATTTCATATCCAGTCACCTACTCTCTGCAATGCAATTGACCGGCATTGTACAGTGGAGTTGGCTTTCATGGATCAGTTGAAGCCAAAGCCTGAATAATTGCAAAAGGTGTGCCGTGAAAGCTGAAACTCAACATTTTATCTGGATAACAGGAGTTAAGAGAGCCCTAGGGCAGAAGCTGGAAGCAACTTACCGTCCTTTGAAGTACCAAGACCACAATGGTTCCCAAAGATGCAAGAAGGCAGATTGTGAGAGAAATGATGGCGAAACAGAAGTATGTTTGGATTGGGGCACTGAACTTCCTGGTGACACTTTCTTCAGTCATATCTCTGGTAGCTTCCTGAGGACAATTCACTTGCATGAAAGCTTTCCGTTCTGCCTGAGAGTTCATCCCCTTATGAAGTCCTCAAGTCTTTCACTCCATACCTCTTTCTGATCACCTTCAAACAAGTCTCTGCTCCTTAGAGGATTCCCCCACATTTTGGCTCATGTGATCTGGAAAAAATAGATTCATCACTTGCCGTATGAAGAAAAAAAAAAGGAGAGGAGATCTGGAGGCGGGAGGTGAGTCGACTATGATCTCAACAAAGAGAAGGCTTTTCGGTACTCCCAAAACAGACTTCCACCAGGACAGTGCTTCCGTGAGCCCATTTGTAGTGCCTCACACTGAATAGTGAGTAGCAACAAAACACGGCTCATTCCCCTCTCTCAGTAGATTTGTACAACCCCATTGTCACATTTTGGTAAAATAAATCACTCTCAATTTGGGTGACTTCCTCTTTCACAAATTGCAGACTTGTTTCCTTTCTTCATGTGATGATGCAGCTACACTGAGTGATTTCCGCTTTGGAGATCTGAATTCCCAGAGCTGCTGATTCAGATATATATATATATATATATATATATATATATATATATATATATTTAGAAACAAGTGTACAGCCTCAACATAAATGCAATGGAAAACATGCTCCTTTCTTTCTACACTGTTCCACTCCATGGTATCAAATATTCACAGGTTTTTTTTCTGGGTATCTAGAGACATCCCAAGCACATTTGTTCTTTATTTATTTATTTATTTATTAAAAAATAATATTTATTACTTTTCCAACAATTTAAACACTACAAAACAAAACAGACAATACAATACAATACAAAACACCACACAACACTAACACATTAGACTAACCCAACAAAATAAAAACAGTTTAAAACACATCATACAGTTTCATCATCCTATCCTTCATTCACTTATTTCAATGACCTCCTCACACCTCCCTTTTTGTATTCCACTTCTGTTAATTGTTTCAGCAATTCCTTTCCATCTTCCTCTGTTTTCTATCCTATAATTATCTTAACATATTCTAACCTTATCTTTTCTTTTAGTACTCTAATAATCTATTTATAATTAATTCCTTCATTATTTATTTATTTATGTCACACATATACTGCTCCAGAAATCTCTGAGCAGTTTACAGCATCAAGATATCAGAACAGTAAAAATAAAAGAAATAAAAGTGCAAACACAACAAAAAGAAAACAAAGAATCAAAAATTTAAATCATAAGGCATCACAGAAGTACAAAGATACAGCACAACTCCAAAGGAATAATAATGCATTAATTCATACAAAGATTTCCTTTACAAATAATAAAGTTTTGAAAAAATAAAAGTATTTTCCATCTATGAATTCCATCATTATTGAGAATAAATGCTCTATATAGCCTTAAATGAGCCAGGCATTTGCATATGTGATGGCACTAAGTGATCATGTGCCTCAATACAGTGGTACCTCGGGTTACAGACGCTTCAGGTTACAGACACTTCAGGTTACAGACTCTGCTAACCCAGAAATAGTACCTCGGGTTAAGGACTTTGCTTCAGGATGAGAACAGAAATCACGCCGTGGCAGCAGTGGGAGGCCCCATTGGCTAAAGTGGTACCTCAGGTTAAGAACAGTTTCAGGTTAAGAATGGACCTCAGGAATGAATTAAGTTCTTAACCCAAGGTACCACTGCATTTGTATGAGAAATAAAATCATGCCACATATTTTTAAAAATGACATTTGACCTCTGCCCTTTAAATATGTTTCGTTTGTGAGAAGACCAATTTGTCAAAGCCTTGAATACCTGCAATCTAGATTATTAAAATTGAAGTTCTTTCAGTACAGCCCTGGAGATGAGAAATAATTTTTTTACTTTCTGAATCTCATTCTATTTCCGTATACAGGTTCAAAAGGGCCACTACAGTTTAGAGTAGCACTGGTCAATTGGAGAAGACAGGCGTAGCCAATGTTGTGGTCTCAAGATGCTTTCAGGCTCCAACGCCCATCAACCCAAGACAGCATGACCAGCAACCAGAGGTGGAGGGAGTTATGGGACTTTTAATCTCAGGACATGGGCTTCAGCTCCACGTTGGGCAAAAGATTCCTGCATTGCAGGTGCTTAGACTAGATGATCCTCATGGTCCCTTCCAACTCTATAATTCTATGATTCTATTGTCCAACATCTAGAGTGCACCACGTTGACTATGCCTGAGATAAGATACCCTCTTAAAACATCAGTATAAACTACAAACAACAACTTCATACAGGCCTCATAATAACTATTAGCAGATCCACAATACAAAAGAAAAAAGATCAGCCATACCTACAAAATATACAAGCATGTATTTATAGATAAAAGCACTCTCATTTCTGCTGCTGTCTCCCTACCTTAATATCACACTGAAAGGTGGGCCATGCTGTCCCCTCTCTACTGATCATCCCATTCACTGGCCCTGCTCCATGCTCACATGGAGTGTTGTTGCCTGACTGCAATGTGTCCTCCAACTGTGCAAATGTCTCTTGTTTGTCTGGACAGGAAATGGAAAAGCATAGGCGGAAGCTGTAGAAACATCTGGATTTCACATGGCTGAAAAGTAGAGTACTGTACTAAGAGTCACATCAATTGCCTTGTCCACTTTGGCTGAGGCCTCACCCAACCATGGTATGTGTACTGCTGGGAGACTGGCTACGAGGGAATGGAAACAGCTCCCCATCTCACGTCTTCCAACTGCTGAAGCTTGCCAATTTCATCTTTTCTGTTCTGTGGTGAGGTCTCACATCTTGATTAGGCTTCTTTCCCCTGCCCTCTATCTCTGCAGTGAATCAGAGATATCATTTCACTCTGGAGATGAATATTGCAGTGGGTTTGAACTTCTTGTCATTTTCACCTCTATCTGTACTTGTGGTGGTAGAGAGAAAGCATGTTAGTTTCACTAAGGCTTCTTGTGGCCTTTTGTACACAAACGTTTATACAATTGGCAGAGCGGAGCTAGGAACTGAGCATCAGGCCTGTGCTGGGGCCCAGTCAAGATGGAAGCAAGAGTTCAGGGGCAAAGTCACAAGCTAAAAGTGAACCACATCAACCCAGGAATATTATTTTCCAGCAAAATCCAGCCTAATAAGAACCCTTGTGAAACTCTTCCTGCTTCGATGGATATAGCCAGTGAGATGAGCAAGGTTAGACCAGATCTTAGAAATATGATACTGCCCAGATGTTTCACCTTTTCAGACCGAAAACCCCCAAATGTTGCCACTTTTTCTCACTTGGGAGTTGTTTCACTCCCCCTGATTGTTTTGGTTGCCTTTTTCTGAATCTCTTTCAGATTCTTTATTGAGGCGAGATTACCAGAACTGTAAAGGTAAAGGTAAAGGTAAAGGGACCCCTGACCATTAGGTCCAGTCGTGGCCGACTCTGGGGTTGAGGCGCTCATCTCGCTTTACTGGCCAAGGGAGCCAGCATACAGCTTATGGGGCATGTGGCTAGCATGACTAAGCCGCTTCTGGCGAAACCAGAGCAGTGCATGGAAACGCCATTTACCTTCCTGCCAGAGCGTACCTATTTATCTACTTGCACTTTTGATGTGCTTTCAAACTGCTAGGTTAGCAGGAGCAGGGACTGAGCAACGGGAGCTCACCCTGTCGCGGGGATTCAAACCGCTGACCACCTGATCGGCAAGTCCTAGGCTCTGTGGTTTAACCCACAGCGCCACCCGTGTTCCTTACCAGAACTGTACAGAATATTTAAAATGTGATTGCATTGTAGCTTTCTATAACAACATTATAATATTGGCAGTTCCTGGTCAGTCAGTCACTATCAGTTCAGAACCATTAGTGTATATGTGATTCCTATTATTTTTGCCCCAATGTGCATCACTTTACAGTTGTTTACATTGAATTGTATTTGACATTTTGCTACCTAAATTCTTCTGCAGCTTGAATTTCTGAACTGGGAATGAATTCAGTGTGTTTAAAAACTTACCCCTGCTTTTTGGTGGGTATTAACAAGTCCCTGAAAAACTTTGCTGAGACTGTTTTGGGAGAAATTCTGCAGCATCCCTATTAATTAACATGTACCTGGAATACTCATTTCAGCTGATATTGTGATGACCACAACTGTACAAGCCCACAGAAAATGGAGGCATCCAATACCATATGAACAGACTCAAAGTGACTGTACTTCCTCATCATGGTTTCATGTTTCATATTGCACAACCTGTAGGTTGCATTATGATCATAGCTACTCAAGCGCATAGTTAATGACAGAAAATACTTTTGCTGTTCTTTCCCACAAGAGTGAATTATTTCAGCATTGATTGAATAATGTATTGTCGGATGTGATTATGGAATTTTTTGGAGGGAGAGAAAGTTCTCATAGATCTGTGGCCCTCTCCTCCATGAATTAGTCTAATCCACTATCCGCTGTGTGAAGAAGTAAGCAATACTGTAGACAATACTAATCTGGGGGAATAGCTTTCTTTGTAACTCATGCCGACTGCCACTTCGCAGGTAAGATTCACCTTCTGTTGTGTGGGCAGGATGGTCCCTCCCCTTACCTGGCCAATCTCCTGGCAAAGCCTCCCCAGGCAGGATTGGGCGATTGGCTGAGGTAGGTGGAGACCTCCAGGTATCCAGCCTGGGAAGGATGAAGCAGCCCGAACTACCAGGAGTCACATTGGGATTCGGGGTGGGGGGCTGCATGCAACCAATCAGAAGGCGCCCCCCATTTGATGTGGGGAGCGGTCATTGGTGCGGCACAATCCCTTGATGAATAATTTATTTTCAGAAAAGGTTAGAGTAAATAAACATGAACTAACAGTACAACCAAAGTTCTTGGTTACAGGTTCCTATCTGCCTTAATGGAGGCAGTTCCCATGACACTGAGGGGATCGAAGGCAGAGAAAAACAGGAATGATAGAGGATAAATCATTATTGGAAATTCCTCTCAGGGAAGGGAGGAATAGTCTTCACTGTGGTCTAAACCACTGAGCCTCTTGGACTTGCCAATCAGAAGGCTGGCGGTTCGAATCCGCATAATGGGGTGAGCTCCTGTTGCTCGTCCCAGCTCCTGCCTATCTAGCAGATCGAAAGCACACCAGTGCAAGTAGATAAATAGGTACCGCTCCGGCGGGAAGGTAAACAGCGTTTCCATGCGTTCTGGTTTCCGTAATGGTGTTCTGTTGCACGAGAAGTGGTTTAGTCATGCTGGCCACATGACCTGGAAAGCTCTCTGTGGACAAACACTGGCTCCCTCGGCCTGAAAGCGAGATGAGCGCCACACACCATAATCGCTTTTGTTTGGACTTAGCCATCCAGGGGTCCTTTACCTTTTTTTACCTTGTCTCAGTACCTGGCTCTCACTCTCACTCTGGCATGGAATGGCAGGGAGGTGCCGAGTGTAAAAGCACTTCACCTGCTAAAAACTCTCCTACGCTGCCATTAAGAAGCATAGGTTTTCCTGTTAATTGGGTTTTTAATTGGGTTTAAAGTCAGGTGCGCTCTGAGAGATGTTGTCATCCGAACTGCGAAATTACCCAGCTGCATTGATCTGAGGTTTAAAACTGAGAAAATGATTTTATTTGGTGTGGGCAGTGGATGATAGAGAGGGGAGCCTCTAGTTTCCTGTTTATTTTGAGTTTCTTTATTAATGATTTGGCAACCCTCTCCAGATGCAAAATTTTAAAGATACAAAATTAGATTTGATTGCAGTATGGAATAAAACTTATGATTAAAATAACAATTAGTTGTGTGGTGGTGGTGGTGAGCTCTATTGATTAAATGGATTCTCTTGGAAAATTAGAGCAGATACCATCTCTACCCCCCAAACAACAACAACAACAACAACAACAACAACAACAGAGAAGAGATACAACTTTAGTGGACTTTGGCCAAAATGCAGCCGTAAAGATGAAAGGAATCTGGAGCCATGGATGAGGGAGGCATGGAGACCCTGATGGTGATTAATTAAAATGAAAGTACTTGAAGATCCTCTGTGGCGGAAGCTGGATCCCTCTTTCCTGGGCTGTGGAAATTTCTAGATGTTGACTGAGTAGTGAGAAAGAGTGGACTGGGAGTATGTTGTTGTCCGGAAACACCAAGCAAGATGAGAGCATGATGGGAGGGAGCTATTGAGATACTTTGAGAATTCTCCAGGATTATAGCACCACCCCAGTTACACTGAGAGACAACAGCATTTGGAGGAATTTCAAGAATAGGACAGCAGGCAAATGCCAAGGACTACATAACTGGACATATTCAGACTGACACATGCAGGAAAAAGGAGTTCTAATTATTTTCAATTAGAAGAATTCATTTGAAATCCTATGGAAAGTTAGATAAGGTATTAAAATGGATAGAAATTGCTAAAAATGCAGCTGTTATCTTAATGATTAAAATACCAACTGAAATGTAATTAGGTTTTAATAAAAGATATGAACCACAGCAATATAAGAACTGGACAAAAAACATTGATCAAGGAGCATGGGAAACCACTTTGATGAAATTGTATAAATCTGGAAATAATTGGAATTATTTTGATATAAATTGAAATCTGTATAATTGGCAAAACTGTGGAAATATTGGGCAAATATTGGAAAATTAATAAAAAAAATTATTAAAAAAAAGTACAGTCAAAATTCTCATGGCTTTTATCCACTAAGCCCATTCCAAATATATACATCTGATTTTATTTTCACTGACTGAATCAATCTTTTTTGTCGTCTTCAGGCAGATCATTAGCAAGAATTTCTGTTAGGGCTGCACTCAAACACATTCATTCTCTTTCATTTATTATTTCTCATGCTGTGAATCAGTGAAAGAGTATCTGCTTTGCATGATTCAATCTCCAGCATCTTCAGATAGGGCAGCGAAAGGCCCTTGCCTGCAATTCTTGGGTGCTGCTACCAACCAGGGTTGACAATAGATGAGCCAATGATTAGGCTCAGTATAAGGCAGATTCCTATGTTCGTATTTTAGGGGAAGGGTGGTAGCTCATTGGTAGTTCAGCATCTGCTTTGCATGCAGTAGGTCTCAGGTACAGGGAAGGGGTGGGCTGCATATTTCCTTCCTGCGATGAGTAAAAAATATATTAATAAATTATACATCAAATACAGCTTTGGAACACAAAGTGATCTGAATTCAAAATAAAAATAACTTTGGCAAAAAGAGATAAACTTGAAAATCTTTTTATATATTGGAGAAGGGTTTCAATGGAATGAGGGAGATATTAATGATATACAAGATACCACAGAAGATTTAGATAACAGAAGATCTAATAACACGAAAGAAGCAGAGAGAGAGAGAGAGAGGTGGTTTAGTGCTATAATCAGAGGAGTTACTCATAAGATTCATACGCTTTGACGTTAAGATGACAATAAAAATGGTTAGACCCCACTATTTAGTCATTTCAATGCTGCTCTTTGTATAGCAACTCAAGATGGCACAGAGCCGAAAAAATACAACAGTCCATTAAAAACATTAAAACAGTGTTGAAATCTTTAAAAAATAGCAATGCAACAGTGAGTCAGGGCAAATTAACATAATTCTCTGGAACTTGACATAAGCAAAGACCTGCGTACATAGGTATGAGTCAAGTGGGGTGGGGAAGACATTTGACACATTTATTAATCAAAAAATGCATTTAACATAGTGGAATGAATATTTATGAGAGAGACTTTGACATGTTTTGGCAGAAGTCAAGAGTGACTAACTTTTGGCTCTACAGATACTACCACCAATTGCTGTCTATCGGTCAGGGATAATGGATGTTGGATTCCAGAAAAACCCAGAGAGATATAGGTTCCCCTCTTGGGCATAGGAGGAGATTCAAGTGGTTAGACAGATTTAACATTCGTAGAGCTAGAATCCTGATTGATGGGCAGCAGTCAAAGAAGCCATCCTGGCAGAAGTGCACAATGAGGACGCTTACTCTTGCTCTTATTTGAGATGTATAGCAAAGTCCCATTCTCCAGGGATAAGGCATGTTGGGTGTTGTAGGGAAACAATATCTGGAGGGTCTTAGGTTCCCCATCCCTGCCACAGCCTATCTGGATAGATTGCAGCCAAACATTCATGAGGTAACTGTGGAAGACAATACATGCATGTGTGTGGCCACAGTCGTAATTCTTCTTCCTCTTCTTCTTCTTCTTCTTCGATTGTATCAATGTGCACAAAAAGCTCTTGTAAGCATTGGTCAGAAGAGGAAAGGGTCAGAAGGAAAATGGGACTGCATTCCTACACCTGCTTACTCAAAGGGACTTGTGTTGTAAATCTGCTTACTTCCGCATAGGGTTGCACTGTTGTTGGGAAGAGATAGGAATTGCTGTTGCCTTCCACATTGCTCCCTTTCCTGCCAGTTCAAATGAAGGCACAGGTGAGCCAGATATGATGGGACAGCAGCAGCTGTGAAACAGTGAAACAGAGTCAGGTAGAGAGAAATGGGGGGGGGGCGGGGGCAGAAAGGTTGCAGTGTTTGGGATTTTCTAGTTTAGAGAAAAGGCGAGTAAGAGGTGACATGATAAAGGTTTATAAAAGCATCTGTGGCATGGAGAAGGAGGATAAATAAAAGCTTTTCTCCCTCTCCCATAATGTTAGAACTCATAGACATAAAATGAAGCTGAATGCTGGAAGAGAAAAAATCTGTGGAACTCACTCCCACAGAATGCATTGATGGCTCAGAAAATGATGAGAGGGTTACCTTTGCCTGACTGCTGAAGGTCCCACCAGGAAATCTCTGACAAAGTGAGACAACCTGGGTTCTGAGAATCCATGGGGCCTTAAAGTGTAATTATAATCTCTTCTTGCTTTTTTTAAAAAAAGAACACCAATGTGATTTTAAAAAATCCCTAAACCCCTAAAAACTGAAGGGTTAGAGCAGGGCATAAGTTTCATAAAATGAGCACTTAGGGAAGCCAAATAAGAAGATCATTGAGGTGGAGGAGGCAGTGGTGGGTGTTATGAAATAAGCAATAACCTCAAGGGGAAGAAACTTCAGTTCTGGAATTTTGAGAAATAAGCCTCAGCATTTCAGTGGCAATAGATAAAGATCTGTCTGACTCTATGCTTTTGACTCTTGGCAGTTTGTGACTACAATAAGAAGTTTCCAATGTGTCATTTCCACTGGGGGTTTGCGTTCATCCTGTGTATTGTATGTGTGTGTGTGTTTGCATGGGAAAATGCACATAGATGCACAAATATTTTGGGGTGTTATTTACCACACATCTACTATCTTTCAGGGACTGCATAAGGATCCTGCAATGTTGGGCATAGTGCTGAAAAAAGAATCCGCCCTCCGCCGATAAATCCATTACAACTAAGCTGCCAAACCGAGTTCTCGTGATTCTAGAATATTAGATGACATGAGAAAGTTATCCAGTTCATCTACAAAACAGTCCTCTGAATGAGGAGATCGTAGAATTCCCCTGTTCTGTACCTTTTTTGTTCTCTTTGCTTGCTCTGAATTGTGGTTTACCTAGGAGGGTTTCTATAAAAATAATAATCTGGAAATCAAACATGCAGTGTCTGTGTAATGGTTCTAGGGGTTGCTCGTGCGTAAGCCGGTGCCAACACCTGGCTGGGTTGCATGAGAGAACCCTTTCTGTCTGGACAGCCACTCACCCGTGGCTGTCTCAATCGTTGGCAGAATCCGTCAGTGGGCGTTTCTTAAACTTTTTCTAGCAAAGAAGCTCTTTGACGCCTAGTCTCCTCCTACTCTCCCCGCAAGGAAGCCTTCTGCGCAAGGAGGGTGTGGGCAGCGGAGGACCCTTACTCTCCCCGCTGGTCCCCGGCAAGGAGTCATGGGACCGCCTCGCTGATTCCCCCATCTGCCCCCCTTCTCCACTGGTGCTACGCTGATTCCCTTCCCCAGAAGATGGGCTGCCTCTCCCCATCCCAGGACGCTCTCTGGAATCCCTCTGGAGCTTGCTCTCTCCCTCCGGCTCTGATGGCAGTTCCCTGACAGTCTGTTTTAGCTTTTTCTTGATAGGTAACAAGTATGGGAACCAAGCAAGACAAACTGGAGCTTTTAATACAGGATGGCAAATGTGGGATGAGACTCTTGACTAGAATGTAGGAATTGAGAGGTATAACTTGTTCAAAAGGAACAGACCAAACAGGACAGGAGGAGGAGGAGTAGCATTTTATGTAAAGGATATGCACACTTTTGAAGAAATTCATGACCTGGAACATAGAAAGCAGATTGAGAGTAGATGGGGGGGAATTGAAGGAGAGAGAAATAACAGTGACTTTACTGTATATGAATGCTATAGCCTGCCAAGCCATACTGAATGCTTTGATGATGCCTTACTAGAGCAGATTACCAAACATTCAAAACAGAGAGAAATAGCAATCATGGGGGACTTCAACTTCCCCAATATCTGTTGGGACTCAAACTCACACAAGAATGGAAGGTCTGACAAATTCCTCCATTGCTTCACTGACAATTTCATTTCCCCAGAAGGTGGAAGAAGCAACAAGGCGATCATCTACTTTGGACCAGGTCCTCA
The DNA here is from genome assembly GCF_964234715.1 of Podarcis melisellensis. Classification (NCBI taxonomy): domain Eukaryota; kingdom Metazoa; phylum Chordata; class Lepidosauria; order Squamata; family Lacertidae; genus Podarcis; species Podarcis melisellensis. The sequence goes on along the minus strand of NC_138547.1, from coordinate 8,222,826 downwards.
CCAACAGGGAGGAAATGGATACACTTGGAAACTTGGTATGAAGTGATTATGTCCTCCTTTGTTTCACAATACAAAGGAAAGGGAAAGCTAAGTGTTGTCAGACATGCATTCTGGATTTTAAGAAGGCCAATTTCAAAAAACTGAAGGAGCTAATGGGTGAGATCCCATGGTCAGAAATACTCAAAGAGAAGGGAGTTCAAGATGGATGGTAGTTTCTAAAAAGGGAAATATTGAAGGCCCAAATGCAGACAATTCCAAGAAGAAAGAAAAGTGGGAGGCATATAAAGAAACCGGCGTGGCGGGTTAAGGAATGAACAGATGAGCTGAGAGTTAAGAAGGGCATTGATAAAAAGTGTAAAAAGGGGAAATCACGAAGGAAGAGTATACATGAGGAGCCAACAGTTGCTATCAGAATAGCAACAGAATAAATGATGTAAGGAGGGAGCTGCAGCCCAAGATAGGAAAAGAGGTAGTAAGGGAATACCTAGCTACTTTATTTTTATATAAATTTTATTTATAATTTTCATTGTTGCCAAACATCACATGACAGTTCCCAAGATGGAGGAACTGTTTTTTGCCTACATTTGGAAACTTAAACATTTTAAATCAATAAGATGATCAAAGTTAGAACGATCCAGATGCCTCGGGAGATACAGTGGTACCTCGGGTTAAGTACTTAATTCGTTCCGGAGGTCTGTTCTTAACCTAAAGCACCACTTTAGCTAATGGGGCCTCCTGCTGCTGCCGCGCCGCCAGAGCCCGATTTCTGTTCTCATCCTGAAGCAAAGTTCTTAACCCGAGGTACTATTTCTGGGTTAGCGGAGTCTGTAACCTGAAGCGTATGTAACCTGAAGCATATGTAACCTGAGGTACCACTGTACTGTCTCCATTTGGCATGAAAGTTCTTGAAATTGAGGAGTGGATTTTGGCCTAAATTGAAAACTGTTGGATGCTATTTTGAATCAAGGTAGTGGGCCTAACTGTTCCAAACTGCTTTGACTGGGACGCTTTTGAGGCTATCATTGCCCCATTTGGGGTGATGGTTCCTGAGACCAGACAGTTGGTTTCAGTCTGTGTTTGGAAACCGTCAGATGCCATTTTGAATCAAGATGGCACACAAATCGATGCATCCTAAACAGCACTGATTTGGACACCTGGAAATATATACTTGCCCAATTTGGCATGACAGTCCACTGACCTAAATCCCATCCCTCTTGTCCATCCAAGGGTGCCAACTTGAATAATTTTTTTTTTTGGAGGGGGGAGGTAAGCCCTGCCCCACATAATCAATCATATAACATGATGTACCAACACCATTTAAATTGCAATGTCCATCAACTGGGGGGGGGGGGCTGGCCACCTCAAATATTTTATTGAGGGGGAGAGGCAAAGGGACCTCAGTCCCTAGGAGTTGGCTCCTGTGCCTTCCCCAAATCCTCCCAAAGCAATCTGATACTCCTTTGTCTTGCCTTTGCTCCACCCTTTTCATACCTCTTTGGGTTCTGGGAGACCAGAGAGGAGGGGAGCTTGTTGAAGTAGGAGGAGAAACAACTTGCTCCATCACCACCTCTTCCTATTCACACCTTCTTCTGGCTGGTTGAAATTCTCCCCCCTCCCTGACGAGGCTCTGCACTCCACAGTAGGCAGGGGTGGGGTGGGAATCACCAGATTTGCTTGCCTCTCTGACATCTAGAGTACCCAGAAGGGCACGTCCCTCTTCTGTCCCTGGATGCCTGCCTTCCAGTACCCAACCCATGTCTTTTCCTTCCTCCTCCTCTTCCAAATGGAGCTGCCAAGTGATCTGACTCAGTATAAGGAAGCTTCCTATGTTAAGCGCCAGGCATCTGGGTGGGTCACCTGGAAATAATTTCATAGCCACCTCATGCTGATGTGTATAGTACGCTTGAATTGGGAATCATAGGGTCCTCTAAGTGTATGCAGACAACTAGCAACGCAATCCGGTTCCTGGCAGCTAACATATATGTATTTGTCAACTGAATCAGATGGAGAATATCATTCATGGCATACGGTAATGTTTCTTATGTGGTGCAACAAGGGAGAAACATTTTGTTTACATTTGCAACCTGTTCTGATTGAGTGGAAAATATATGCTGGAAGTCTCTCTCAAACACTAGTGGCAGCATTGTAAGCATTTCCCCCCTTCCAAATCTGTCTATTTTTTCCCAGCACTTAAAAAGATCACAGCTCTCTGTATCTTTTATCAGGGGAAGCCCAAGTTTCAAAATCATTTCCCCATGTTTCTATGAAATTCTAAAGAAAACAGTAAGCAATGCCTGTTGATGCATGAGACTTTAATGTCAATGCATGAGCTCCAACATTTTATAGGGGAAAGTGAGGTCACTACCTAGTTTCCCTCCCTCACCAATTCTAATCATAGACTCATAGAAATGGAAGGGATCACAAGGATCATCTAGTCCAGCCTTTCTCAACCTTTGGGTCCCCAGATGTTGTTGAACTACAACTCCCATCACCCTAGCTAGCAAGGCCAGAGCTCAGGGATGATGGGAGTTGTAGTCCAACAACACCTGGGGACCCACAGGTTGAGAACCGCTGAAACTGCCTGCAATGCAGGAATCTTTTGCCCAACATGGGGCTTGAACCCATGACCATGAAATTAAGAGTCTCATGTCCTACTAACTGAGCTATCCTAGGAGATTGGTGTTTTTGAAGCCTTGATTCCATCTTTTATGTGCTCTGTTTATTTACACAGAAAGTCTTGTACTGCTGTGTTTTAAAAGCCAAGACGGTGATTTGTGATTTGGTTGGCGATTCAGCAGAACATAGATCAGGCCCAGGGATTGAAAGTGGCCCTCCTGGCTTCTCTGTCTCGCCCTTGGGATTCCTCTTAGGCCATAACCCAACAGAGAGCCGCACCTCTTACTGTCCCTGCTTAACACCCTCATATTTCCTAGAAAACATGTTTGTTAAGAGTGTGACCCTTAACCTGTGCTATGTCCTGGCATTTTGGAGCTTGAGTGAATGTAGAAAGCCTTAACATGTGTTAAACCAAAAAGGGTTTTATTTTGGTTAGAACAGCCTACCTTTTTCGCAGAAAGTATGTTCCTTTTAACAGATGCATGGTAGGTGATGACTCAGAAGAAATATCCCCCTATCCATACTGGGGGCGGAGGAGGAGTTAGAATCTCTAGGCTATGCTCATGTTGTCAGTTTAAAACACAGCAAGGTCATTCTTTCTTTTTCAAATAATTAAAAATGAAGTTTTTTATATATGTATATAAAAACTATAGAATAGAACCAGGATAGATATGGGTTGTGGGCTCACAATATGTATACACCACTTCTCAAACCAGTGGTGAGAGTGCACTGGGTGAAGTGTAAAGGGAAATGTATATGCAGCCTTAGTTTGTACAATTTCAGATGGCGGTGGAGAATATAACACAGTGATGCTTTGGTTTGTGGGCATTGTGTGTGTTCTTTAAAGTCTAGCTACTACATGCCCAGACTTGCCTGAATTAGTCCAGACTTGCCTGAGCTGTCCCATACTTCCCTTACAGTCTTATTTCATGTCTTGCACCCAGGGATGCACCTTCCAAAAGAAGAACCACTGCACAGCTGTCCTTCAAAATTCACACTCCTCTAAACTTTCTAGTTCAGTTCTCCAGCTGAGTAATGAGCACAGAAATGTATACACTGGGGTAAGGTGGCTAGAAAAACCATATATTGATGAAAACAACATTAAAAAGGCATCGTTTTAGGGAAAATGGCTCTACAAAAATCTGTATTTTTATTGCAAACTGGAAATAAAAATGGAGAATAAAAAACGGAAATGTGGAGAACTGAACAAGTTTAGAAAAAAGAGGAACTGAATTTGTCTGATTTGTCTGTCCCTCCCTGTACCATATCTATTTATGATTATGCCCACGCATTCATTTCCCATTTCACAGTTCCAATTCCTCATATCAAGTAATCCACATACAGCCAATATTTTAGTAAGGAGTCTTGGAAATGCCTCTGGAAATGCCTTTTGCTATAGATCTCCTTTTAGCCATGCAAAAAAATAAACAACCTTCTTTTTATGTCAGCCAGAGCATGTATTAAATCTAGCCTCTGTTTAGTTCCATGAATGTGATTCTCTTGTTTCTTTTTTTTAAAAAAACACGTTTTTTTATTCAAAATTAAATCAAAACATATTACCCAGAAACATATCATCCTTATTTCCCCCCCATTTTTCCTCCCTCCCCCACCCTCCCACACAAAACCCACCCACCCCACCCCACCCCAACTTCCCTCAGTTCCAGTCTTTGATTTCTCTAAAAATGGTGTTTTCTGCATGTTACACAGTTGTATAGATCCTCAAACTATTTAGCTTATTATCATCAATAAAAAGTTTGTGAATGTTCCTTCAAAGCCAGCCAAGGAGTCCAGTTCACTTTGTTGCATCTTCAAATACTTTGAAAAGGGTTCCCATTCATCTTTAAAGTCATAGTTATCGTTGTCCCGTAGCTTGTATGTCAATTTTGCCAGTTCTGCATAGTCCATCAATTTTTCTTGCCATGATTCTTTAGTTGGGGTTTCTTCAGTCTTTCATCCTTGTGCTATTAGAACTCTCATGGCCGTTGTCGCATACATGAAGATGTTTTTCAGCTTTTTTGGCAGGTCTTTCCTACAATCCCTAACAAAAATGCTTCAGGTTTTTTAACAAATGTTAAATGGCACATTTTTTTCAATTCATTGTATATCATTTCCCAATTTTTTTAAATTACCGGTACATTACAATCCCACCACATATGATAAAATGCCCCTTCCTTTTCCTTACACTTTCAACACATATTTGAACTAGTTTTGTACCTTTTCCCTAACTGCACTGGTGTCGTGTACCATCTGTACATCATCTTCATGTAATTCTCCTTCAATAGTGAAAATCTGTAAATTTTAAATCAGTTTCCCATAATTTTTCCCAATCTTCCATCATAATGTTATGACCTACATCTTGTGCCCATTTAATCATAACTGATTTTACCTCTTCATCTTTCGTCTCCCGTTCTAATAGTATGCGGCCTTCAGTAATTTCACTTTCCCTTCAATTACTTCCGTTCGAAACCTAGTTTTTGTATAACTGAATCCTTTCTTGCTGTCTTTTTTATGTGTTTCATATATGTGTTGTCGATAATGCAACCAACTCTGAAAGTGGTCTTTGATCTCATCATAATCTCTTAATTTCCATTTTCCATCATGGTCCTTTAATAAATCAATATATGTGAGCAATTTTGCTTTCTTTCCAAGTGGTTTGAGCAGTAATGCTTCATGTTTCTTTATTAGCTAATAAACCAAAGTTATTGGTTGAGCAATATTGGTTGGTACATGTTAGAGTTAGCCCGAGAGGTAAAGCTGGAACAACTAGATGCCCATCTGACTTTATTAAGAGACCCATATGCTAGTATTATCAGGATAAGGACTGCCGAAACATCACAGCATGGCAGGCAACAGCTGAAATTATATGGGAACAGAGGAAGAGAAAAGTGAAAAAGCGGAAGTAGAGATGCTGCTTAGGATATGATCAGAACAGGGGGAAATGAAGAAACAAATGGAAAAATAAACTTCTCTTAGAATTCCCAAGCAATCTGGGTATGAGTCTGCTAGTGGTCTATTAAGTATATCTGCATGTTCATTAGCAATCCTGGACTGTAGCACTTCCACAAGAGAACATCTGAGTGATAGGCTGGACTCTTCTAAAGCACTATGCTCTGAGCATTTCTGCAGCAGGCAGAAAGTCAGCAATAAATCCTTTATTCCATGGAGCAAGTTGAACAGTAGGATTTTTATTTATTTACTTATTTTTAACAAAAAAAATAATCTAATAAAACCGCCATCCAGTTTATAACCTGTCATTTTGGAAACTATTCTTGGGACATTTAACCAAAAGTCTTTGAAAAAGATGACATCTGTGCTCCTGTTCCTTTTATTCAGAGCTCAGTCAGCAGTCACTGACCTTTTCCTTTAAAAAAAGAAAAGAAAGAAAGAAAAGAAAAAGGGGAAATTATATCCATTCATTTATACCACAGTGACTCTGCAAGGTAGGCGAGACTAAGAACATCTAGAGACCTTCAGGGCCAAGGACCCTTTAACCCTTTGATCCTTTGAGCTATTTTTAAGGAAATTTGCCAAAATCTAGACTTCCGGCATGAGTTGCTGTACATCTGGATTTCTGCCTGGACACTGTTTCCAACTACTGTATTCCGGTTGTGTCCAGGAAATTCAGATATATGGCAGCCCTAGTCTTGTGGGATCACAGAAAATCCTTGCATTGCTGCCTGCACCTCCATGGGCCACAGATCACCCATACTTGCTCAGACTGGTAGAATCTTGGATCTATAAAATCATATAATTGCAGGGTTGACAGGGACCCAAAGGTCATCTAGTCCAACCCCCTGCAATGCAGGAAACACAGCTTTGGAATCCCTTGTAGATAGGCATCCAACTTATCTTTTAAAAAGTCCAAAAAGCTTTCTACCATCTGAGGGAATTTGTTCCACTGTCAAACAGTTCTTATTGTCAGAAAGTTCTTCCTAATGTTTGGTCGGACTCTCCTTTCTCATAACTTGTGTCCTTTGGCTCAGATTTTACCCTCTGGAGCAGGAGAAAACATGCTGCATCTTCCATGTGACAGCCCTTCACATATTTGATGATGGCTATCATATCTCTTCTTCTCCAGGCTAAACATTCCCAGCTCCTTCAAGCGCTCCTCATTTGGCATAGTTTTCAGACCCTTTATCATCTTGCTTACCCTCCTCTGTACACATTCCAGCTTGTCAACATCCTTCTTAAATTGTGTTGCTTGGAACTGGACACTGGTGTGATTTGACCAAGGCAGAATAGAATGGGACTATTACTTCCCTTGATTTGGACAGTATACTTCTTTTGATGCAGCCTAGAGTAGCCTAGGCTTTTTTTGCTGCTGCATCACACTGTTGACTCATGTTAAGCCTGTGGTCCACCAAGACCCCTAGATCCTTTTCACATGTCCTGCTAGTAAGCCAGGTGTCCCCCATCCTAAATCTGTGCACCTGGTTCTTCCTGCCTAAGTTCAGAACCTTACATTTGTCCTTATTTTAATTCATTTTGTTAGCTTGTGCCCAGTTCTCCAATCTGTTAAGGTCATATTGAATTCTGATTCTGTCTTCTGTGGCATTAGCTACCCCTCCCAGTTTGGTGTCATCTGCAAATTTGATGAGCTTCCCCTCAATTCCTTCATCCAAATCATTTATAAAGATGTTAAACAACAACAGGCCCAGGAGAGAACCCTGCGGCACCCCATTTGTCACTTTTCCCCCAGGATGACGAGGAACCATTAACGAGTACTCTTTGGGTTTGGCCTTTCAACCAAATCTACCTATGAGTTGTCACGTGCCACCCACATTTTACTTGCTTCCTCACGAGAATATAATAGAGGACTATCTCAAAAGGCCTATTGAAACCTCCTTTCTCATAACTTGAGTCCATTGGCTCAGATTTTACTCTCTGGAGCAGGCGAAAAGAAGTTTGCTGCGTCTTCCATGTGACAGTCCTTCAGATATTTGAAAATGGCTATCTTATCTCCTCTTCTCCAAGCTAAACACACCCATTCCTCGTGAGACTTAGTTTCCAGAACCTTGATCATCTTAGCTGCCCTCCTCTGCACGCATTCCAGCTGGTCAACATGCTTCTTAAATTGTGGCGCCCAAACTAGACACAATATCCCAGGTGTGGTCTGAACAGGGCAGGTACTATGACTTCCCTTGACCTGGACACTATACAGTGGTACCTAGGGTTACATACGCTTCAGGTTACAGACTCTGCTAACCCAGAAATAGTACCTCGGATCAAGAACTTTGCTTCAGGATGAGAAGAGAAATCATGCTCCGGCAGCGCAGTGGCAGCGGGAGGCCCCATTAGCTAAAGTGGTGCTTCAGGTTAAGAAGAGTTTCAGGTTAAGAACGGACCTCTAGAATGAATTAAGTACTTAACCTGAGGTACCACTGCACTTCAGTTGATGCAGCCTAGAATAGCTTTCACTTTTTTTTACTGCTGCATCACACTGTTGACTCATGTTCCACCAAGACCCCTAGATCCTTTTTACGTGTACTGCTAGTAATCCAGGTGTCCCCTTATTTATTTATTTCCAAGTACTGCACATATATGTGGTTGCACGTGAGTCACATTAAGTGGGGTGACTCCTGTACATTTATCTTTGAGACACAAATAAGCATTCACCGTATTTACTTGAATTTACTTGTGGTCTGACCAAGGCGGGTACTACGACATCCCTCATATGGACACTATACTTCTGTTGATTCAGTCTAGCTTCTTTTGCTGCTGCCTGTTGATTCACGTTGAGCTTGTGGTCCTCTAAGCCCCCTAGATCAGTGTTTCTCAAAGGCTGTGGCACAGCACACTGGTGTGGCAGGAGAGGATGGCAAGTGTGGCGGGAAGATTCAAGGACAATCAAGAAAACATTTAAATGTTTAAGCACTGCTAGGAATTCTGTCATTTTGTTTTCTAATGTATTTGTTACCAATACAAAAATCAGTGTGGTGCAAGAAAATTTTTATTCTGAAAGTGTGGCCCAGAGGAAAAGGTTTCAAAACCACTGCCCTAAAGGGCTGCCATATTTCAAAAAGTGAAAATCAGGACACAAAGGTTTTTGAGCTTTTCTTGCAAAATCTCAAAAAAGAAGAAAACGTTTCTGAGCTATTTTAAAGGAGATTCATCAAAATCTAGACCTCTGATATGGGTTACCATAAGTCCAGATTTTTTCGGACATTTCAGTGATTCCCACCCAGACACTGTTTCCAACTGCTTTATTCTAACTATGTCCAGGAAATTCCAGACATATGGCAATCCTAGTGCCCTAGATCATGAAGAAGAAGAATCTTTATTTGCATCAGTCTCTCACCATAGCAGTAAAACAAAATACAATGTACTGCAGATAGGGGTGAAACTTTAACTATACAATCAAAATAAAATAAAATTGTCCACTAGCACCTTAGAGACCAACTAAGTTTGTTCTGGGTATAAGCCAAGCATAGGCAAACTCAGCCCTCCAGATGTTTTGGAACTACAACTCCCATCATCCCTAGCTAAAAAGACCAGTGGTCAGGGGTGATGGGAGTTGTCGTCCCAAAACATCTGGAGGGCCAGAGTTTGCCTGTGCCCGGTATAAGCTTTTGTGTGCATGCACACTTCTTCAGAGATACACTATACAAGATACCTTCTGGAGGCTTACATCAATAATCAGATAATAGATCTCCTAGATCCTTTTCAGGACTCAATACTTTAACACCACAGGCATTTGGGATGGAAGAGAGCACTTAATTTCTACCCAGTCTCTTATAAAAAATGAAGCAACTTCCTTATATAATCTCAATGGATTGGGAACTTAAGACACTCCAGTGAGACAGGGAGCCTCTGAATGTTGCCCAGCTCCCACAGCAAATAGATGGATGTGGTAGGGCTGTAGCCCAAGTCTCCCAAGACAGATGGATGCCAACCCAAATCCCCTAATAACTGTGCAACCTGCTCATATTCATATCTATCTATCTGCAGTGCAAATACACTTTAAAAACAGTAGGCACCATAAAATTATCAAAATGTCACATTTTAAAAGCAAATATACATAATAAATTGGGTAGGTTTGCCTAACCAAAATGTTTTTAGCAAGTGCTGAAAAAAAGTCCCTGCCTGATATCAAGAGGCAGGGAGTTCCAGAGATCAATTTGCATTTAGCAGAATGGTTCATCTGATACCATTTTTTGTTGTTGTGAGGCTTTGGATCCAACCCCACAGTTCATTCTGTCTGCTTTAAATCATTTTCAACCTTTTGCACAGGAGTTACTGTAAAGACTCAGGAAATGGTGAGGTTTAGTTTTTTGGGTTTTCTTTTTAGTAAGTTTCCGAGGAAAGAACTGAAATTAAAGCAGCAAGCTTCTAACTGCAGTCATCCTCAAGCCATTTGACTATATCACTGCCAGCTGTGTCCTCGGAAACCAGAGCAAACACTGCTTTTAATGTGGTCTCCAGAGCGAACGCTGCGGAGGCAGTGCATGAAGCTCCAGCTAATTGCAAAGCAGAGGTTTGGCTTGCGGCTTCCCTTGCTCTGCTTTGCATTATTTCACGCCTCTCCACCCTCATACCATATGACATATCTGAGTAGGAGACTATAGGAGGCTGTTTAATAGGCTTGGGGAACCTCAGGCCCGGGACCAGAGGACCTCTTCAGCATCTGTGTCTGGGCCTTGAAACGCTTGGAAAGCCACACCCCCTTTCTGCCGGCCACACCATTCACTGGCCCTAATTCTGCTGTTCCTTGGGTGCTTTTGCCTTCCTGCAGTGGTTCTCAAAGGATGTGGTGGGAAGATTCCAGGAGAGTCAAAGAAACATTTAAAATTTTCAGTGTAGTATAGTACAGTATAGAACAGGGGTGCCCAAACTTTTTTCAAAGAGGGCCAGACTTGAAGAAGTGAACATGCGTGAGGGCTGACCAAACTTGCTGAGCTTTTTTTTAGGATTGAACTTGCTGAGATTTTTTTAGGATTTTACCCCAGAACATATACTGCCACGGGGGCAGAATTAAATCAGCTGGTGGGACGGATTAGGCCCCCAAAACAGACTTTGGACATGCCTGGTATAGAATAATATAATTTTTATATAGGGGTGTGTGTGTACAAACACACACACACACACACACACACACACACACACAATGAGAGCAAGAGCATTGACCTTTCTCCTACATATTGTTGTGAACAGGGATTTTCCACTCTGACAAATATGAAAGCTCAGGAAAGAGAATGGCTTCTTGATGCTGATGAGGAGAAGAGAGTTTGCTTGTCTCAAATTAGGCCTAAGATAAATGAATCACTCAGCAAAAGCAAGCTCATACCTCTCATTGAGTCTGTTTACATGCATAAGGTACATACAAGGGTGTAGCCAGGACTTTTGTTGGGAGGGGGTCAGAACCGATGTGATTGGCCAGTTAGGTAAGTATTTCTATTGTTTCGGGGGGGGGCAGCTGCTCCCCTTGCCCTCCCTTGGCCGCTCCCATGGGTACATCCATTAGAGGCTTACACAGGCAGGAAGAAACAGATATGCAAATATAAGATGGGGGACTTCCAGCTTACTAGCAGTACATGTGAGAGGGGTTTAGGGGTTTGGGTGGGCTACAAGCTTATCATGAGTCAACAGTGTGATGTAGCAGCAGCAGCAAAAAAAAAAAAAAAAAAATCTAACGTTATTCTAGGCTGCATCAATAGAAGTATAGTGTCCAGGTCAAGGGAAATAATAGTCCCACTTTATTCTGCCTTGGTCAGACCACATTAACTGGGAAACATTGGCCTGCGAGCGCTCCAGTTAGAGAACAGCCTTTACCAAAAGTGTCATGGGCTTTGAAGGCACTCAAACTCAGGATGCAAGGGAGAAACGTGCTAAGAAGAAGGCACGCTTGGCAAATCCACACCGTGATCAACTCCCGCCCAGAAACCAATGTCCCCACTGTGGAAGGACGTGTGGATCCAGAATTGGCCTCCACAGTCACTTACAGACTCACTGTTAAAACTGTTCCAGTTACAGATAGGTAGCCGTGTTGGTCTGCCATAGTCAAAACAAAAAAAAATTCCTTCGTGCATGCACACGAAAGCTCATACCAAGAACTGACTTAGTTGGTCTTTAAGGTGCTACTGGAAGGTGGTTTTTTTTGTTAAAACTGTGTTTATGGAACACAATCTTACTTGGCTATGAGTAATCGAAGAAGAAGAAGAAGAAGAAGAAGAAGAAGAAGAAGAAGAAGAAGAAGAAGAAGAAGAAGTGGTGTCCAGGTCAAGGGAAGTCCCACTCTATTCTGCCTTGGTCTGACCACACCTGGAGCACTGTGTCCAATTCTGGGCACCACAAATTAAGAAGAATGTTGACATGCTGGAACATGTGCAGAGGAGGACAACAAAGATGATCAAGGATCTGGAAACCAAGTTTTAAGAGGAACTGTTCAGGGAGCTGGGTATGTTTAGCCTGGAAAAGAGGAGAGAGGATATATGATAGCCATTTTCAAATACCCAGAGAGCTGTCACATGAAAGATGGAGTTACCTTGTTTTCTCCTGCTCTAATGGGTAGGACTTGAACCATTGGATTCAAGCAACAAGAAAGGAGATTCCAACTAAACATCAGGAGGAACTTTTTGATGCTATGAGCTGTTCGACAGTGGAATGAACTCCCTCATAAGGTGATGGACTCCCCTTCCTTGGAGATGGCCAACCATCATGGCTACTTTAGTTGAGATTCCTGCATCGCAGGGGGTTGGACTAGATGACTTTGGGATTCCTTCCAACTCTTTTATGATTCTATGTGCTTTTGCTTGTAAAGAACGGAATCTGTCTGCCACCTACTGGTATAAAGCAGGAAATGGTTCTGAGAAAGAAGCAGAGAATGGGTGTTAAGAATGGGTGCTAAGTTAGCTGAATCCTCCCCTTTTTGAGGATTGTATATGGGAAAGCAGAACACTCCTTGAGGCACTGGATTTCTAATGCAGTTGATCTTCAGCATTTGTAAGGTGAAACCATGTATGGCAGTTCTACCAGGATGGGTCTTGAGGGATCTAGGATCCAGCTAGGTTGAGGGTCCAGATACAATGACCAGGAAGGGCCCAAAATGTAGCAGAACAGTATGGGGTACCAACCCCACCCTCCCTTTCAAAATGACTCTAGCCATTTTGTGCCAGCACCCACAAGACATATAGCAAGAGTACCAACCCTTTGTATGTCTTTTTACCCCTCAAAAGTACCGAACAAAGGAATGCCTAAAAGATTGTCACACCTCTGATATGGGCTCAGCAGGAGAACAACTCCATTAGAAACCACATCACCAGGTGATCTGTGCTGTATAATGGAGGGAGGGAGAATTGGATATTATCGAAAGCAAACGACCATCTTGATGGTCCTGATCTACCCAGAGAAAAGGACATGGGATGGTTGCTTTATCCCAACTGAGACCACTAAGTCATTGCTTCCAGTATTCTTCACTGAGTTTCAGAAGCAAGAGACAAAGCCTCAAATTGATGGTGAAAGATTCAGCTTTATCAATTGTCACATTTTTTGACTGATCGCAACATTGCCCAAGTTCTCCTATCAAGGCATTGTTTGGGGTCATCAACCCAGGAGAAAGCTGTCATCAGCACATCATTGTCCCATGACAAAATAACTGCCTTATGCAATTTCAGGCCCTTGATCCATTTAGTAATATCAACACTAACTTGCAGAGACTCTCCAGTATTTCAAACAGGGGATACTGGGGATTGAATGTCGGAACAACTGCATACTATGTGTGTGTTCTGACAAGGTGTTTTGGCCCTTCCCTGAATACATAGAAACAAGTGGCTTAATCCCATAATGACCCACCTAGCTTAGGACTGTCTACACTTGTTGGCAGAGACTCTCCAGAGTTTCAGGCAGAATCTTTCCCAGCCCTGGAAATGCCAGGGTTGAACCTGGGATCTCAGCCACTAAGTTATGGTCCTTCCCCTTCAATTAACTGCTGATAAATGATGGCTCTGTACCATTTTGAGACTTTGCCTCACCTTTAGAATAATTTGGTGCAGGAGGCTAGTATGTCCTCCATCACCATCTATACTATTGTCTGTCAACATTGCTCCATGGTCTCACAAACAAGTTCTTCCTAAACCCTTTTCCAGGGATCCTTTAACTCAGGGGTGGGAAATCTGTGATCCCGCGCATCTTTGCTTTCACTGGCAATGCCAGGAATTTAAATGGACACTGCCTGCATTTTTTCTGTCATTGCTATGGTACACACACACACACACACACACACACACACACACAATGCGGAGAGGCCTATATACATCCCTACCCCTTGAATGTACACCAAACAATATGACACATTTTAAAAAAAGACTCAGAGATTTCTGTAAAAGTAAAATTGTGCTTTTATTTAATTTTTTTAAAAATGTACAATCAGACACTGTCCTGCTGTGTTTTGGAAAGCATGGATTGTTTTAAAAAAAAACCTTGATGACAAAAAACTTAGCTTATTATTATTATCATCCTTCTTTTCTTTTCTTTTCACTTCTTTTCATTATATTAATAATATTAATCTTAGGATGAAATGTTTAAATAGGGCTGCTTTCTTCCTTGCCCTTTTCTATATCTGTGTTTTTTAAAAATATATATAGAGAGAGGTGGATCCAGACTTGCAGTGCAATCTCCACCATGCCTACTAAGAAGTTAGGTCCTCCTTCTTTGTCTCAATGTTGCCCTTTTTGAACTCAGCAGGGAGGAGGATGGGGACAAAACTAGAATGTCATTGGCTCTGGTGCCACCTACTGTTGCACACTCTGCCATCCACCCTACCAGTCCAAATGTGCACCAGCCACCACTACTCCCAGGTGAGTGGAGATAGGATTGCACCTTTAGTCATGCTTGGAGTAAACCCACTGAAACCAATGGAACTTCAGTTAGTCATGGAGAAGTCTGGATCCAGTCTGTATATATAGGAAAAGCTTCCAGATCATCAGCTAATAAAGCTCAAGGATGGCTAATAATGATCACAATAATAATGTATATATTTTGTGTGTGTGATTCTGTGTGTGAATATGCCAGATTGTGTCCTCTTCCCTGACATCCCCTCCCCTCCCCGCTTCCCTCCCTGGCGATTGTCATCTTTGGTGCAAAGAAAGCCAGCTACAGATAGGGGAAAAAAGGATGCTCAGTTGAGCACGCTACGTTTTGAAGAAGCCTTTCCCACCCCCAATAAAAAATGGTCAAGGGAGCCAAGGTTACGTCAAGCAACACTGATGCTTTGGTAAAGTTCCCATCTCCATTTCTAATCTCCCTTCCCCCAAATTTCTGGAAAAACAAACAAACAAGCAACCATTCTTTTTCTTTCTGTCAGCCAACCCCGTGGAGGATTCATGCTCTCTTTCGTCTCCCTTCAAGATTCCTAAAGCTGTATGGTCTCAGTTTCATCTCTGCAAACTGGATGGAGTGCTCATGACCTTTCCAGTGGAACCAGTTGATACCCTGCAAAAACAGAGGCAAGAACGGAAGGTTGATATAAATGAATGCGCGAACGTAACTGTTTACTAGCTGTTGTGTGCAGTTAAGAGTATCAGCTACAAGCCTTGGCATCCCTGGTTGAAATGCCATCATAGCCATCAATTCTATCGGCTGATATTTATTCCCAAGCAGACCTTTATAGCAATGGCGAGAAACGTCAGACTCAAGGGACAAAATGTGGGCTTCCAGGGCTTGCTATATGGCTTCGGGACTTTCCCCACACCACATCTTCTTTCTCTGGGCCTCCTTTAAGTGCCTGGAACTGTAGCAGTGCCGCCTGCCTGCTTGTCTAATCAGAGAGTAGGTATGTAGGCAGGGAAGCAGGAGGAAATGGGCTTTGCACTGCTGGAAGCATTTAAGCAAAGCTGAAAATATAGCCATCTGGTGGGGCTGATGTAGCTATGAACTTAGCTCAGTGGGATGTTCAGGGTTTCTTTTGCCTTGATGTAATGATTCACCTTGTTTTACTCAGTATACCCCCATTGAAATTAATGGATCTAAGTTTAGTGAGTAAGCATCAAGGGAAAATCTGCACCTGATACCCTGTGGGACATCTTCAGGAGAAGAAAGGGCTAAGGAGGAAACACTACACAAATGCAGCGTGGAGTCCCTAAGGCAGCCAGGTGGCATCTTGTATGCCTCCTTCTGGGAACTCCTGCAGCCAAGCTGGTGCCAAATGTAGTGCTATGCTTTCCTTTTGGACCACATCAGAGAGGCCGAGAGGGGGCACATTGTAATCAGGACAGCCCAGGACCTCCATACACATTGCTCAGGCTAGTGCCCCAGAGAGGGCACTGCTAACACAGCAAAAACAGCAAGGAATGCATCAGTTATGAGTCTCTTCAGCCACAGCAGGCACAACAATTATCCAGCAGTTTTGACTTCACCCCCAGAGGTGCACTGCATTGTCTCTTGATGGAGACAGATGCCAACAAAAAGTTAGTGCTATCTATTAATTTCAATGCCTACTCTGAATAGGGCTAGCACTGGTAGGACAACCTCCCATCTCCACTTCTAAGTTCTGCAAGGTGGCGACTTGCCCACTTGTACCCTGCATGACAAGTGCAATGTACAACAACTTACCTGGCTGTGGTTGTTGTCCCCATATCTACCCATCAGGTTAACACGGTGGCAGTTCTTGTACCAGAAAGCTCCTTTGTATGATAAAGCGCAGTTAGTGATTGCCATATCGTGGTCCTTGTCGTAGGTGGAAAAGGCACGTGCATTGTGATAGGTCATGGAATCGCCTGTGTGATGGAGAAAAAACATAGCGGATTTTTAGGTTGTTGCTAGCAGGAACAGTACTATACATTTTTGTGACCTGAGGTGAAGGGCAAAATAGTATGTCTCCTCTTCCTCATTCCAAATACAAGTGGCTGCTGGCTCCTATTGGAACCTGTAGGGTGGAAGTCTGGGAACCCAACAGTAGATGGCACTAGAGTCAATAACAAGTGGAGCCAAAACAAAAAAAATTCCTTCCAGTAGCACCTTAAAGACCAACTAAGTTAGTTCTTGGTATGAGCTTTCGTGTGCATGCACACTTCTTCAGATTCGTATCTGAAGAAGTGTGCATGCACACGAGAGCTCATACCAAGAACTACCGTATTTTTCGCACCATAGGGCGCACCGGACCATAGGGCGCACCCAGTTTTTTTGGGGGGAAATAAAGGGGAAAAAATTATTTCCCCCCCAGGTGCGGGGCTGGGGCGGGGGAAGCTAGAGCTTCCCCCGACCCCAGCCCTCAAACAGGCAGCTCTCCGCAAGCAGCGGGAGCGCTCCCGCTGCTTGCGGAGAGGTCCGCGAAGCCTGGACGCGCTGAGCTCAGCGCGCCCAGGCTTCGGCATGCAGGCACCTCTCCGCAAGCAGCGGGAAAGCTCCCGCTGCTTGCGGAGAGGTCCGCGAAGCCTGGACGCGCTGAGCTCAGCGCGCCCAGGCTTCGGCATGCAGGCACCTCTCCGCAAGCAGCGGGAACGCTCCCGCTGCTTGCGGAGAGGTCCGCGAAGCCTGGACGCGCTGAGCTCAGCGCGCCCAGGCTTCGGCATGCAGGCACCTCTCCGCAAGCAGCGGGAGCCCAGCGCTGGGCTCCTGCTGCTTGCGGAGAGGTGTGCGAAGCCTGGAGAGCATGATGGGTTGGTGCGCACCGACCCCTCTCACTCTCCAGGCTTCAGCGAAAGCCTGCATTCGCACCATAGGACGCACACACATTTCCCCTTCATTTTTGGAGGGGAAAAAGTGCGTCCTATGGTGCGAAAAATACGGTAACTTAGTTGGTCTTTAAGGTGCTACTGAAAGGAATTTTTTTTGTTTTGACTATGGCAGACCAACACGGCTACCTATCTGTAAGTGGAGCCAACTAATCCTAGTTTTTAACCCACCCTCTTCACTGCTGAGTTCTAATAAGGGCAACCATGAGACAAAGGAGGAGGAAGACCACAGGCAGGGCCAACCTTTGAACAGGTAGGAAGGCAGGTAGGTGGCTTGGGAGAGGAAACTGGCTGAAGAAGAAAAAGAGTTTGGATTTGATATCCCTACCTTTATCACTACCTGAAGGGGTCTCAAAGCGGCTAACATTCTCCTTTCCCTTCCCTGACCCAGGGGCAGAAGTGGTGGAGAGGACATGGCAGCATTGTCGCCCCACTGGGCTCTGGCACATGAGTGTGCTCCCTGCACCACTTTGCAAGGCTGGGATCAGACAGTCCTACCCCAGCTTTGCAATGCTGTGCAGGGCTGCCAGGGCTATGTGAGTGCACCCTTCAAACCTGTCTGATTGGACTGATTTGAAGAAGCGTCGAGGGCAGGGCTGCTGCAGCAGCAGTCTCTGTGGTCCCGTTGAGCACTTCACAGGCAGTGGTAGCATACACCCTGCTGCTGGTTCAGTGGGTTCTACTTGCTCCAATGGACTTGGCTCCATCCAGGAGCACCTCCAAGAGACCTTTGGTTGTCCACTGTTGGAACCAGAAAGTTGTACTAGATGGGCCTTTGCTGTGTTCCAGAAGAGTTGTTCTTATTCCCACTTAAGTTCATTAGATGCATATGTGGGTGGGACCTTTGACAATGGGACAACCTCCTCCACTATACCTAAGGT
This sequence comes from Podarcis melisellensis, assembly GCF_964234715.1. Classification (NCBI taxonomy): domain Eukaryota; kingdom Metazoa; phylum Chordata; class Lepidosauria; order Squamata; family Lacertidae; genus Podarcis; species Podarcis melisellensis. Next base: position 8,204,663 of record NC_138547.1, on the reverse strand, counting down.
CAGTGGGATAGCTTAGGTGGCACAGAGCAGATAGGTTTAGGAGGAAAAGGGCAGAATGCTGCTGTTCCCTAGCATCTACCACCTGAAGTAGCTGCCCCACTGCCTAATGATATTGCCAGCCTGGTTTGTGGAACACAAAAGAAAGACTGATGTCATGTGGCCAGAAACAAAGAGAATGGTCTGAAGTAGTGATCTGAGTGAGCCGTTCCCCATATTGGAAGAAATCTGCAGAGAAATGTTCATGAATTTCTATGATGAGGTTTAAATAAGTGAAGAAATAGCAAACTAATGGTGGAATTGTGAAGAACTAAACTTTATATTTGGGGGGGGGGTGAAGAAACTGGGAGAATCAGAAATGGACAGATACATCCATCTGCTTTTGGAGGGCGGTTTACAAAATTTCTAGTCTGGTGACCACTGGCATTTTTCACCCCGCCCCTAGCAGGCTTCAAAACAAACCTTGGAAGGGTTCATATGGTTTGCATTATAAACTTACCTATCTCTGGGGATTCTCAGAACAAACAGACCCATGGAGAATAGCACACATGACTAACTTGCATCTTTTAATTCCAACGGGGCCTGCTCTGAGTTGAATTACCTGGTCACAACTCCTCTAGATTCTTTACTCCCTTTCTATTGCATGTGTTTTGTTTTTGTTGGGAGCTCATACAGCTCATTCCAATACAGGTTCCAATATAAGGGGGTGGGAAGGGGGCAAAGGAAAGGACTGGAAGGAGCCTGTGGGATTTGGCCTGCCATCTTTGCAACAAAGCAGATGTGGTCTTCCAGAACATTTTCCATGCTTTGTCACACAATGTACAGCTTGTTATGATGGGGAACCGCTAAGCACATTCTTGGCATCTTGACCCATCATGTTCCTTCTTGTGTAAGCCATATTCAGGACAGGTACTTAGAGCTTCAAGAGAGACATTGCTGGGCTCAGGCTGTTTGTTTACATTCCAAGACTGGGAAAAAACAGCAAGTTGCTCAGCACCAGGTAGATTTAAAATGGAAATGACACACAGAAGCAAAGTTACACAAAAAGAACCCATAATCCCTTGCAGGAAACAAAGGTATCCCAATGCAACCCATCTTAACCCTGTGTTAAATTGATGGACAAAAATAAAATAATGCTCCTTCTGGGGGTGGGGAACTCTTTATCAAGAAGTGCTCAACCACCACTTACCTCAGCTCTTAAATGCATTGTAAGAACCATAAATGTCAGAGCTTGGGCTTGGGTTTCGGTTTGTTCCCCCCCTTCCCCCCCATGCATAGCTTACACAAAATTAAGGCTGAGGGTAACAACAAGTTAATAGCATACATTGTTTACAGAGAGGATACCACAGTTTGAAAAGGATTTTGACAAGCTGAAACATGTGCAGAGGGCAACCAGGATGATCAAGTGTTTAGAAACCAAGCCTTATGAGGAATGGTGGAGGAGGCTAGCTATGCTTAGCTTGGAGAACAGAAGACTGAGAGGAGATGATAGCCATCTTCAGACATCTGAAAGGCTTTCATATGGAGGATGGAATAAGCTTCGTTTTTGCTGCTCTGGACGGGAGGACCCAAACCAATGGATTCAAGAAATAAGAAAGGAGATTCCTATTAAACGTTAAGAACTTTCTGAGGACTCAGCTAGAATGATAAAGAAAAAGCATTTTATATGTGCTGTATAAGCGATATAACCATAGCTGTCAACTTTTCCCTTTTCTTGTGAGGAATCCTATTCAGAATAAGGGGACTTCCCTTAAAAAAAGCGAAACGTTGACAGCTGTGGATATAACATTGTGACACCAGATGGCGCTGTGGAGTCCCATCTTTCCCAACCGGATTTCCCTGTATGAGTTTACAACGCATTTAACTGAAACGCTTCTTTGATCCAGCCTGACGGTAATAGCTGTTTGACAGTGGAATGGAGCACCTTGAAAAGTGATGGACTCTCATTCATTGGGTGTTTTTAAAGACTGATTGTATGACCACGTGTCAAGGATTCTTTAGTTATTTCTATATTGCATAGGTGGACTAGATGACCCTTGGAGTCACCTAGAATTCTAGGATACCTATAAAAGGTGACTAAATAATGAATGACTGCTGCATTGTTTCCATTTTCCATTTCCCCTACTCCGAATAAAACTTAGTTGGCTATCACCTGTTGTTGTTGTTAATTATGCTAATCAAGACTCAACAAGAGAAGAAATCAAATGAGACATGCCCCAGGTAAGGATTCCTTTCTTAGAGATATTCAGATTGCCCCAGAATCTTTTCTTTTTAAAACAACTATGATACATTATTGTAACTTCCTCCAACTTCTTCATAAAATGGAAATGAGGAGGCAGGGGCAGAGGTGTGGGTCCTTCTGTGACTGACAGCTCCAGTTTGCAATCTAAGAATGACTTTACCAGAGCATTGGGGAAGGACATAGAACACAACGGAAGTAGTTTGAGCTTCTGATTTCCCTCTGTTTTTTTCAGGCAGGTGTTACTAGATATCTATTATACTTTACAGCTGCATCTGTGATAAGGTTATTAGACTTTGTATTTTACAGAGTGTACGTGTTTATTGCTTGGATGATACTGTGTATCATTCCTGTTTAGCATATATTAACTATGCTTATTACATATTATGTACCATTAGGCATTGTTTATTATTATGAGTTACATAAATGCAACTCATAATAATAATCAGTACACCGTAATAATCAGCACATAATAATACACACACACACATACATACATACATACATACATATGTGTGTGTGTGTGTGTGTGTGTGTGTGTGTTGTATTGCATGGATTTTGTACGGCATACATATTGTGTTAGGGAGTGGCATATACTGTTCATTATGTTCTGTAGAATCATAGAATCATAGAGCTGGAAGGGACCCAATTGGTCACCTAGTCCAAACTTTTGCAATGCAGGAATGTTGTAAATCACCTTACAAACAAACAATTGCAGAGGCTTACAAGTTATTCTGAGGCTAGCACATAAACCCACCTGCTGTGCCGCTATATCCTTCCACTTTCAGCCGGTAGCGAGACCTGGCATCACCGACAAAAAACTTGTCATAGAGGGCATAGGCAGTTTCTCCATGGTCACGCAAATCCACCCGCAGTTCATACTGGCCCTGGGAAGTGATTTTGTGGAGCTTGTCCAGACCTATAGGGAACAATCAAGAACATTGGAACAAATGTATGGTTCTATACTTAGGCAGGAATAACCTGCTGCAGAAATATAAGAGGGGGAACACCTCAGTTGTCAGTAGTACATGTGAAAAGGATCTAGAGGTGTCAGCAGACCACAAGCTTAATATGAGCCAGCAGTGTGATGCAGCAGCAGAAAAAGCTAATGCTATTCCAGGCTGCATCAACAGAACTATAGTATCCAGATCAAGGGAAGTCATAGTATTGCTCTAGTCAGTCTTCGTCAGACCACACCTGGAATACTGTCTCTAGTTCTGGGCACCACAATTTAAGAAGGATATTGACAAGCTGGAATGTGTGCAGAGGAGGGCAGACATGATAATAAAGGGACTGGAAACCAAGCCTTATGAGGAATGGCTGAGCGAATTGGGTATGTTTAACCTGGAAAAGAAGAGTCTGAGAGGAGATATGAAAGCCATCTTCAAATATCCAAAGGGCTGTCACATGGAAGATGGAGCAAGCTTGTTTTCTCCTGCTCTGGAGAGTAGGACCCAAACCAGTGGCTGCAAATTACAAGAAAGGAGAATCTGGCCGAACATCAGAAATAACTTTCTGGTGGTAAGAGTTGTTTGATGGTGGAACAGACTCCCTTTGAAGGTGGTGGCAGTGCCAAATATAGGCTGGTGTAGGTGGTCCTTCTGCACAGGGCACCAAGCCAAGGGCGCAGTCCTTTGTGCAATGTGAGGGGACACTTGTTAGTAACGTACCTAGCCAGAATTCACCATTGGGATTTCCAAATCCAGCCTCATAAGTCCTCCAGTTCTGGTAGAATTCCTGCTCTCCATTCTGCCTTCTTAGAAACACCTAGAACCCCGAAATAAACATTGTTATTGTTATAAACATTGCTATAATAAGGCAGTGGCAGGCAGCATGTGTATTTATATACCTAGTGCTGCCTGTGGTGTGTGGCTGGTGATCTCGAGGCCCTCGTGCAAGAATCTTTCCCAATGCTGCTCACTCAGAGACACCAGGAACTGAACCTGGAGCCTCCTGAACGCAAAGCCTTTGATTGGCCACATAGACAGTTTATGCACCAGACCAGCAAACACAAGAAGCTACTTTATACTAGACCTTTCTAAATCCCAGCCCCTGAAGTAGATTGGGCCAATGCGGTCTTCTTGAGTTGAGGCAGTCCTGGATCACCCCTAGGATCCTGCCAGTGACTCTTTTTTTTTTTAATTCCATAATGTTTCTTTCTTTTTTATTAAAGATTTTCTTGGTTTACAAAAGTACACGCCTTGTCTCTTTCTCACCAAAAACACTGTTTCCTCCCCTGCTTCCAGGATTGAAGCCATGTCACCTGTGTACGCCTGTTCAGGGCCTCCCTCTGATTGGTCAAAATCTTCCCCGCTCCCTGATATGGTTCTGTGTTCCATTGGAGGATCATGGGAGGGAGTTGGCAGATCTGCTTCCTCCTCTCCAACATCTAGAGACCAAGGAGAGGACCTCCCATCTCCATTCCTGGGTGCCTGTCAGCCCCTCATTTACTCCTCCTCCTCTTTCCTCTTCCTCTCACACCTGGGACTGTCAAATCCTGGGACTGTCACACCTGGGACTGTCAAATCTGTGCAAACATCTCCCCGTCCCCTCTCACCCCCAGCCAATTACATGTTAATTGAGTTTGAAAATTTGTCCATCAAGTTCAGTATCATCTACACTGACAGGCAGTGGGCTCCCCAGGGTTGATCAACAATTCTACCTGGAGATGCTAAGGACTGAACCTCAACACCATGTGCTCTCCCACAGAGCCAAGCACCCACAAATCCACCATATCACCAGGAGCAAGAGTCTGCAGCATGCAGGAGACCCAGTGCTACACAGGACCCTAATCTGGATGTATTGTCTCCACTGAAGCTTTTGAGCAAGTAAGAAGCAGCTTTCAGGCAGTGGGTAGAGACTTGGACTGTTTCTTAACTTTCCCCATTCAATGCAGAAAGGGAAGAAGACTCTGTTTCTCTCTCATGCCCTTTGTGAATGCAAGAAGATGGGAGTAGATTGGTTGTAGCTACATTAATGGCTCATAGCTACCGATTGTGTGGAAAGGTAGATAAGTAATTGAGTAAGTAGAGTAGTACAAATACTCACAATCCATCCGCCTCCATCAGAACCCATGTCGCAGAACACCTCTGTAGGCTGAGACTTGTTGCCATTTAGGTAAATAGTGTAGAGGCCAGAGGCTGTTTCTCCATTCAATAGAGCTTGGGAGCAGTCTCTGGGGTAAGGATACAAGAGTCCAGCTGCAGCAAAGGGGAACAAGCAAAGAATCACTACTTGAGTACCAGCACTTGTTACCGAGAAAGCAGTGGTGAGTGGTGCCTATTGAGCCTGACACGGAAGAAGGCAGGTAGACCAAAAGAGGTTGAGGCAGAGCCAACTAATTCTAGATTTGTCGCCATATTCCTCCCTGCAGAGTTCTACAAGAGCAATACCCAGGCCCCATTTACACTATACATTTAAAGTGCTATGATACCACTTTAAACAGTCATGGTTTCCTCCAAAGAATTTTGGCAACTGTAGTTTTTAAGGGTGCTGGGAGTTGTTAGGAAATCCTCAATCCCTTTCCAGGGCTACAATTCCCAGAGCACTTAAACAGTCAATTCATATTCACTGGGAACTGGGGGTTATGGCTCTGTATGAGAATAGAGGGTGTCCTAGCAACTCTCAGAACCTTTAACAAACTATAGCTCCCAGAATTCATGGGGGAGGGGAAACATGGCTGTTTAAAGAGCTATCTAGTCTGATCCCCAGCAATGCAGGAACCACAGCTAAGGAAACATAGTGCTTTAACTGTATGGTGTAAATGTGGCATGAGACTAAGTAAGAGGAAACTGGCATAGACAGTTTGATCCTCTGGAGAAGATGTAAGTAGAAAATCAGGCTGCTAGGGGCTGTCTGGTGGCACACTGAGGTTAGGGGTGCAGTGTCCCATTTCTTTCTTGACCTCCCTTGAAAGAAAGGTGTGATTTTGTTAGGCCCAACAAAGATGTCAAATTCTGACCACCATGACAACATTTACGATGAGCATAGGAGCCAATTTCTAGGGGCCATGGGGGCTTCAGCCCCTGCAATAAAATATTTGAGGGGGCTGCCCCCCCAAGTTGATGGCCATTGCCATTCAGATGTTGTGTGTGCACTGCATCATGTGATCGATTATGCAGGATGGGGCTTACCTGCCCCTCCATATTTTATTCAAGTTGGCACCCCTGACGCTGAGGTAAATCATGCCTACATTTGAATGTAGAAGTACAAGGGTCCACACAGCTGCTCCACATCTTCCCTGGTCCTTCTCCTGCTGTGTTACCTGAAGCAAGCCATGGTTTGGCTCAGCATTATGTATGAACCATGCATCATGATTTGTCTCCCTCCAGACAAACCATGAGTGGTATGCCAAGAACAACTCATGACTATAGCTTGTTGCTTAAAGGAAAACATGGGCCCAGGTTCAGACCATGGCTTAGCTCCTGGTAGCATTGGAGCACGACGACTGGGGGAGGACTGAGAAACCACCCTTCTCCTTTGAGCTGCCTTTCCCAGCTCTACGGCATTTTTTAAAGATGCAATCAGAACTGAATGTGATAATTCAGACTCAGGTGCACAGCAGATGTATTGAAATATGGGCCAGTTTGCTTTGGGGGGGTGGGAGTAGGAAGTGTCATCTGCCACCTTCCAGTCCCTGCATGTATCATACTTGTGGTGAATATTGCTTGGATGATCTTGCTCTTCAAATTCCGGTTTAGGGCCTGCAATTTCACAGTGTACTGGGTGGATGGACTCAGCTCTGACAAGCTGTAGGAATTCGACTCAGGTCCCAGGATAACTTCCTGCAGGGTGGGGGGAAATCAATAATGAATGGAGGGTGAATGAATTAAGAATGAAGACTTGTTCCATTTTTTACATGGTTGTTGAATCATTCATGCTACCTTAAGAAAACAGTGTCAAAGATTGATGAGGCCATTTCTGTTCCTGATAAGATCTTCGCACACCACATTAGAAGCAAGGGAATGGTTTCTTTAAGATAAATCTTTCATACAAGAATATGCTGGTGGCATAGCTAGAAAGCAAGGTTAGTGTTGGTATGAACATGGCTGATACATGCACTAAGCGCAGCAGCATATTTGGAGCACATCAAATATGTATCCCCTTCTGTGGCATCTCTGTGAACATGACTGCACTAAATAGAGGGGATGTTTCTGCTGCCCAAACTCATCATGTCTTAGACACCCATCGAAAATGGTCTCAAAGGGCATTTGCTGGCAAATAATTTGGCTGTGCAATGCCAGGCTTTTATGAAGAAAGCATGGATGTGAGAAGGGCAGTACCCCCACCCCCCACCCCTGGCTATTTTCAGGGGTGGGGTGAATTTTGAAGGCAGAGGTTCAAAACTCACTGCCACTCCTCTTTGCCCTTCCTAGGCTGGCACTTGCAGTTTCTTGTCCCCAGAGATCCCATTGGAATGATGGTGGATGCTTGGCGTTCTGGGAAAACAAATATGGCAGCCTCCAGCGCAGGAAGAGCATTTTTTGAGCTTGGCCTCTTTGCTCTTAAAATTCACATCAACAGCCTGAAGTCCTACCCACAAAGGTTTTGTGTACTGCTGGAAATGTTCGTGTTCCCCTCCAAGCCCTCTGATATGTCTCATGTATATCTGAGCAGTGCAATTCTGGTTACATTGGATTGTGTCCAATATTATTTTCGCTCAGAGAAGACCCATTTAAATTAATGGTCAGGACAAACTTAGGCCTATTGGTTTCAATGGGATCTAGTCTGAGTGGAACTGGCATTGGATACAACCATAATTACCACCACCCCCATTGATGTAGAACTCCTGTTCACAGGAGGAACACAGAAAGCTCCTATATACCATTGGCCTTGTGAAATGCTGATTGATTGCCGCTCTATGGGGCCTTCTGACAGGGATTCTTGCCAGGCTTATATGGGAACCTGGGAACTTTTACAAACAAGCCATGCACTCTAAGGCTGCATTCACACAGCAGTATACTCTGATTCCCTAACATTTCCCAAATTGTTAATTCTCACATTATACTTGAGCCTTCACACAATGCAAAAGCTGGAAAACTAATGGAAGATAGCACATGTTTATTTCCATTTGATTCCATTGAAGATACATTTGCAACCACCCTTAACCTGGAAAATTATGAGATAAAGTGACAGAATTGGGGGCAGTGTACCGGCATACAGATCTTTCCTGTGGTTTTCATGAGGGGCACTTTGGTGGTGGAATGAGGGTGATGGCCAGCTCTCCTTTGTTAAAATTATTGCTCAAATGGAGAAAGAGTTTTAACTTGGGTGAGTGCTGTTTTATTGGGGGGGGGAGGTTGTTTTAAATTGTTTTTATATGTTATATATTAATTTAGTTTTTGTATTTGGGGGCTGGTGTATTGTTTAGGGGCCTTTGTTGAGGAGTGTATTTTTTATTATTCTTGTTAATTGTTTTAATAATTTTTATTATGCATGTTGTGCTTTTTATATTGTAACTTCATGTTGTGAACTGCCCTGAGACCTCTGCGTACAGGGCAATATGCAAAACAAACAGTCATGGGGAAACAAAAGCAGGCATGTGAGGAAAGGGTAAAGGAGTACATTCATACCTCGGGTTACAGACACTTTAGGTTGTGCATTTTTGGGTTGCACACTGCGCCGAACTGGGAAGTACCAAAACGGGTTACTTCCAGGTTTTGGCACTTTGCGCATGTGCAGAAGCGCCAAATTGCGACCCGTGCATGTGCAGATGCGGCGCTGCAGGTTGCAAACAGTGCAGGTTGCAAACATGCCTCCTGCACAGATCATGTCTGCAACCTGAGTGTCCACTGTAGTGATACTGTCTAACAACATTCATTGTTGTGTCACACCATGCTCAATGATGCGAATCAAATTTATTGCAACATGCTGGTATATCAGTCTAAAACTCATAGTTACACAATGCACCAGCCACTGCAGTGTGAAAGGCACATTAGAAAAGAGACAGAAGTGCTGTCATTATAATCAGAGGGAAACTAATGCATGTCTGAACGCATCCTTAATATCTGGGTCCTCCCCTTTGCAGTCTGCACATGACAGAGACTATCATACTAGACCCAAATGCTTACCTTAACTTTGCCATCAATTGATTCATAGATCAAGAGGTAACCTGTAACAGGGGCACGAGGGGGCTTCCATGTTAGCTGTGCTGTTTCAAACTGAACATCAGTTGTGGTGAGATCCCTTGGAGCATCAAGGTCTAGGAGAAAGATGAGAAGTTTTTATTTTTATTTTTTATTTTAAATATATTTTAATATAAAGATCAGTCTGCCTGGTGCCTTCCAGATGTTTTAGACCACAGCTGCCATCGACCCAAGGCAGCATGAACAATAGTCAAGGATGTTAAGAGTCATAGTCCAAAAAAACTGGAAGGAGCAAGGTTGGAAAAGATTGTTAAAGATATACAGTATAGGAACCAAGTCATGCAGACTCAGCCCTCCCTTCTGAGAATCCAAAGTCAGTGCAATATACTTGTTTTAGGACCACAAGCTTCATCAGTAACCTATGACAGAACAGAACCTACCTGTAGTGAATTTGGTGGATATGACTGTGCTTTTCTGTGGTCCCTTCCTGGCATAGATCCGGAGTGTATATTCAGAGGCTGGACGGAGGCCAGTGAGATCATATTCCACAGTATTGCCTGAAACACTCTGAGTAATTTCACGCTCTAAAACAACAAAGAAAGACAGAACATGGATCAACGAGCAACTTGGATTCAGCAGGTGCATTTGTTGAACCATAGAATCCTAGAATTGTAGAGTTGAAAGGGATTCTAAGGATAATCTAGTCCAACCCCCTTCAGTGCCGGAAGATCCAGGGATCAAACCTTCAGCCTTGGCACTATTATCACAGTGCTCTAAGCTAATGGCATATTGGATTCACTGCTTTTGCAAAGCATGTGTTGCTCCTCTTAGCTAATTTTGGCCACCCTATATAGAGAAGAGGACTCTGCAACACAGCCCACTTGGATGAGAGAGCTTGTTGAACTTCATCCCTGCCATTTTATTTTCTTTCTTAGAAATATCTCAAACCCATCTCCCATCATAAGGTCTTAAGTCAGGATACAATGCAAATTACAATTCACATTGAACCAATCTGGATCACAAATGAACTTGCCAAAAAAGCAGGCTACACACACCTTTAAAGTTTCAAACGTATTTAAGGTTGCACTATAACTTAACATGGCTACTCTTCTGCAATTCATGGGTTGTAGCCAACATTGATCCTACTCAGAGTAGACCCATTGAAACACGGCCATTGCTAAATTAGGTGCATTAATTTCAATGGGTTTACTCCAAGGACAACCCAACAATTTTAGGAGAGCTCCATGACAGAGTTAGCAAAAAATGAATAGTGCAGTTGTGGTTGGTGCCCATTGGTACTGGTAGGGCAGAAAGGAGGGAGGTCAACAGGAGGTGAACCCAGGGCCAATGACAGACTGAGACATCCCCTCGAGTGGTTGTAGGTAAGAAGAAAATTCCACAACTGTTTGCATTAAAAAAAAATATCCTCATCTGCATGGTAGTGTGAATTTCTCCTAATATACACATTTTGTATTCAGTTTTGCCTGACACACATTTTTTACAAAGCAATCTCCCCGGACATAATGCATTTTTGTTTGTTGTTATTTGTATATACACTATTCCCCCCAGCATCTGCATTTTTAGTACATATTTCTTGGGTGGAGAACTGCATTGCAAAATCTGGAGGATTGCAGATTTTAAAATATGACTTTGTTTCAGTTCACATGCTATTTCAGAAAGTGCAACTTTGGTAGTTTTGACTTTAAAATTGGATCACATTTCTCCCTCAGCCCCAGCCTTACTTCAAAGCAATGTTGACTTACCACCCTCAGTAACATAGGAAATGATGTACTCATCAACAGCAGCAATTGCTGGCTGCCAAACAGCCAGTGCTTTGGAATCAGTGATGTTCACTGCCATTAGCCCTGATGGACTATCCAGAGCTACAGAGTGGGAGACAGACAGAGATAAAATGTCACAATCTGCCTTGGTACCAGTTGCTAGAACACCTATGTGGTGTCATCTGTATTACTTCCTTCAAATCCTTTCTGAAAAAAAGACACACATTTTCTGTCAAGGATAGCCCTCTGTTGTTGTTGTTGTTTAGTCGTTTAGTCGTGTCCGACTCTTCGTGACCCCATGGACCAGAGCACGCCAGGCATTCCTGTCTTCGATAGCCCTCTAGTTCCCAGTAATGCAGTGGGTAACTAAGTCTAAATGCATGCAACTGTAATGGCCATATCTTGCTCCCTTGTTTCTCCCAGTCTTTCTCCCCCTTTCTCCATTGTTTCCTCTGTGTCAAATTTTAGGCTGTAAGCTCCTTAGGGCAGGGATCTGCCCTTTTGTACTCTCTAAAGCAATTGTGATGAATCTCTAGTCCGCAGGCCTAATCAAGCCACTTCACCCAAATCATGCACACCTGGCATTATATGTTACGCCAAATGGCTGAAAAAGAACAGGAACCTTAAAATGAACTCTTCATTTTTTTTCATGGTAAGCAGAGTTTTTGCTACCAACCTCCAATGTGGCTGGCTGCACTCAAAAATGGAACTGTTCCCTGCCCCTAAATTATGTCTGCCTGCAACCCCACATTGGCAGGTATCTTCCTTTGCAATCTCGCTTGAGTCCAAAGGAAAGAATCAGGAGCACACCTATGGTAACCAGACATCAGTTGTTTGACAGTGGTCAGCCCTATCTTTTACTCAAAGTGGCCCACCAGGAGACAGGAGCTCTGGATCCTGTTCCCTACTCCTGCTGTAAAGCATCCTGGCTACTGATCACTTAATTACCATCAACTTCTGGGACATACCTGTGGTCACAGATCCAGAAACAGGCTCACTTTCTTCAAATCCTTTGACAGAGATGATACTGACAATGTACTCCACGCCAGGGATCAGTTTTACCAGTTTAGTTCTACTCTTGCTTCCATCTACTGTCACATAATTGGGGGGACCTGGAATAGATAGTAGCTTGGATGACTGGTGGGACTAAGTGTGCAAGGTTCAGAAACCAGAAGCAAAGGCTTAAGTATTTTGTCTCCAGCATTCGTACCTTTGGTATGGGAAAGTGAAGGTCCACAAGAGCTTTCTAAATCATATTTTTAGAGGACCTTTATACAAATCATGGGAAAGGAATAAAAATCTCCTTGAAAAAAAGACCCCATGGTGGATCTCACCAATTGAGGCTTTAACGGTGAAGAAAACAAACATGGAGGAAAAAAACGCCACCTATGAAGAAATGTTAAGAAAAACAGACCAAGGGCCAAGACTTAGACCTTATGAAGAGATAAAAAATCTATTCACTGGGTGGTTGCAATACCACCAGGTGAATGATTTGCTAAAAGAGGACAAGAAGAAGTTGGGTTTTGATGACAAAAAATCAAAATTCAATGTAGAAGTAATAGAAGGTAAAAACAAAACCCTATCTAGAATCTATGACATACTTTTAGAGTGGTATACAAAGGACGAGGAGGTGAAGGAGGCAATGATTAAATGGGCAATTGACTTTGGTTATAACATCGATTTTGAAAGGTGGCTGGAAGTGTGGAATTGTAACATAAAGTTTACAGCATGTATGTCTCTGAGAGAAAATGTTTGGAAGATGCTATATAGGTGGTACCACACCCCTGTGAAGTTGGCCAAAATGTATAGACTAAAAGATAAGAAATGCTGGAAATGTGGGGAGGTGGAGGGTGACCTATATCATCTATGGTGGACATGCAAAAAGGTGAAAGGCTTTTGGGAATCGGTTTACAATGAGCTTAAAAGAATATTTAAATACACCTTTCCCAAAAGACCCGAAGCCTTTTTGCTGGGAATGACGGGTAAAGATATTAAGAAAGAAGATAGAACGATATTCCTCTATGCCACCACAGCAGCGAGAATTTTATTGGCACAATATTGGAAAGTGGAAACTATCCCCAATATAAATGATTGGCAAATTAAAATGATAAAATATGCTGAGCTTGATAAATTAACAGGTAAATTAAGAGACCACGATGAACAGAAATCTCTGAAAAATTGGAGTAAATACTGGAACTATATTGGAATAAATGCTTAATGTGATTGGCGGGGTCAGAACAAATACTACCAGCGTGTGAATTTAGGTCTATAGATTAAAAATCAAATACGTAATGGAAGCAGATATTCGATACTTACCAAAAGGATGGAAGGAAGTCCAGGAGGTGGTTTTTGTGTGGGGGGGGGGTTGTTTTTTGTTTTATCTTTTACTGTTTTGCGAAATAGCCAGATTAATCTATCTTTGTATAGTTAGAGAGAGGAAAAAGTTGGCTTGTATATCTTGACTCTTTTTTTTTTTGGTTATAATTTTTTCTTTTGTATTTGGATGTATGTTTGTTACGTGCATAACCTTAATAAAAATGTATTTGAAAAAAAAAAAAGTATTTTGTCTCCAACATTCACAATACGTTACCAGCCATAAGAGAACATAAGAGCCCTGCTGCATTAGCCAAAGGCCCATCTAGTCCAGCATCCTGTTCTCAGTGACCAATAAGATGTTTCTGAGAAGCCTACAAGAAATACATGAGCACAACAGCTCTTTCCCTACTCCTCTTCCACAGCAACTGGCATTCAGATGCATACTGCAACCAGCGCTGGGGATAGTACACAGCCATCATGGGTATGAATTTGTCTAATCTCCCCTTGAAGCCATCCAAGTGGGTGGCTGTCACAACATCTTCTGGTTGCGCATTCCATAGTTCCTTTATGCACCATGAGAAGTGTTTTCTTTTGTCTGTTCTGAACCTCCCAACATCCAGCTTCATTGGTATTATGAAGAAGGTAGAGACATTATTTCATCCCAAGGGTCATAGTCTTCCTCAGGCAACCTTGGGGGTGGGGAGGCACATCCCAGCAGAGGATGGGGTCAGAGACAAAAGTAGACAAAGCAACGAATGCAAATCTTATCTTACACACATACCATCTCTCTCTATGCTGCATCCAGGCAAGCAAGAGAAATGATCACAGTTCATGAACACTTTTAAGTCGGGCAAAACCATTCATGAAGGGCATAGATAAGTGCTGGTGGGTGATTGGGAGATGCAGCCTGAGAAGATTCTGAGGGCCAGGCATTTGGCCACCTTCAGGCCTCTGTTTCCCCTCCTCTGGCCCATCCCTGTTCATACACCCTCCTTCTTCCTTACCTCCTGTAACTGGAACATAGGTAATCCGGAAGAGGTCCACCCTTGTCCGTGGGGGTGTCCAACTGACCACAGCTGAGTCTTCGGTAATATCAGAGAATGTAATTTCCTTGGGAGGTCCCATTGCTAACCAAGAGACAGACAGCAAGGCAAACAAAGAGAAGGAGTTAACAAATTGTTGCATCAGCCAGGCTGGTTGGGGAAAAACACACACACACACACACACGGTCTCAGATTTCCAGTCCAGGAGCTACAATAAATATTTGGTCCAGTGTCATGACTGGAATGGAAAGTTCCATACCACAAAGCATTTTTACTTGGCACAGGCAAATGATTGTCTTCATGGCCAAGTTTTTGTTTTTGACAAGGATCTTGAAGTTGTAGTCAACACAGCACACAACTCCCCCCTGACCCCCCCCCAAAAGAATTGTAATGCTCAAATTCCAAGACACCTTCTGCCAGGAGACGACATCAGGATAGCAAATGCTGCACTCAAAATGGATCATTCATGGTCTTTGACAGTATGTCAGGTGTCATAGCTCTAGCTGAGAGATTCATGTGTTCTCAGTTGTGAACATGGAGCTCTTGTATTGGGGAAGCCTCTGCACATTTATGCTCCAGGGCCTGGCTATCAACTTTCCCTTCTTTAGTTTCAGTATTACCCTTTTATAGAACTCAATGGGGAGGAAGGTGGGGCCAAAACTGGAATTAGTCCTCATCTGCAGTATTCACTTAAAGCAGTACCATAGAAGCATAGAATTGTAGAGTTGGAAGGGACCCTGAGGGTCATCTAGTCCAACCCACTGCAATTCAGGAACATGCAGATGTTCCATATGGGGATCAAACCTGCATCCTTGGCATTATCAGCACCACACTCTAACCAACTGTGTCATCTGGTGATTAGTGTACCATCCCACTTTACACAGTCATGGTTTCCTCCAAATAATCCTGGGGACAGCAGTCTGTTAAGGCTGCTGGGAGTTGTCAGGAGACCCTTTCACAGAGCTACAATACCCATATTTTCCCAGGAAGAGTGATTGCTAAACTACTTTTAGAACTGTAGTTCTGTGAGCAGACAAGGCACCTCACAGCACCTCCAACACACTAGTGTTACCAGGATTATTTGGGGTAAGTCATGACTGTGCATTCATGCACACACACCTAGGAGTTTCTAGTGGAAATGTAGATTGGACAGGGCATATATTCATTATGTTTCTCTTTCCCAGCTTTTTGTTGGGGCATTTTTGTCACAATGTTTGTGCTGATGATTGGCATCAGATGTAGATACCCTTTGAGTAGAAAAAAAATGTGGCTGATGTAAATCTGTCAGTTTTGTGTACATCCTGCCCTCTTCCCCTTGGTTAAATGTCCCTGCATACTCATTGTGGATAATGATAAAACCATGTGCAAATCAAAGCTGCTCAAGTTTACAAGTTTTCATGTCAAGATTTTTGCTACGGGTCTTACATTTCTTTTGGCAGGTCAACTTGCAAAAGGGAAATAAAATGGAAGAGCTTTCCAACACCCAGAAGAAGAAAAAAAAAATCCGGCAGCCCAGTATGTACATTCAGCCTTTCCCCCCAGTTGCAATGAAAACAACTTAGGGGGGGGGTTTGAAGAAAAAAATAAAAAATAAGCAACCCACACAAAAGATGTCCATTAGCAAGCAAGAGACAAATACCAGAAGCAAATCACATTAAACTAATCTAATAAGACATGCAAGTTAAAGTTCAACTAATTTTTTCCTCTTCTAAATTTAGAGGATGTATGTGCTTTCCTAAATTGACTTTGCTTACAAAACCCAATTCTGAAACATCTTCAGCATTTCAAGATTTGTAAGGAAAGAATAAGAAAAAGCTGTCCTAAGGGCTGATGGACAGCATCTGGATCTATCCACCTATCCCTGTTCTACCCTTTCCAGTCCAAAACTCAGTGCAGCAGGGATGGGGGTCCCACGGCTCTCCAGGTGTTGCAGGTTTCCTTCTTTGCCTTTGGGGAAATCTTTTTTGCATTAGCATCAAAATTTGGGTGTATTGACAGACTGAAAGCATAAAATCAAAAGCTAATTACATGTCACTCATGCATCATGAGGACCATGATTCCTTGAAGCTCTCTGAATTGCTGCACTATAAGCAATGTTGTTGGAGATTTTAATGAACTTTTTCCTGTTACCAACTTACAGAATGAACTCCTGGGCTCCTAAGTCATTCTGAAAAGGGCTGACTAAGATTATGTCACTGATGATAGGGATGGTGGGAAGGAGGCACTGCAACAGCTAATAGATGTTTATCATGGAGAAAAGCTGTATCATAGTGGCAAAGTATTTACTTTTCATGCAGAAGGATCTAGGTTCAATCCAAGGCATCACCAAGTAGGGACTGGAATGTCTCTTGTCTGAAACCCCAGATAGCTGCTGCCAGTAAATGCAGACTGGGGTGTGAAACCTTTTTGGTGTAGCAGGTCAGATCCTTCTGTCTCTCCAGCCCATGGGTCAACTCTGACAGGTAGGCAGGAGCACCGACGTGTCAGTCACCTTGCACCATAATAACATTGACTGATTGACTTGTAGGTGTTCCTTCCAACCTGTTAAAAGCTGGCCTATGGAGTGGGGGAGAGAGAGTGATAAAACAGGATTGAACTTCCTATGACATCAGGTGTGGTCCAATTGGACATGGTTGGAGGAAAATGATCTTGTGGTTCAAATGGGGAGGCCTGGTGGATTAAATGTGGCCCCTGAGCCAGAGGTTCCTCAACTCTGGTGAAGACAATACTGAGTAGATGGACCATGGTCTGAATTGGTACAAGACAGTTTCCTACGCTTAACAAGTAAAGCCACATTGAAATAGCTGTCCTCTTTGCATGAGTTGGTCTGTGTGAAGACCTACTGACCAGTGATGGATGCATGTTCCAACATGGATTCCACAGACGTTACACCCATTTTTGTACTTTCCAATTTTTTATGGTATGAAAAGTTAGCATTGCTTGCAGCTAAATTTTATCCTTTGGAATTAATGTACTTAAATTAGTCATGTCCATCAGTTCCAAAGCCTCTGCTTTGAGTAGGACTAACACTTGGGCTCACATGATGGGATGCTCCTTCACCTTAAAAAATAAAGAAACAAGACCCTGCATATGGAAATGTAGCGTGTCAAGAAGAAAGGTACAGATGTGAAAGACACATGCACACATATGCAGGTGAGTGGATCATGCCTTTCTCATCCTTGCCACACTTTATCCAAACAATACCTGTTGTAGCGATTGTATTTACAGGTTGGGAACGTTGTCCACTGGTAACTCCATAGAGATCAATGTAATATCCTGTGCCTTCTTTCAGCCCTATTATATCTTGGGTGCGTTCATGGCCTGGTACAATTAGTTCCAGAGGGTCTGATACCATATTGGTGTCCCTTATTTTAAGAACAAAACTGTCAAAGGCTCCATCATCTGCCGTCCAAGACAGACGAAAGCCATCAGGGGTTGCATCTGACACCAGAAGGTTGTCCACTTCAGGTTCTGCTTCTGAAAGTGCAAGAGGGAGAGAAAGAGAAAGAAAGAAAGCAGGAGAGGGAGAAATAAGATTTTTAATTTCCTTTAAAAGAAGAAAAAGGAGGAGACTCCAAGGAGATTTGCCCCAAGTCAGATTAGCGTATGATGTAAATGTTCCCGTCACAAATTCAAAGAAGTGGAAAGAATCCGCTATCCAAAAAAAGGGGAAAAATGCATTCAGAGATTATGAGCAAGACACATTCTTATCAAAATATGTGGGTGTAGGTGCGATTACTCTTCAAGGACCCCCAAAGCAGCACGGCATTATCACTCACCATCTCCCCCTGCCATGCAATATTAAAACATGCTGGTAGTAAGCCTGATGTTCATTCGTTCTCTGTCTTCCATCAGAATCTCCTATTTTTCTGCTCATTTTTTTTAAAGAAGGTCATTAAAAGCAAAGCCACTGTAAATTATCTGAACATTGTCATTTTCCCGGGTTCACATCAAAGCACGCCTTTGAACAAAACAACCTATTCTTCCAATTCACAAATTATAATAAGTTTGTAGCCCCTTTAGTCCAGCACCCCTGATCCGGTGGTGGCTGGTGGCACAGAAGACGAGGAGGCTATCAGTAGGTGGAGGTGAAGCCAATGATATGCTGAGTCAACTTATTTCAGTTTTGTTCCCAACCTCCTCACTGCTGAGTTCTGCAAGACTAACACTGAGACTGGTAATAAGCAAGAAGGCAGGCAGGTGGGGATACCTGGGGTTGGTGGAGCACTGTCTTATTGAACCACCCCTTCTGCCCTATCCATACAGAAAATGGAGGGCAAGAGTGGGGAGCTTCTGCAGCCCTCCTGATGTTGTTGGGCTACTATTCCCTGTTGGCCATGCTGTATGGGACTAATGGGAGCTGAAGTCTAATAACATTTGGAGGGGCAGAGGTTTTTCATGCCTGAGCAGATGACTTTCGACTGAGGGAGAGCCTAACCAATTCCCTAGGTAGCTGGTTCTATTGTTGAGCTGCTTTCCCCTAGCAAGATGTTTTCCTATTGCTTATCTGAAACCTGATCTCCTGTAACATAAGCACAAAGTTCTAGTTCTTTTCTCTGAAGCAGATGAGAATAAATGTTTGCTCTCTTCTATGTAGCACCTCTTCAGACAAATCTGATCCACATGGTGCATGTTTGACACCTGACTGAAGCAGTTTGATTAGTGATTTCACTGGAATACTAGGTTCATATTATGCATGTGCCCAGCTTGTAATGAGCATCTGGATCTCAAGATGAGCATAGTCCCAGGTGAAAAAGCTCTTATCTGGCTGTAGCATGTCCTTCCCTCCCTGGTACCAAAATTTGAACTGGGTCAGGCCATCACAAACTAACCTTCCAGGTACATAGGCAGCTCACATGTTTGCAGTGAACTAGTTTGGTTTAAGTAGTTTGGTTTCACTGAACTTGTTAGAAAAAACCCTTCTGAACCACACCTGAAAGTGGTCCTCAAAAATTCCGGGTAAACTAAATATGAATTAAGTTCATTTGGGGGAAGAAACTTTGAACAATTTCTAGTTCTTCTTCAGATTTATTTTCTTACATGTGGGTTTTGTTTGTTTATTTACTCTTTGGGCCTTTAAACGTAAACATCACAATTGGGGTAAATAAACCAAAGAACTCACAGTCTACTGTGTGTGTATTCTGATGTCTTCTTAGTCTTAAATATATTGTATACTTCAGTTCAGCAGCTTGGGAATGCTGATTTTTTCTCTTTTTTGCTGAGGGTTACTTTGGATGAACTTAGATGGAACTGTGAACTGAACATCAACTGAACTGGCTCATTTTGTAAAAGGACATATGTGAACTGGAATTAGTTCCTCTGGGGACATAATAGTTCCCAAGCCCATGTGGCTGGCTAGTGGAAAGAGATAACTTGGCTATATGGACTTTTGGTCTGATGCAGCAGTGCACTTGTTGCACTTTTACAGGTGGAAGGAACTAAATAAAGCTGTATCACTGTTTAGCCATGCATGCTTCAAAAGCTACCAAGATTGCTGTAGCATAAATTTTCTTCTGCCTTCCGGAGCTGTGTTTACTTAGCAAGATATTCTGAGATAATGAAAGAGAGATGGAGAGAGAGAACAGAAAGGCTACAAGTAAATATGGGTGGATGTCAAATAATGCTGCTAAGCATTGGAAAAATCCTTAGTTTCTTGGCTAGGAATTGAATTAATATGGTGATTTTTTAAAAGGATTAAACACAGAGAGAGAGAGAGAGACAGAGAGAGAGAGTAGGAAAGTCAAGAGCTTCCTGCAGGGTTATACAAGGGGCAACACTAAGACTAAAATACCGAAACCCCCTGGACTGGTTGCAAGAAAGAAGATAGGCAGGTGGGTGCTGGCTAAGTGCAGACTGAGGTTGGTGGGGCAATGCAGTGATGGGTATGATCCCCACACACTCTCACATGCACATACAAAGGACATACACAAGCAGACAACCTCCTCATCAGCTGACCAAAGCAGATCAGCTGAAGAGAGGGAATATTACTCCTGTCTATCCATTAAATGATCAATGTGATGGTAGGGAAGCATCTCCACCCATCCCGGTGCTGTGTCTACTTCTATTCCTTTTCTTTTGGCCATTGGTCTTGAGAGGGCAGGACAAATTATTTATAGAGGGCTAGATCATACCCTTGAACTAGGAGTTCACTACTTGAGTGTGAAGGCACAAGCTACAACAACATGGCTGCAGCTCAAAACCAGTCTAGGTCTACTTAGTGCCTAGATGGAAGATTGCCTAGGAATCCTATGTATGCTGTGCTGTGTTGAGTTCTATGGAAGAAAGGCAATATATTAATCAACTAAGTAAAATCTTTCCCAATAGGATTCCAATGAAGCTGGATGCCTTGGCTTACAAGGAATATGAAAGCTCAGCTATGTATGCAAACTTAGATCATATTTGCCATCATTGCAGATCCTCTTGTATGAAGAAAATAGATCAGACTATCATGGAGAAGAGGTGTTTTAAGGAGTCCTGGAGTACTACTGAAAAATGTTCCAAGCATTAAGATTATTCTTCCTTCAGAAGTAAGTTCCTAACACGGATTTAAATCCTTGTTCAAAGCTTTCCAATGGAGACAATATGGTGGTGGGGCTAAGTTTAGTTAAATGGATATATTGATGGGTTTAGATGTGGGGTACCCTTCAGAATACTTGGCGGGCCATAATGTTCACTGCTGGTATTGTCCCTGCCATCATTTTGCAGAATGACCTAGCCCATAGGGAGTTTAACACTCATGGAGTTCTTGAAAGCGCAAGTTTTCTTGAAGTTAACCATATCTGTGAGCCTGATCAGTGTTTGGATGGGAGGAGAATTCTTCTCTTGCTGTGTACCTCATGCAATCTGCTTTTCCAAAAGTAGAATAAATAAACAAGGGAAGAGAAGTAGAATGTATAAACAAAGATTCAATCAATGAAGATACATTGAAACTCCCCCTTTGGATAGGGGTTCAAAGACATCTGAACAAATCAACATCTGTTGGTTCTCTCAGTTTGGTTCTCCAAGAGACAGGGAAAATAGGGCATCCAAGAAAGAGAAGTATGGGAGTCATGTTAGTGGATGTGTCAGTAGCTAGTGATGAGGGGAACCATGGTTTGTAACCAAATGAGGCATTTAAAAAAAAAAAGTGTCCAGAGGAAGGATGAAGAAAGTGTGCATTAGAGGTAGAGAACATTCCAGTTGCATTAAAATACCTGTTAGAGCAACAACACTTAAGGGCCTAGTTTGTCGACCATGAGCAAAACCGTAAAGCACAACCTCATAGCCAATGCCAGTTATGAGACCTCTAAGTGTCAGCTGACGCTGGGCTCCTGAGAGGAGGAACTCCTGGGGGTCCAGCAGTTTGCCAGAATCCACCACGATTATTAGAAAGCTGTCAAAGGCATTCTCTGATGCCATCCAGGACACTGTAAAGCCATATGGATTAATGCCTGAGACAGTGAGGTTTTCCAGTGGGGGCAAAGGCTCTGAAAGAAGGGGAAGGTGTGAAAAACACAAAGGAGAAAAAAAAGAGTTAGATAAGACAGTGCGTGTAACTTGATATAAACCACAGGTCTGCATGGGGGAGCAGGGGAAACTAGCAACTATTACAGTGTAGTATTAATGGTGAAATAATTGTATATAGTTTTCAAGGTAGATTCATACATGCATATCCATCACTCAGTGGGCTGTATCCAATGCCAGTCCTACTCAGTATAGACCTGTTGAAATCAATGAACTGAATAATTTGGGTCTACTCTGAAGAGAACTTAGTTTGGGTACAATCCAATATCTCCATGAATAGCACAGTCAAGTTTCATGATGTGGTCTATGTTAGCTGCATAAAGGGTTATGCCGCAGTTTGAGACCAGGTTATTAGAAGACCCATCAACACCTGCATGGACCTGTCCTAGTCATAACCGAGACTATGGAAGCTCTGCTTCAGTGCCTTCTAAGATCTATGCCCGTGTTTCCCAAACTTGGGTCTCCAGCTGTTTTTGGACTACAGTTCCCACCATCCCTGACCACTAGTCCTGCTAGCTGGGGATGATGAGAGTTGTAGTCCAAAAACAGCTGGAGATACAAGTTTGGGAAATGCTGATCTATGAGGGTGGTAGACAAACTTCAGTGTGTTTACTCAGAAGTCAGTCTCAGTGTGGTCAATGGAACTTGCTTCTAAGTAATTGTGTATAGCAGCAGAGAACCTGTGGCTCTTTAGATGTTGTTAGACATCATCCCTGACAATTGGCCATGTTGGCTGGGATTGATGGCAATTTGAGCCCAACAATGTCTAAAACCTCTGGCAAAGGAGAATTTACCACCTTCCAAGGCAGTCCAAGATCTCATGGCTACAATTACACGAAGATGGAGATCATATTAACCGCCAATGTTTTCTTCTCCAGACACACAGTAATATAAATTTAGTATTGTCCATTGCCTACTGCTGTTTGGTTTAAAACAAACAAAGAGGCAACCCTCAATTGAAAGTCAATCAACTTTGCTCCACAAAGCTGTAATCCATCAACATTCTTAGATATGGGATAGGCAGTACATGGTGAAAATGCCGCAATCATAATTGCCAATTCATTTAATCCAAATAGGAGGGGAATGGAAGGGGTGGGGGGAACAAACACCCAATGTCTTTTAAATGGGTACCTGTCATCAACAAAGAGATGAGAGACTCAGTGTGTCTCCCGCCTGTGGTTGTGCCCTGAATGTTAATGTCATAATCAGTATAATCTACTGAGCCTGAGACGAGAGTGTCATGAGCCTCTCCTGACACCGAAAGCTTCTGAGACTCCCGGAACAAATGGGAATCTCTAACATTTACAGCCAACTTTGCAAAAGGCACATCTCTTGTGGTCCAGGAGAGGTTGAATGTGTTGGCCTTAGCATTTGTGAGTGTAAGCATGCCCAGCTGTGGTTCGACCTCTGAAGAAAAAGGGAACACAAAAAGCGGAAAGAGAAAAGCATTACTGGTTGGCAGCCATGTGGTGGTAGAGAAAACAGAAGGTGCATCACTTAATCAACAACATGTGATGTTCCCCACCCCTGGCACAAAACCACTAAGTCCAGAGTATAAAAATGACATAACTTGCATCAATGGATGGTCTGCTCATCTAGGAGAGCCCCCCCAATAAGTCTCCCTTCTCTTTCCCCAAGGTAAGATGTTTTATTTTTTGCCCCAGGAATGGAAGGGAGAAAGATGGGTGTGAGCAGGGACCAAAGCAGAACTGAAGCAGGCACCAGCTCCCAAGAAGCTGTGCTTGCCTCAGCACTGCTTGCTGCATGTGTGAAACCTAACTGACCCCAATTAAGGACTCATGCTAGAACTGCCCTCATGCTGCCATATGGTGACAAAGCAGTGTTGGCATGGTTTTGTAATGCTCATGTGCCTTTAAAGAAACAAGCTCAATGTGATCTCATGATCACCTGAAGATGGTGGAATGTACAGCAACACAGAAGACAGATATAGCACCACCAGACTTAACATGCAAGTTTGAAATAGTTTCTCCAACATTTCTCCACCACTTGGATGTTGTCAAAGCATGCTTTTCCGGTCAGATCAGGCATAGCCCTTGGAACTTAAAAGCTCCTGCATGCAATGCAAAATGAAAGAATCCTGTCAGGCAAGACATAAATAGGATCTTGGTTACCCTGGAGGTGCCTTTGTTAGCAAAACACGCTGGCATCTTGTGGAAGGTATGTTATCATCCTAACCCCAATTAAGGATGATTGGTAGAAGTGACTGTACTCTTGGGCTGGAAGCTCAAGAAAGAGATGGGCTTTGCTTTTCCATGACCAAGTATTGACTCAGCATAATAATATATGCAGAGATGCCAGGCAGATGAGACTCTTGATATGTATAATGGAATTGGTACCAACCATGCAGCTTCCCACCTCTCTTTGGTTGATACATTGCAATACTGAAAATATAAGTAACTGAGGTGTCTTATAGGTCCAACAGCAGAACACTGATATGTGCCATCATAAAGCAAGGTGGCATGCAAAGATTTATCTCTCAGGATGACAAGAACTGTGGGATAGCAAGGCCTCATGATGAAAACATCAAGGCAGGAAGAAGAAAGACAGAAGAAGTGCAATGATGGTCAGTGATGGGAGATCAGATGCAGTGATGCTCTAGAAAGATGTCTGCTGGAACAAGTACATACACATATATTTATATATGCATATATGTATGTTGTAAGTAGCACACACACATACACACACATATGTGATGTAGATTAGTATGTGTGCATATATAAAAGAAGTCCTTAATTGTTGGGACACAACAGTTGTAACAATATTGTCCTCCTTTCAGATTTACTCCGGTTCTGAGAAATAAGCACCCTTTCTAAATTAAGACAGGAAGGAAAATATCATACTTGGGGAAACTGCACTTATGAGTAAAAGGAATCAGAGAAAAGGCAAACCTTGGAGGGGATATACCTGTGGTAGCCCATGTCGTCAAGGTCTGGCTACTTTGCCCATCAACCAAGCCATGAAGCTGGAGGGTATAATTAGAGTTCGGTCTGAGATTGATGAGGACAAAGCTCCGAGAGTCCCCCGGCACTGTGTGCTGCTGGGAGTCCAGAGACTGGTTGTTGGTGTTTCTAACATCTAAGAGGAAATGGTCAAAGGCAACGTCCTGTGCTTCCCACATGAGGGACAGGCTGTCAGAGGAAGTATCTGAAACTGTGAGTTTGCTAAGGAGATGTGCAGTTACTATGAGGAAAAAACACATTGGAATCAACATGGGCAAAACTTCCAAGGTGGAATACAATAACAGAAGAACTCAAGGATGCAGAAGAAACATGCCCGGTGGAATCCTACCTGTAAACTTTGGGTTGTATCCGGCTAAATCCTACTGAGCATATATCCACTGAATTTAATGGACTTAAGTTAGTCACTGGGTCTACTCTGAGTAGAGCTAACATTTAAAGCAACCTTTAAAGGGTGCTTTTTGGTTGTCCAATGGCAAAAATACAGGAAAGCAGTGGGTAACGTTGAGACGACTAGGACTGGAAAATGAATCAGTTTTAAAGAGATATATGCACAGAATTCTAACCCATGGGCTTTTCTCACACTGAACTGCCTCTTGTATTGAGAACCCACTCCTGTCTAAACTATGTGCACTGTTGGTTTGTTTTTGATTTTTTTAAAAAAGTCTGGATAATTATATACAAAATTATGTTTAAAAATACATCTATGCATATATTTGTGACAATACCCATAAAATGTCAAGCCTCATGCTGTACTCTGTTTCCTCTGGATACTCTTATATGTATATTGAAACATACACATTTTGATATCAACATGGTGCTCTCCAGGTTTTGTTGGACTATTAGTCCCACATAGACTGTGCTAGCTGAGTCTGCTTTATAGAGTTATGTGTGTTGCTGTGTCTATCTATTTATGTGCAGGTTACTTCAGTAAATCTTTAGTAAATCTGGGGGGTATAGTATGTGTATAATATTATTTGTATAATGGGAAACTTCATATTTTTAGTGAAACTGGGGTGGGTGGAGACTTTATTGTTAAGATTAAGGCCCCACCTGCACTACACATTTTTAACACATCAAGGCTGCCAAGAATTGTTAAGAGACCTCTGTTCTCTTCACAGAGATACAATTCCCAGAGTTCCCTGGGAACAGCGATTTGTTGTTACACTCATTAGTTCTTCACATGTATAACCAACATCTGCAGGGGGCTACAGAAGATGCTAGATGTGGCCACATATATTCAGCAGACTTTCCATTCTCTTCCCTATGAACCTTTGGAGGATCAATGGAAAGTATAATATACCTTAGAAAAAACTACTTAGAAATTTCCCAAGTCCATCAAAATAGGATATTGTGATGGACTAACAACCATTTCTATTCTCATTTTCCCTTATGTGCTCATGTTCTACACTTCTAGAAAAAATGGCTGCTATTCTTCATGGAACATAATAAAATCTCTGCTGCACCACAGCAAAGTCCCATAATTTAAATAGGCATTGAGTGAATTATTATTATTGGTCCTAAATCTGCCACCAGCCATCTTCACCAGATAAACCCTACTTTCAGTGTTTATAAGAGAGGAAGAAGAACTTATCTCTGTTACAAAATTGTAAGAAGAGCTCTATTGGATTAAAGCCAAAGGCCTACCACAGTCCACCATCATGTTAACACAATCTGTGATTCCCCACGACTGGTATTCAGAGGCACACAGACTAGAGGGAGAACTTGGCCATTGTGCCTCATGATAGTCTTACCCTCCATGAATTTGCGTACTCCTCTTTTAAAGCCATCCAAGTTGGTGGCCATCGTTACCTCTTTCACAGTTAAACAATGACTTTAAAAGCGGCATACACAAATAGTTAATTTTCCTCTTCATTGCCCCTTCTCCCTACCAAAAAAAAAAAAAAAAAAAAAAGCCTATGAAAAAAGGTCCAAATATCTTTTCATGTAAGGGAACACTTCAGCACACTTACAATTTGGGTTGTCCATTTCTGCAACTCACCAGAAGGCAATAGGAAGTGTGAAAGAGTAAATGGTGCTGAGGTTAAGGACGGTCTTGAAAAGGAAACTGAATAACACATGATACACATGAGGTAGGATCATATACCTGTAGTAGCTGTAGCGCTTAATGCCTGAGTACGGAAACCACGAGTAACTCCATAGAGGTAGATAATGAAATTAGTTTTAGGGGACAGCCCTGAGATATGAGCAGCCTTTAAATGGCCTGAGATGTTGTATTCCATGGGTTCCAGCAACCTGTTGGAATCAATAATTTCAATGATAAAGCTCTCGAAGTTTCCTTTGGTGGTGATCCAGGAGAGATTGAAGCCTTCAGGGGTGATGCCCCAAACTGTTAAGTTGCTGACTTCGGGCTTCATCGCTGAAGAAGGGAAACAACATTGAATTTGATTTTAATTTTGATTTTAACTGAAAGTTCAAAGTCTGTTCTATTTGACTTCAAGTCCCGAGCTGAACAATGCAGGAGATGAAATGGGGGAGAGACCAGCTCAAGCAAGCAAATAAGGAAAGAAGCTAAAAGCCAATGCAAAATAGATGTCGAAGATAATCAAGGCCCCCATGCGTAGAAGCAGAATGCAGAGCAGCTCCCTAGGAATGATTTTGAGACTCCTCCTACGCACAACTCTAGAGGGGAAAGTTGCAATAATATCTGTTAGATCACACACACACACACACACACACACAAACTAAGCTGGGAGAAAACTCTCAGGAAATAGCTGCACATTTTTGAAACACTTGCAAGGAACCTTGGTAAATACTGTACTGAGCTGATAGCATATGGAGTGGAAGAAGAGGCATATTATGCTGCCTGGAGATCTTCAGAATACAGATGATTATAAAAGAAATTAAATGCAGAGGAAAGTGCCTTCGAGCATAGATTTAGGACTATGGTTTTCATGCTGGAAGATTACTTTAATCTACAGCCAAGCCTCAGTTCCTTTCACTCAGTTCCTCAATATTCTGCTAGGGATGTTCTTCAAATAAGGAAAGCATCACAAATGATAAACCCCTGTCTCTGTTTTTTAGACGAAAATAGCAGGGAAGCAAGTAGCATGTCAGAAAGTGGTTCCACGGGTTACCATGAAATGAAATAGTCAACCTACAGGAGATTTGCTCGTCATTAGGGAGGGATGGAAACAATGCAGGGTTGAGCAGATGCCATTCTCTCTCTTTCTGCAAAGGAAGGAAGGAAGGAAGCAAGAAATGGTGGCTGAAACATGTGAGCAGATGCAAAAAAAGAGAAGAAGATACCTGTCATGGATTCAACTGAAAGGGGCTTTGTTCTGTAGCCCCGAGTCACACCATAGAGAGTGATAGTGTAAAGAGTGCTTGGCAGGAGGCCAGTAAGATTCGCAAATCGCAAATAGCCTGGGATGGTGATATTATGTCCATTTTCTGGCTGGTTTGGCTCCTGCACCTGCATGACAAAGTTCTCAAAGGCCCCTTCTCCAGCTGTCCAGGTGAGCTGGAATCCATCCCAGTGAACCTCTGAGACTGATAAATTCCCCAGCTCAGGCTCTTTTTCTAGATATAAAGGACAGAGAGCCAAATTGGTTAATCAGATTTGAAGGTCAAAGCAAGCAAGCAAAGGAGTGATGAGGTACCGCCTGTCTCAAAGCTTTCATGATAATGAGTTCCATTTTTACCTGGTTACGTATTTATGAGCCCATCTCCCTTTCACTTATACACACACTTCAAGAGCTATATGTCCTAGGAGACAACCTGGGGATAAGATTTCCAAAGGAGATTCAGGAACACAGCTGAGGAAGTAGACATCAGCGAAACCACCTATAAACCTTGATAGCCTCAGTAAAGCTATAGCTTTCTAGCAAGCAAGAATGTTAAGCTGTGGGATCTAAAAAGGCAATTCAGGGACTGATTTCCATCTGAAATTCATTTTGCAAGACACACACATATAGTCTGCTGCTTTACAGTAACCATTAACAATTCAATATTTGCTCCCCCAAAGCTATTACAGGAATGCAGTAACGAATGAGGTAAATGAGGTAAATATTTTATTGTGGGGACCAAAGCCCCCACAGCCCCGAGGATTTGACTCCTGTGTTTTCAAGGAAGGGAGTGG